>NC_035448.2:160581399-161181399 GCF_002127325.2 Helianthus annuus
GTCGTGGGAATACCAGGTTTGCAAAGATTAAGAAGACAGGTGGTTACTGGAGACTCCGATAAAGATGAATGAAGATTATACGCTCACATCTCCAGCTTTATTAGGAAAGGAAGGCTCAACGACAGGGTGGTCGTGGATCAAAGAAATCTACTGCTGACACTTCTGTTCCAGTGTCAGTTCAGCCTTCATCTGATCCTGAGCAGCAGCTTCCTCCAATTGGTGATCAGTTAACTGCTTCTGAGACAATTGATCTTAATGTCTTCTCCACAGAGGTCTTCGGGACTCATCAGGTGTCTGTTGATCAACAGCCACCTGAAACTCCCACCACAGGGTACACAACCTCGACCTACCCTTGTTATAACTGGTCCTTCAGGTGGTTCGGGTCAGGCAGTCAATCTGGTTCATCGAGACCTGAGCCTCTAAGGCCATCTCGGCAGAAACCTTGTCGGGTTTCTCTGAAGCTGATAAGGTACAGTTTCTTGATTGAACAAATCAGCGCAGCTGAACTGGTATATAGTTGGCCGTCATACACGAACGATTGAAAACATCGTGTACAACGAGTGAAGGATGCAGAGCTCACAATCAGCTGTGTTCTATTGTAAAATGCTCAAAGTATGAAGATCAAAGAACAAGCTGAAGAAATTGATAGATTAAAGAAGGCTAACTTGGCAAAGCAGATAGAGAGGTGGAGATCATGAAAGACACAGCACTAATCTGGAAAATTCAGCAAAAGCGTTAAGGGAAACAGTTAGCAGTCGTGATGAAAGACTAAAGAAAGCATTCCAACCTATGCATGAAAACTTTGGTAGGGTTCATAAACAGGTTGGGATATTATGGAGAGAGAGGTGCAACGCTCAAGGGATAGTACTCCCAAGACGTCAAGAATGATCAGGATGATGATCTGCTAATCCAGATCAAACAGCAGCCTCAGGCTCCGGTGCAGCTGCATCCGGTGCTGCAGGCGGATCTGGCACTCCTCAAGAGACTCCCCAGCCCTACCGTCTGCTCCTCCTACAGCCTCTACTGGTCCAACTGAACAGACTGAAACATTGGAAACGTCTGCAGACCCTTCACAGATCAGTCTAGAACCAGAAACCTTTACTGAAGATCCTCCTGAATCTTCAAGTGCTCAAAAGTTTCATCCTATCACGGGTGAACTACTAGAAGAGGGAGAGTTTGTATCTGGGATGACAGATGAACAGTTATCAAGGTTGTTTGAGTTGGATGACGTTGCTGAATGTTTGATTGATGCTACTCCACTGGTACAGGATCAGACTGATTTCTCCTCAATTGATGAAATCTCATCAGTTCTGATCCTGAACATCCTGTCTATGTTCGAGAGGACGATGCTGAAATGAATACTCTGGATGATAACTTTGTTGCTGAGAAGACAGCAGAGTTTGAAAAATCTGTCTTCTGATTCGCCAACTGCTCAAGAAAGCCGTGAGAGAACTATAATGAATGGCGAGCGGCATTTCCTAATCCTCTCCGCTTGCCCCATTGGAACAGGCTAACTACATGTTGTTGGAGAAAAATCAAGGCAAGGGGTCGTATCATCAGCTGGATGTTTGTGAAAGACTTACACTGCATGGTTGTGAAGAGAGAATCTGGTCTTCAATACTTCAGAACTCTTCTTAGTATTCTCACACTTCCATATTATGATGTGGCAGTGTTGGCGCAGCTTGATGTAATCAATCGAGCTAAAGAAGCGATGGTAGATCTCTTTGCGAAGAAAATCAGGCTAGAAAGGCGTTTGGGTTGGAAGGATCCTCTGTACAAGCTCAATTCCCAAGATACGAGCAAATCAAGTTCACTCTTGATCCAGAGACTAAACACCGCTCGTTATCGTCTGGTATATGATCCTCCTAGGGTGATGAAGAAGATTCCGCTGTTGAAGATGAAAACTGACTTTCTTGAGAATTCCGCTGCTGGGTTTATGATGCGGATACCGGTGAAGCTGTGATCTTGTTTCAGAGACAAAGAGAACTTCAGGATAATCGATCCGATGTGGATTACAAACATGTCCAGATCGGATATCATTGTGTTGAAGGATCATGAAATCAATTACCTAGTTCAAGATCGAGATCAAGCCATGAAGTTTCAAAGGATGGCTCGCTACTGCTTCAACTTGTTGATCAATGCAGGAAGTGCATGGTCGGCGCATCATGTAGCCGTGGAAAGGGCGTTAGAGACTTAAGACTTGAAGACGAAGACAAAGCTACAGCCAAGGGGGAGTTTGTTGGTGCACTTTGTGTCTGTACTTTGTCTATATTTTGTAATGTATAAAACGATGTCTTTTGTCGGTTGTGTTTACGTCCTTTATGTGTGTTTATGTATTGTAATGTGTTGTTTGACCAAGTCAACCATCCTCCTGGTTTGACTTGGCCAAACTTCAACACTTAGTATTTGAAAGATAGAGTGTCACGAAGGATGTCTTCGAAGGATGATGTTTATCCTTCGAAGACTTCGAAAGATGTCTTTCGGAGGATCTTTATGGACCTCGAAGGATACACTATCCTTCGAAGTATGTCTAGATCCTTCGAGATCTTTCGATAGGTTTTCTGGTCGACAGATGATCCTTCGACCAGGACATCTATCCTTCGTGCATGGGAATCTGTTTTGGGTATATATATCCATGAAGGGTTTCACTTTCACATAGTTCTGATAAGTTTCTGTCCAAAGTGTGTGTTCTTCATAGAGAGCTTTTGTGTGTGAAACCCAGGTCTTTGTTAGAGTGTATTTTCAGTTTGGTCAAGGTCTGTAACCGTGTCCACTGAAATACAAGAGAAAACTTTGATACTTGCTTGTCTACTCTTTCTCTTGTTCACTTTGCTTACATATAAACTCCGGTTTGCTTGCTAGCTTGGATTCCGCACTTGCTAGTGGGTTAAACATAACAAGGAATAGGTTAAACCTCAACCTCCGAGGGACCTACAAAAAGGCAGCAACTGTTAAAGAAGAGGTCAAAGCTGAGAAAGATGAAAAAACAGCAACAGCTGAAGGACAAATCAAACTTGGTGTGAAAAAGAAAGTTGAACAAATTCCCAGCTGTCAAGATTGAGAAAGAAGAAGTTGCTGTAAGGATGTTTGGGATGTGCACAAAATGTGTAAAATCTGAAGCAGACAATGTTAAACTCTTAAAAGAGATGGAGAGTTTGACATTGGAAAATAAAAATTTAAAAGAAAAAGAAAAAATATTACAAAATAAAATAATGGTTGTTGAAAATGAAAAATTAAAAAGTGAAAAAGAATTTCAAAATCAAATAAAAGTTTTAGAAAATGAAAAATCTATTTTTGGTAAAAATAATTTGGAAAAACAAATAGCAATAAATTCTCATCTTGAGAAAATCATTCAACTTGAAAAAGAAGCTGAATATGCTAGAAATAAAGTCAATGACTTAGAAAATACATTGAAAGGTTTTGTGAAGACTTCATCAGTTGTTATAGATCAAAAATGTCCAAAACCGATCAATTCAGTTCCAATAAGTGACAATGTCACAAATTATGACAAAGTCATAATTGAGGATTGTGATGATAAAACTGATGATGAAAATGAGTAAAAGAAAATATTTTTGAAATTAAAAGAAAATTTCCAAGAAACTGTTTTACATTCTACTGAAAAAAGTGAATGCTCAACGCAAAAACCTGTAAAGAAGAATGTGGAACAAAAACAAAATGTTAAAAAGTCGAAAAATCTTCAAAACAACAATAAAAGATCATCAGTTCAACCATCCAATCATAATAAAAAACCACAAAAAGTTGAAAATCAAAACTCACAAAAAGTTGGTAATAAGTGGTGCAGGTTTGACCACAGTGCTCAAAAGTCAAATCAAGCTTACAAGAGGAGTGAGGATTACCACAAAGCCAAACAATGTTATGATTTGAGTGTGTGGTTTGATAGAGGAGAATGGTATGATAACAGAGTGTGTTACCAATGTGGTATTCAAGGACACATTGCTGTTAACTGCCAGAGTCAGAGATTTGAGACAAGGAGATGCTATGAATGTTAAATCAAAGGTCATATTGCAAGAGATTGTCCAATGAAATCAAAGGGAAGATCGAGGGCTGAATCTCAGAGAACGGTGAAGAAAACAGTCAAAGTCGAAGAAAAGCCCAAAGAACAAAAAGTGAAATTATCACAAGGGCAGAAAGACAGACTGAGAAAGAAAAGAAAGAAAGCGATGGAGTATCTCGAAAAGATTTTGTCCTTGGATACAACCGGAAAATCAGATAACAGTTTTGATAAATCGTTTTGCTCTCCAAAGAATTATCAGTCAAGTAAAACGAATTCATCAGATACAAATCTGAGGACAAAAGAAAGAATAAAGAAAGAAAAAGTGGTTAATCAAACGATTAACAAATCAAAGAAAGTGAGATTTTAACTTCCTGGCGTTGAATTTGTTTCTTCGGAAGCAAAGGAGCCACGTGTTGGCGATGAACCTGACTCGTTAAAGTCAAAAGAGCCACCTGTTGATCAAAAAGGAGAAAATTCAGTTCCGCCAATGGATGATGTCAACTTTTCACCATTGCGGACTGAAAAATTTTAAACAAAAAGTTGGCAAGGTAAAAATTTCGAATCAATTCTATTCTGAAAAGAAAGAATTTGATGTCGAAAAGGCTTTTAATGGAAAAGTGAAAAATATTTTTGGAAAAATGATTGAGGGAAAGGTAAAAGGGGTAAAAGAATTTTATGAAGCAAAAAGGAATGATCAACCCCCGAGTGAAATTGAAAAGGTTACACCCAAGGCTGGTCAGGCTTGGGTGCCTGCATTCTTTGCTTAAAATCCTGACTTGCCTGAGTTCCCAAGTTGGTAATCGTGGAATAGGAATCGACATTTTTCTTAAAAATATCACAGATGTGAATGATGGTTGTTAAATGTTATTTCGACTTACAAGTGGTTAATCAAGGACATTAAGTTGTAATTGATTTAACTATCTTACAAGTGGTATGATTATTGGAAATTGTTTTTGTGATAAACCTACAAGTGGTTGAAAACAGTGTGATGAATCAAACCCCATGTTTGCGAAATGGCAGACAAAACTAATTTTTCGGAAAAACCAATTAGATTAAAACAAACATAAGTGTTTTGAAATCATAATGGGAAAATAGTTTGTTGTCAGGGGGAGTTCTGACTGTTTAAGCCAAGTGGATGGCGAATTGAGGCAATTCTTATTAGTTTGTCACTTTGTTTGTATAGTTTACTGCTTTATTTTTCAAATTATCCCAGAAAATCAAAATTTGAAATATAATTTTGATTTTAGGGGGAGAAAAATTTAAAAATTTGAAAATTTGAAAAATTCATAAACATTGGAAAATTCAAAACGAGTTTTGTTGAGAAAAAGAGGAAATGATAGTACATCAGTGGACTATCACAACATGCTAAAGAAATGTAAAGTCAAAAAGATTTTAAACAAGTCTTGCTAATGATGTGTCAGTAGGCTTCACACAGTTAGTAAGTTGTTTTCGAGATATAAACCTAAAATATCAAAACTTGCTTATCTCGTGAGGAACATCTCTCGGATATATGGGTAACCCCCGAAATCTTGTTTGAGAGATTGCCTGATTCTGAGATACTAGGTCTTTATACTGTTTGATATCTGGGGTATTATACCTGGTCTTCTGATATTGTGAAAGCAATGGCCTAGACCTCGTATAATACTTTAATGCGCTTTTAAAGCTCTCCCTCTGCTAAAAAATTGAAAAATATCGAAAGATATGTATCAATGGCAGTTGAAGAAAAGATTCCCTAAAGGGAACACACCAAAAGTCGAGCCTTCATCTCTTTGATCGAACGGTAGTTTGTACCTGAGATCTCAAGGCCTCGCACAACCCAGAGTACAGATATCAGATTGGTATACTCACCTGTAAGACCGAATCTAGGGAATTTTGATACAGGAGTATATTCTGAGGTGGGACACGCGAGTAAGATAGTCTCTTAAAACATTATTTCGTATCTCGAATCGATTGAAACTTGTGTAGAAGTTTAAGTGGATAACAATACTGACAATCAAAAGTGAATTTGTTTAAGATTTAAAGTTAAATCCAGATCAACGGTGTTGGTGATTTGTCTCAACAACTGATATGATCCTCTTACGCAAACTCACAAAAATATTATCTGTAAATATTTCCTTACTGCTTTTCTTTAAACACAAAAATCCAAAAAGAATGTGTTTTAGCATAAAATTTTGAAAAATCAAAAAGATTTTACTTCATCTTATTTTTGACAACTGATGTTGAAGAGTTGATTTTCAAAATTCCGAGTGCTAAACATGATGAACAACAGGGTTGGGAGAGTGTGTTTGTAATGAAAAGTGAAGATAAAATTTGAGAATATTTCAAGTAATTTCTACCCAAAACGTAAAGATTTCGATTTTAATTTCTTGGTAGAGAATGTGCAGGAAACGTTGAAAAAGCTAGGTTTTGATTCCTGAGGATTAATGCTAGGGTTTCGATCCTAAGCTACAAATTCCAGACTGCGATCCCAGAACAACTTAAGGGGGAGTCTGTTAGCAAAGGGGAGTTTGAAGAGTGAAAGAGCTAGACTCAGATTCTAGAGAATAACTGATAATGGTGATTGAAGAAAAAGAGAGAGGTTGAAAAATGCTTCAGCGTCAAATACTTTGGAAATAGTATGAAAGAGAGAGTTTGAAGGATGCTTCAACGTCAAATTTTTTGGAGAAAGTGAGAAGACCAATCAAGACTGAAGTTTTGACGTACTAAAGTCTCGTACTAAAGACTCCGTCAACATCCAAGGGGGAGACTGTTGGTGCATATATCTGTTGACTTCGTCTTGTATCGAGTCTTGTAATAGAAATGATAGATCTAAGTCACGGAGTACGAGGAAACTGGGAAATAGGCTGAAAAAGTAATTTCACACGAAATAGCCATTTCGTGTGAAATTACGGTTTCATGCGAAATTACCATGCCTATAAATAGGTGACTTGAGATTTCATTTGTAACCTTGTGATTTTGGAGCCGAGGTGCTGCCAAATTGTCTCCAGCCATTGTAACGTCGTATAATCAATACAAGAGAATGTTAAAGTGTATAACAAGCTGAACGAAGATCAAATCTTTGAATTCCGCCTCTGATTTGATTCGAGAACTCTTCTGAACGACTCGTTTGGTCGTGCAAACGATCCTACATCACAGGGGGCTTTAGCCACATCCACCGGCCGTACTCCACTACACACTGAGCTAACAAAGGAATGGTCGGTCATGGTTAGCTTTAGCCTTGGAGACTTTAATGGTTATAACTCCACCACACACTGAGCAAATCCCATTCTACCCATCAACAATCTGTGAGATCTGTTTCGAAGTAGAAGAAGACGAGTACTGAGAAATTGAGTAGGAAGATCGTTTGATTTTTGGGTAATGAACACCAGCTGATCAATTGGAACAATTAGGGATTCAGGGATTTAGGATTTTGTAGAATTACGATCGTAATGTGGGATTTTGTAAAATTACACAACTTGCAGAGAATATCGTATATTATGGATAGCTTGAGTTCTATCCTTAGAAACTGCATTCCTCAGACTGTATCCACTCACGCTAGACAAACCTATGTGCAAATACTCATTCACGGATTGAGTCAAGATGTCAATCCTCAAACAGATCTTTTACTAGCTTATTCTAGAGGCATTCTATTGAATGTCCGCCAGATGTTCGACAAAATGACGAAACATGCACTCTTGGAACAGCCTACATTTACCATGATGCTTTTAGTGTCTTTCATGAGTTCTTGGACGCGTGTATGAAGTCGGACCACTACTCATTGCCTACGTTACTAAAGGCGTGTGTAGGAATTGGTGATGTTTCAGACTTTCAGTTACTTGGTGTAATGTTGCATGGTATGGTCGTTAAATTTGGTTTTGAAAATCATGTTGTGGTAGCTAGCTCAGTTTTGGATTTTTATTCAAGGTATGGGAACTTAAACGACCCAAGATTGGTTTTCCAGGGGTTGTTATGGAAAAATTCGGTTGCGTGGAATTCAATGATTTCAGGGCTTGCAAAGGGTGGTTTGCATTTAGAGGCTTTGAACTGTTTTAAAAACATGCTTGGAAGCAAAGCGAAGATTGACGCGATGATAGTCCCAACCCTTTTAAGTGTTTGTGGGAAGCAAGGAGATATTAAGTAACGGAAAGAAATTCACGGGAAGGTATTAAATAATACTGTGTTGTATAACGATACCGCCATAAGTAACTCACTTATCGACTTGTACTCAAAGTACGAGTGCTTGTGTGACGCCGAAAAAATCTTTTGCAGCATGAAAAATCTCAACGTGGTGACATGGACAATGATGATATCCTGCTTCGGAGTCCATGGTAAGGCAGATGAAGTGTTAAATTTGTTCGAGAAAATGAAAGTTTCGGGATTCAAACCGAACAGTGTCACACTCACCGGAATCCTAGCTAGTTGTAGCCACCCGGGTCTTATAACTCAAGGCAAAAAGATTTTCAACTCAATAAGATCATCATACGGTTTTGAACCAGGTGTGGAGCATTACGCTTGTAATTTGGTGGATCTTTTAAGTCACTTTGGATGCTTTGAAGATAGTCAAAACGGTCCCATCGGCTAGTGTATAGGGTTCGCTTCTTGGTGGTTCCTTGGTGCATAGAAATGTTGGGACTGGTGAGGTGGCAGCCCTTCATCTCTTTGAAATGGAGCCTAAAACGCAAGTAATTATGTTGCGTTGTGTAGCATATATGATTCTCGAGGCATGTGGAAGGATACTTCTTGGGTTAGATTGAAAGTTAGAAGGTTGAGGTTGGATAGAACTCCAGGTTTTAGTTGGATTTCCATCAGGGGAGAAATTCACACTTTTTATCAAGGAAACTCGAGTTTTTCCCTTGATCAGAAGACCCTAGAAACGCTTGATTATCAGAACTCCCCTTTTGGTTCATTCATAAATATGATCATCTTCGTCACTTTTAAGTAAATCAGTTCGTATTACTATCTGTTGTATTGTTCGGTTAGAAGTGAGCAAACATAACCGACACAAACATAACCGATGGTTCAGTCTTCAGGGCTGGGATTTACTGATAGTTCAGTTTCGGTGTTAGTTAACCATGTAGTATAACCCAATATTAACTGATCATTCAGGGCTGGGAACAGATTTCTCTAAATTGGGATGAAAATGCTTTGTTGGATAAAAGAATATTAAAACCTTCCATAAATATATTATCAGATAATTGTTAGATGTGATACTTAAACTTAATTATATTTGTAATACTCATATGTATATGTAATTACTTATATGTAACGTTCGGTACATTAGATAAGTGTGGGCATTGTTCATAAGCGGGTAATTCAAAAACTGCCAATGACAGTTTTTCCCGCCAACATCAACCGCCATTTCCACACATATAAATATGTCCAGTCCGGCAAAGTATTCCGGCACCAAGACAGTTTGTTTTCTTCTCAATCTGTCCATTCACTTGTTCATCTATATTTCCGTTATTCAAATTCGTTCTTTCATTCCTGTGATCATAACAACCAACACAATCATGTCCACTGATACATCGATGCCTTGTTTGTCCGCTGCAAACATGAATGGAGTCCAACAATGTAAGACCCTAATACATATTTGACAAAAGTCGCAGCGGAAATTCGTGCCGTAAAATTTCTTTCATTTCAAACATCTTGACTTACTTGAGTGTTCATTTTAAAAATATCTGTTTTACGAAACAAAAGCATAATCTCATGTTTGCTAAAGTACATACTAAATTAATCCCGTACAATCTATCTTGTGACTCGGTCTTCAATCTCTATTCCTCGTGATAATCGCCCGTGATTTGCACAACCTGCGCTCACCTCATACAATCATAACATTAGCACATAGTACATAAACAAAATTTATTCCTATACACTCCCCATTTCGTTATCTTTCTAACTTTAAGCATTTCATCTGCGTATCCGTATCCTGGTGAGGCTTCAATAATGTACCTGCATTACTTTTCATCCTCAAGGCACACCATTAATAACGTATTACTCAACATATCTAAATCATGCATACTTACATTCTTACATGCATACATCCATATCTACATACGTACATACCTTCCTATACCTCTACATATATGCATACACTCATACGCACCTTCATGCATACATACCTACACATTTACATATGTACCTACATTTCTACATCTCTACATACATGCATATACTCCTACGTATCTTCATATATACATAAATACACATCTACATACGTACATACACTCCTACATACACGTTCAAGATCTTGCATACCTCTTACATACACATACAATAATTGCATGGGACCTAAACTTAGATTTATAGGCCATAAACATCAAAGGCACGATCAAAATCATGATTGGGAGGCCCGCCATAGTCCACGGTTAACATAACGAAGCCTACGTTCCATAAATCGACTTAAATAACAAATTTCAGCTTTTTGGACATGGGGAGGGCGTCGGCGATGGCGACGGCCCTTGGATTTACGCGTAGACAAAAACCTTCGTAGGCAGTGAAATAAGGCGTCGGAGAAAACCGACTTTCCATGAGGCGTCGACGATGGCCACTAAGGGCGTCGGCGACGGCCTCTCGAAAGTGGGTTTTCCGGTTGTGTTGTTTTCGTCATTCGTACGCACTAAAACTCGCATAACTTTCAACCCGTTTATCCGTTTAACCTCATGTTTCTTCCTAAGTTATCGTAAATTGGTCCTCTACCCTATGGACTCAAAATCCCACATCCAGATTAAGGAAATTCTTAACATACGCGCTTTTGGCTTATTATTCATTCACGAATTATTCGACCCGTTCATGATTTCATCAAATTACTCATTTGTTTTAACCCAAAACTTACATGAACATTATAACTATAATACTTTTACATTATCTGGGGTTTCGTACTTGGGATTTATGCACCCGATACCCGGTATGCGTTAAACTTATTCATTTCATTCATTCATAGGAAAACAAACTTTGTTAATACAATTTCAAATCGCGAAGTTGTTTGTCCATTAACCATAACTCACAACCGAGTCTTTAGACTATTAATCCGCGTCTCCGATTCTTGGTTAGCGTACTTATGTACAATTCTACCCATACCCGATTATAGTACCGTAATCATTACTTATACAACCCTTCCGGTATAGTAATAAAACCACATTTTGACCCGTTCGGCCTACTTAACGTAAATCATCAATTTCATACAACCCTTCCTTATTTGACTTCAATTATCATGATTAATTAATTAGAACATAACTTTACTTTAACAAACTACGAAGTGATTCAGAAATCACTTACCTCGAGTGCCCGTTTCGTACGTGCTTCCTCCTATCCTTTCCGTTATCCTTCCATGCTTTCCCTCATCTTGACATGATCCTATGCTTTCATATCATCATGATTGCCACTTCATTAGTATAAACGCACATATTGATATAGCATGTACTTAATGATTTCTCTAACATGACACCTGTGACAAAGCCTTGTTACGCTATTTGTGCACAGTTGTCTTTCAGAAAGTCAACTGTCTATCTTATGAATGATCAATCTAATCCCATATATTCGCATCATTATAGTCGATTATACTACGAACATCAAATACATTCCCTACTCACATAGTAAAACACCCATACGACCACAAGATCATATATGCACACAACATAAACAATTCCTTCCATACTAGTCATCTCATAATTCCACAACTAGAAACATCATTCAAGATTAACTAATTTAACACTATCCTTGAACCCGACATTATCCTTACTAGAAATCCACATACCATACAAAGACACCACTTTCACCCCTTGATCCCTACCACAAAATCAACTAGACGCATAGGGTGTGCCCTATCTTCAAGCATAGAGTACAAACTCCTAATGTATGCTTCTACCATATCATACTAACCATTTAAATTTCCACATAAACTCCATCTAAAACACACTTCACATATTAGTTAGCTAACAATTACATCATTATCACTTTCTAAACATATTTACTCACAACTTGCTTATAATTCCACATATAATTGTCACTTAAGCATTTCATCAAACACTTGGTGTGCATACAACTTTCTAAGCATAACGTACAACCTTGTTACCCATTTCTTGCTTTCATTCATCAATTTCAACTAATTTCTAATAACTTTCCTTCTAAATCAGATTCATTTAACATTAATCTACAACATCAAACTTCATACATATCGAAACTATACTCTATCTAGCATATGTAACATCATCATCTTCATGACATTACTTCCATAAGTGGGTTTTTATTAAAACATCAAAATAATTAGAAATTCGAGCATGATTCATGTTTCATGAGATGATTATACTTCATTATCATTCTAATTTCACATAAATTTACGGATTGAACACGACCCATTTCATACAACTTCACCAAATTGGATTCTACAACTTACCTCATGTATAGAAAGTCTAGATGATCATGGATTTGAGTTCATGCATTAGATTTGAGTTGAATTTCCCTTTTGATTTGGTCAAAATGCATCAACTTGAACATTCTTCCTTCCTTCTCTCCTGTGGGTGTCGACACACACCACCAACACTCCCACATGATACTGAACTTTCTAATTTAACTAAACTTGACTCAATTTTTCCAAGTTTAGTCCCTCTAGTTTGTCACACCATCACAATTGTCACCAAATTCATTCTTTACTTGTTTTGACTAAGTATTTTAACTAGGTTAAATAACCTAGTTTATTTAGTTCATGATATATGATATGGAAATGTAAATTTGGTGAGGATCTTTCAATGATATCAACAATAACTTGTGTAAGTGCGGAAACCAAACACAAGTGGATTCAAGAAAACTAGAAAGTAATAGAAACAAATAAAATCAAACCAAAACACTAATCTTGCATTCACCTTTGATATGATGACAGATACAAGAGACGCACAAAGATCTCAAGTGGCCTATGATCTTCAACAAACTGATCAACCCTCTAAACACAATGAGGGTTTGCTTAAATACTAACTAAGATGGATCGAGACCATCCTAAAGCCCACTCGAGATCACATAAGGCCCATAACATACATACGACCCATAATAACAAGTTAAACATTACAAGACCAACCCAAAACTTTTGTATTTCTCTATGTATAAACCTCAAGGTTCCAACAATCTCCCCCTAGGTTTATGCACAGAGATTCTTCAGACTTCAACTGTCATGATCACCACCCAAACGATCTTTGAGCCCACCAAAGCCTTTTGTGCGAATATGAATGGCCGAAGCAACAGCAGCAGTCCATCCTTTTGCAATTTCTTCATATTTTTCAGTAGCTCTAATTTGATTGCGAACTAACACTTCCAGATCTTCATAAGCAAGATTCAGCAAATCAACTTGATCCACCAAGCAAAAATTCACATCATCATCACAAACTATCACCGCCTGCCCTAGACGCTCATCATAAGCCCAGAAATGCAAAGACTTCAAAGCACCTTTTGGAATCTTTCTCAATAAAGGAATCATCTTTTCCTTGTCAGTTGCTGGCCAGTGCACGATCTTCATTCGCTTGTTAGTGTATGGATCTCTAACACCTTTAGCTGGTATAACAATGGACTCTGCAGTGTGCATCGAAGGAAAGTTACGAAGAACTTCCCTTTGCAATCTCTCAAAAAACAAATATCCACGACCTCCAGGTTTATCATCCACATAAGGTGACTTGGACAAGTTTATCAAATCAACCTTTGTGAAAGTCTGAAACTGAGCTGGATTTTTGTACCACTCGACAGGTCCAACTTTTCTCTTTATCCACCATCTTCGGCGATCATGATCAAATCCCCAGCTAACCACACCAGATCGATTTCCAACTTTATCGTAGAGAGTTTCACCGACATCCATTAAATGATGAGTTGCTTGAGCATCATCATCACCTAGATTAAAATTCTTGTTCTTCAAAATTACAAACTCCCTTTTCTTTTTGATTCTTTCAGCCTTTTCTTTTTCTGCAACTGGATCAGTCACCCTTTTGAAGTATTGTTCCATAGCAGCACTTCTCTCAGCATCATCTCTATCAAAGGCTTTTATTCTGTTTTCTACGTCACTTGGATCAGAAAACTCATGTCCAAACTTCTTCTCCAATTTTCCACGTAAATCATAAACCATATTAAACAGCAAACTAACGTCTCCTTGAAGCTGTTCAATTTGTTGATTCTTTTGCACTATAGTATCTTCAAGTTGGATAATCTTGGCTTCTTTATGAATTGAATCTTGCTCAACCACAATTAGACGTTTCTTCATTTCTCTCATACTAATGAACTCATCATCATCGCTTGAATCATCATCAAATGGCATCCTTAACGGCTCTTCAGGTCTCTTACCGCTTGAACTGCTAGGCACGTCATGAATAACTCCAGAAGGACCTGCAGATTCAGAGATACCAAGTGGCATAGTACCAATGACAGAATCAGAAACAACATTCGTAGCTTGAACATCAGTAGTGGTGGTATCAAAATCATCTCTTTGAGTGTCAGCATTAAACTCAAAGATATCTTCAGTAGTGGTGGTGGTATCAGTGACACTTTTCTCAAAACCGAAGTCATATAAACCATCATCATCTTCAGCAGCACTCACAGGTTGATCTTTGTTTTCTTCAACATACATTCCGAGTCGAGGATCCCTCCTTTTCCGCTTTAAGGGCAATGAATCAGGATCCTTTGGGCTTTCACTAGGCTCTTCATTTAGTACTGTAAGATTGGAAGGAGGATTTCCCATCTTATCAGTCACAGACTTTAGCAACAAAGCCAAATTCTCAGCAGTAATCACATACGGAACAGTAGAAACAGCAACATTAGCTTCGGTTTCAGGAGGAAGCTCTTCATCTTCTCCTGAATCACACATAATCTCTATGCCCTCATCGTCAGAGTTGATTGTTAAAATCTCTGTCTCGGGCTCATTATCAACAGCACCCTGAACATCATGCTCTTCAGCAACCATTGCATTTACTGGAACAGGTTGTACTATTACTGGATCAGCAACTACATCTTCAGTCTCAGCAAACTGACCAAATTTCTCCAGAGGAATTAAACCTTCGAATTTCTTTTCAGTACCCTTCTTAGGAGTGAGAGCTCCAAAACAAGCAGGACCCATAGGCTTCAACTCCAAAGTATCTCCAGATCTCACTAAATCTAGATAACGAGCATTAAGAATCATCTGCAAAAATCTTGGATACATAAGAAACTTGTCCTTTCGAACTCCTGTCACATTTCTCTTCATGCCTTCGAATATCTACTTCGAGTAATTAAAAGGCTCATTGGTTATTAGACAGGTAAGGGCAGCAGAATGAGTAATGTTCAATTGATCAGTGCCTCCTCGATTTTCTGTCATGCAGAGAATGAACATGTGCACTAACAGACGCCAATAAGGATGCACAAATTTCTTCACCAATGATGGGTACTTTCCTTCATAACTTAATCTCGGCAGAATCGCTTCCACAGTTCCTGCTGGAAGCTCAATAGGATCAGTTTCCTGGTCGTTGAACTGTAGCACCTCCCTTATCATCTGCTCAGTTACAGTAATAGTTTTCTTTTGAATCTCAGCAATTAAAGCTCCTTTGCCTTCAGCTTCAAGGGCATCAAAACTTGCAGTCTTCCAGAAATCTTGAATAAGACTTTCGTAGACAACAGGATTTTCCCGAAGTGCATGAGCTATCCTGCAACTGTTCATGCCCTTGATTAAAGACGTAAACATCATGTTGTGCTTCTCTGGGCGTGGAGCTAGATAACCTGCTTGATTGTGCGTTGAGATAAATTTTAAGTCCATATCCTACACCAAACGAAAACATTAAGCATAGAAACATGAGAATAAAATTTTAGTCAACTTAATTCAAGAAGAAACAGGTCACTCTGAATCAGCAGTCAAAACATAGGTTGTTGGTAACACACATGAATCGAATCGAGACTATGAGGTTTCGAGTCGAGACCATGAGGTTTCGAGTCGAGACTTCAGTCGAGACTTCAGTCGAAGCTGAGTTAACTTAAACCGAGACCTCAGTCGAGACCATCAAATTTGAGTCGAGACCCCAATCGAGACAGACGAGGTTGTGACTCGCAACTTTATGTCTCGAGTCTTCACATGTGTTCAGTCGCAACCCTAGTCGAGACCCCACAAACAACTTTAATCCACTGAATTTTGGATCAAACACCCATAAACACCCCATGATTTCTTTGAAGACCAACATAAGATCACAATTAGGGTTCTTCGTCTCATTCAAATCTTCAACAAGTCTTCAAATAATCTTCAAACAATCTGCAAAACTTCAAACAAAATACCATAATACCTTTGAATCCTTATGAAATGAGATTAGAGAATGCTTTGAAACACGTGAACTTCACCGGAATCAAACAAGAAGTCGCCGGAAAATGAGAGAGAATATGAGCTGTCTTTTTGTGATTTCGAGTACAAATGAGGTCTCGACTCGAGACCACCTTTTATATACAAGACTGTTGGCCGGGCTTCTCTACTGGTTTGAGACCCGTAGTTTGGGCCGAGACCACTCTATAACTCACTCGAAACCACCATTTTTTTATTTTAATTTCTCTTACAATTTCAGATTTTTATTTTATTTGATAACCCATTTAACTTCCCGAGCACATATTTACTAGAACCAAAACCTACAAACATAAAAATAAATAATGACTAATAATTATTTACAAAAATAAAATTAGGAAATAACAAAATTGCTCAGGGATCAAATCACAAGGTTTCGGGCTTGACTTCACTTATCAACACTGATTTACTACCGAATGATCTAGACGATTGCCAGTATATTTGTCCACCTAAACTCATCTCCCTAGACCTTCTCCAATTAACTGTCTGTTACAAATTTTATCATGTTTTGATTTCTTAACAATGAACACCCAAACAAATACTAATCAAATCCCGAAGTTATATACAGCACACTCTATCATGCAAGCAGCTTCCCTACCACATATTTCACAAGTCCAATCCAGATCTCTGAAAATAGATGGAGAAGAGAACAGAATAGATCTTTTGCAGAGATGGTATAGTATACAGATCTAATGAGTTTTTCTCAGTTTGATATAGGTTTCTTGGGTTTCTTTTGGGCACTTGAGGGCCTCTTTCGGGTGTATTAGATCTATAGCACGACAACGTACAGCTAGGTCAGCATGTATCTGGATGCAGCAGAAGCTGTCGTTGCCTAGCACCTCCAGGTCAGCATGTATCTGGATGCAGCAGAGGAGGTACACGACTTTTTCAGAGAAGATTTCAGAATCAGATCAAAATTGTGTGTATCGGGACAACATACAGACATTCAAATAGAAATGAGCTAATTCCAAGTGACTTTCTTTCCTGGGGTCATGTACAATTTTAGTTCTGAACAGAAACAGCCAATGTTTCCAGCCTTAAGGATACAGCCTACCAACACATCATACTAGAGTCAAACCATTTCGATACTGGTCTTACATGAGTCAGCCCTCTACCATGATGTGAAGATTCATTTCATTTCCCACGTCATGCAATGCTTCTTTTTGTATTTTTCATTTTTTAGTGTTTTTGTATTTTTCATAATTTTCTCCCCCTAAATTTGAGCATAAATAAAAAACTACCTAAGAATAGGAAACTTTATGAACAAATTTACCTACGAAAAAAAACAAAAACATGCTCAGTCAGTAAAGCGGATCATTTTCAGAAAATCCACAAGCACTTGAAATTTCGAACTGCTGACAGGTTTTGTGAACAAAACGGCAGCATTTGCATCTGTATCGATTTGCTCCAGTTTGATAAGACCTCTGTCAAAGCAGTCTCGTATAAAATGAACTTTAATATCAATGTGCTTGGTTTTTGAGTGGAAGACAGGATTTTTCACAATTTGTATAGCAGCATCATTATCACAATAGATGGTAGTTTTAAGATAAGTCAAAGCGTAGTCCTGCAATTGATGCTGCATCCACACCACTTGTGAGCAAGATGCCGAAGCTGCAACATATTCTGCTTCAGCTGTGGAAATTGCTACCGTTTGTTGCTTCTTGCATTGCCAAGAAATGAGTCGATCACCCAAAAATTGGCATCCAGCAGAGGTGGATTTCCTATCCTTGTCAGTGCCTCCAAAATTACTGTCAGAAAACGCAAACAGGTCAAAATTCGAATCCCTCGGATACCACAGACCAAACCGGGTCTGCCTTTAAGGTACCGAAAGATTCGTTTAACAGCAGTAAGATGAGACGTTTTAGGATTAGCCTGATATCGCGTGCAATTGCAGACAGCAAACATGATGTCTGGACGACTTGCTGTCAGATACATCAACGAACCAATCATAGACCTATAAAGTCGTTTATCAACAGAGGAACCTTCTGCATCTTCAGTTAGCAACGGTCTTTCTGCCATTGGAGTTTCTGCCGGTTTAGCATCTGTGAACTTAATTTTTTTTAGCACATCATCCACTATTTCCCTTGATGAAACAGAATGCCCCGTGAATCTTGTTTAACTTGTAAACCCAAAAACAATGTCATTTCTCTGAGGGCACTCATCTCGAACTTCTTTTGCATAACTCTCTCAAACTCCTTGCAAAGCTCCTCACTTGTAGATCCGAAGATAATATCATCGACATAAATTTGAACCAAGATTTGATCCTTGCCCATCGTGCCACGTGTGTACCCATGAGCCAGAAGATGCTCAGTTAGAGTAGCGTACCAAGTTCGTGGTGCTTAGTGCAATCCATACAATGCCTTGTCAAGCTTGTAGGCATATTCTAGATGATCTGGATGAACAAAACCTGGTGGCTGCTCAACAAAAATTTCTTCCTTCACATCTCCATATAGAAACGCTGTCTTGACATCCATCTGAAACACAGTGAACCCCATATATGACGCGTAGGCTAAGAAGATCCGGATGGCTTCAAGTCGGGCAACCGGAGCATATACTTCATCATAATCCAGACCCTCTATTTTTTGAATCCTTGAACCACTAAACGTGCTTTATTTCGAACAATAACTACTTCAGAATCTTGCTTGTTTCTGAAAACCCAACGAGTTCCAAGCTTGCATTTTCCTTTTGGCAACTCCACAAGTTTCCATACTCCTAGCTTCTCGAACTGGTTTAGCTCTTCATGCATAGCATCAACCCAGCCTGGTTCCTGCAACGCTACATCAATAGTTTTATGTTAAATTTGAGAAATGTAGCTAGAATATAAGCACAAATTAATGATTCCTTATTGGCTTCTGGTTTGAACTCCTGCACTAACAGGACTGATCACATTCTCAATAGGATGATTTCTTTGAACACTTATTGGAATGGCAAATTCAGGTATCGTCTCGTCTAGAGATGTGTGTATGTGCTCGACTCCCCCTCATTAGGTGCTACTGGACTATACTGACGATCAATTCCCTTTTCAGAGCAGAATGTATCCAAAGTTACGTTCTTGAATTTTGTCCCATTGTCAGATCGAATAACCTTCACTTTTGTACTAGCTTGATTTTCTGCTAGAGTAACGAATTGCTTCACTAAGACTACAGTTTCGTTCTTGTGGCTGAGAAAATACACCCAGGTGTAACGTGAACAATCATCAACTATTACGAGACAATAAGCTTTCTTGCTAATACTCAACACATTCACTGGACCAAAAAGATCCATGTGAAGTAATTCGAGCACAGCTTTCGTTGAGGGTCCAGGTTTAGACTTATGAGGTTTTCGATGCGCCTTTCCTTTTGCACAAGCAACACATTTTTCCACCAACATGAAATCTTTGATTGGAAGATCACGGACTAGTTGACCATTAGCAAGTCGATTCAGATTCTTCATGTTCACATACCCAAGGCGACGATGCCACAGTAGACCATCATGTTCTGAAATCTTCGAGAATAGGCAAGTAACTTCTTCACACGGTTCCTTGTTCATATCAATAACATAAGCGTTTCCTCGTCTCTCTGCTGACATTAGGAACCAATCTTCAGGAATGACAATCCCTGGCTTAAGCACATAACATCCTTTCTTTGTAAAGTGAACTGAATTTCCTCGATCACAAATCTGAGAGATGCTCAACAGATTGTGTTTCAGTTCTGGAACATAGTTAACATTCTCGAAGCTTAAAACACCGTTTCTCACTGTTCCTTTCAATGTGATCCTTCCTGATTCTCCTCCAGAAAATGAGACATATCCACCATTAAATTCTTTTACATTTATCAGTTGGGATAAGTCTCCTGTCATGTGCCTGGAACAGCCACTATCCATGTACCAAAGTCGCATGGTAGTCCTCCACAGCTGTTCCTGCACGATTAGCGGGATTAGTTAGATCTAGGAACCCAGCCCATGGTGGTTCTGGGTTTTCCTTCTGCATCAATATATGTCACTCTTTGCCAAATTAGATTATCTTTGATCAGAAATCTTGAAGGATTTTTCATGAGAGATCCTTGACGAGATGTATTGGATTGTGCAGCACCAGTTTTGGGTTTCCAAAATGTGTTTGACCATTTAGAATTATAGTTACCAAAACCATTATGTTGATTTCTTTGAAAACTGTTCTTTTGATTTTGATTTCTACATTTGGCTGCATTCCAATCTTGATCAGAAGGTTTAGTTTTGCGATAGTTGTGCTTCATTGTCTTAGACCGTTCAGCCATCACTGACTCTGAACAATGATATCGGTTAGACTTGACCTTCTGATTTTGAACAAACTTCTTCTTAGACTGTGTGCTTGGGAGTTGAACACAGTTTCTGGCAATGTGTCCAGCAATTCCACAATTAAAACATGTTTGTCATTTCATTGTGTGAGTATTTTGAAAATTTTGATGCTTTATTGAAGAAGCTTTGCTTGGTTTTGAATGATTGGGCGTTTTGGTTTTCCTAATATGTTTTGCATGTGTCTGTTCTGAGCATTTTGGTGTCTGCTGATTAGAATTGATACATTCATGTGATGTTGATGAACAATTTGACACCCTTCTTTTACTGTGATCATCATTTGAAGCTGATGTTTTAAGTTCAAAAACATTTTCTGATGACTCTTTATTTATCTCAAAACCCTTTTCTTCTTTACTAAATTCAGTTTCAGTTTTAGAACACGTAGTAGTCTCATCAACATGCGTTTCATCAACACATCTAACATGTGAAACTAATTCAGGTTTATTTTCAACTACAGTTTCCAATGGGGTCCCACTAGATTCAACATTATGGACGCCCACTGAGACAGATTCAGAAGAAGAATCACGATACTCTTGATTTTCTTGTGAAGAAGTTTCGGTGGTTTCACTGAATGTGTCCTGAGGGACCTCACCTGTAACACTGTCATCAACCAAGGGGTTAGAAACATCACATTCACAATCATTAACTGAAGAAAATTCATCACCAGACTTATTGTTCAAAGTTTCCACACAAACACCATCAGTTTTGCCCAAAACCTCAGGCTCACTAGACGAAACATAAGCATAAAACGACGCAAACAAAGACCGACTAAAAGCAATATCAGATTCAGTTTGTTCAAAATAATTTTCAAAAATATTTGAATGAACAACTGGTTCACTCCCAAGAACATCTCCACACTTTACTTCAGATACTTTATCTGCACATGAAGACGAAGTGTTAGGATCAATTGAGCCTTTAGAAACAAAATTTGTTTGAATAGACCTCTGTTTCTCAATTGGTATGTCATTAAATGATGACTTATTGTTTTTGGGACCATAAGTCATTTTACTTTCGTTCATCATCTCCTCCTCAGTCATGGGTAAATAAGTATAATTGTCATTATAGGGAGGAGGAGTCTGATTATAACCCAAACCACACCCTTTCTTTTCTTTGAATGCGAGCTGTTGATCACACAAGTTTTTGACTAATTTGCTGCAAGAATCAAATTTCTTTATATTGAGTTCATTTATTTGATATCTTTCTCTGATATCTTCCAGTTCCTTAGTTAGAATGCATACTTTCTCCCGAGCTTCTAAAAAATGGGTTGTTTTTACACTAACATCATCTTTGAATTTGATGATGTCTTTTCGCTGAGCCTCAATTTTTTCTTTATAAAGTTTTTCGTTTTTCGATAACGTGAAATTTTATTTTTTATATCTTGATAGTCTTGAATTAGCTCAGCATTGTTTATTCTATAAGCTTCAACCCTTTCTCTACACTCAGGAGTACAGAAAACAGAAAGTACCTCTTCTTTGGTGAGACCTTTGACTGGAGCTGAAAGAATCTGGGTCATAAGAGCTAGGTTTTCAGCTGAAGTCTCCTCCTCTGGTACAGAAGCTTGATCATTTGAGATCATGAAAGCAATGTTGTTTGAATCAGCTTGATTTTCTGGAGCTGAGATGTTCAGTCGCTCAATTTCCGAATTCCAATCAAAGTTGATATCAGGCTAAACCACTAAGGCTTGAACTAATCCCAGGGGTTCAGGACTTCCACCAGCAGCAGCATCATCAGTTCTATTCGATGTGGTCACAAGAGCTCTCTCTCGATTAGGTGTAACAGGCTGGGTTGGAGTTTGTTCTTTATTAATCGGTGGCTTGGTGCAGTTTCGTGCATAGTGTCCTTCCTCATGACAGTTGTAACAGCGCAACTTAAAAGGTACTGTAGAAGCTCCAGTAAACGAATCAACCCATTTGTTTTTACCAGTTCTTTTCATAAACCTCCTTGCCCTGAAAGCAGCCATAGGCATCTGCCATGTGATGTCCATTTCTTCAGCATCATCAGGATGAATCTGATGTAAGTCATCTCCAGACCATTTAGGAGGATCATTTTTTCCTGCAACAAATGCATTCAAACAATTTATAACAGAGGCTGCGATATCCAGATTCTCTTTAGACTGTTGTGTAAAGAAAGCAATCATCTCATTTTTCACAGCGGAAGTAGGAGCAGCAGTAGACGTATTCGAAGATGCGGAAGCAGAACGTGATGGAGCAGCTTGTGTAGAAGACCCAGAGTAATACACATTTGCTGAAGTAGGGGCAGCTTTAGCAGATGCCGCGTTGCTAAACATTTGAAACCCTCCTTGAGACAAGAGAGTTGCGTTGTTATTGTTTGATGAAGCGGGAGCAACAGAGAATCCTGCAGCTAGCATGTTGTTCTTATAGTTGGTTTCTCTTTGTTTATCATCCAGCTCACAGGCTTTGATATAAGAAATCATCTCAGACAAACTACACCTAGCAAGATCTATGGTTTTCTTGATCATTGCAACGTGATGATCCTAACTTTTAGGTAGAGCATTTAGAAGCTGTCTATTAGTTGAAGCATTTGTCGTGTGCATTTCCTCCATATGCATTTGAGTAACCAACTTGACGAATCTCTGAATTTGATTATCAACAGTCTCTCCATATATATGGTTAAAATTGTTGAAATTTTGGCTCAGCAGATTTCTACGACTCTCTTTCATATCTTCATTACCTTCATACACATCTATTAACGCCTCCCATAATTCCTTTGCAGATTTGCAAGTGCGAAAACCAATATCAATGTCTGGTCCCAAAGCCATGGTTAAGTAAGAAAATGCCATATCATCTTCCTCAACATTTTAAAGTCTTCTTCAGTATACCGATCAACAGGCTTTTTGACTTTCACACCAGCTTTCGTAGCACTCTCCATCATGATTTCTCTTGGACCTCTCAAAATATTTCGCCAAATTTTTGCATCTTTGACCTTAACATATTTTTCAAAACGCCACTTCCATTCTGGGAAGTCATTTCCATCTAATAGCCTGGGAACACGAGTAGTGGTTCCAATGATTGAATCCAGTTCTTTATGTTTAGTCATAGCTTCCAGGTCAACGCTTTGGTTACTTGAAGTCATAGTTACTCGATTACTTAATTAATTTACTGATTAATTAATTATTCAAGTCCAAGAGTCCAAAAGTTCAAAATCTGAATGACGTTGTAAATGTCGTTGCGAGTCGAGACTGAGTTTGCAAGTGTATTAAATCCTGAGTCTAGACAGATGTTGCGAGTGAAATGAGTCCTGAGTCGAGACCGGTGCTGCGAGTCGAGATCAGGAACAATCAAAAATAGAAGCCAGTCGAGACAAACGGTTTCGAGTTAAAGATGACAACTCAAGACCACTGTGATTGCGAGTCGAGACAAGAACGAGATTTCCACTTGAGACGGAAGAATTTAGCACTCGAGACTGATGATCTTGAGTCGAGACTAAGCTGATTTCGAGTCGAAACCCTGCAAAACAGATTTATGAGATAAAAATAACTGTGATCCCTGATTTTCAGCGGCTTCCAAAAATTCAAAGATATAAGATCTTTGAAATTTTTTTATCCTCAACAAACTTCCGTTAATTCAGCAAACACCTTTGACAACGAATCACAAACCAAAATCAGCAACTTTAATCAAGATTTGTGAAGAACAGTTTGAATCCGAACACACTAATAAACTGAGATTCTGTAATACACACTAGCAAACAGGATCAGTAACAAGTAATGCCTTCTTGAATCCAAATGATATCAAAACCAAACCAAGAATTGGTTTCTTGGCTCTGATACCAATTGTAAATTCCGTGAGGATCTTTCAATGATATCAACAATAACTTGTGTAAGTGCGGAAACCAAACACAAGTGGATTCAAGAAAACTATAAAGTAATAGAAACAAATAAAATCAAACCAAAACACTAATCTTGCATTCACCTTTGATATGATGACAGATACAAGAGAAGCACAAACATCTCGAGTGGCCTATGATCTTCAACAAACTGATCAACCCTCTAAACACAATGAGGGTTTGCTTAAATACTAACTAAGATGGATCGAGACCATCCTAAGCCCACTCGAGATCACATAAGGCCCATAACATACATACGACCCAAAATAACTAGTTAAACATTACAAGACTAACCCAAAACTTTTGTATTTCTCTATGTATAAACCTCAAGGTTCCAACAGGAAATGTATAACGAATGCAAACATTCGAGTTTTGGGGCGTTACAAGTCTACCCCCCTTAAAGGAGGTTTCGTCCCCGAAACCTTTCTCATTCCTACTCTTACCTTTCTAATGTACTCATTAAAAGGGCACACTACAACATAATTCATTCGGGGTCTTTGCAAAAGTCTTTTTCATGAACAAATATAATCGTACGCATTGTCCCTATCTTCTTAATTTAGTAATTTACTTTCATAATCATACAAGGGTCTGGGTCTGATCCAGAGCTCTTATTAGTGTCTTTTACTTTATAATGCTAGCTCCTAGCACATTTCATCATTAGCGTTTCATTCATTGAATTTATTCCAAATGTATACAATTATTACTCGAACGGACCTAAGTCTACGGCTTGTTTCTAACTTCCTATTTAAGCATATTACATTCATACATTTACTATTCGAAATAAATTGATTTAGTTCATTCTACTCATACGTCATATATGACCTTTCATTTTGTTCACTATGAGCCATCCTAAACATTCTATTACTAATATTTCTTCTGATTACCTTTAAGCTCATACGAGGGGTCGATATATTATCATACGCATACTATAAACATTCAAAGACTTATTATTACAACTAAACCCACCCTTCTTAAACTTACTTATCCGTACTTGACACGAAGATTAAGCATCATTCCACGGTTACTATTGTTATTTATACCATGCGTATCTTTAAGTTGGCCTCAAATCATCTCTTTCATATCACTTTACTACTAGCTCCCTTCACGCACTACATTTCCTTACTAAGTAAGCATGATGTGTGGGTGCTTAACCAATACCCTAAACTTTTACTCAAAGGTCTTGAAACTCTCTTGCTAAAAACATAATTCCCTTCTTATGAAGCCATCAAAGCTAAACATTCAATATACCAATACTTACTCATAATTGTGAGCTAAACATTTTGCTAACCTTGATTTCATTGCGTAACCGAGGGTTTGTGACCCGAATCAGCCCGATTCCTCATGAGTTCATACAATATCCGGATTGGTCGCATCCATTCATTTGTTGAATTCCCGCCTATGCGCATCTTTTCAACAATGTCTTGTTCAAATGAACATGGCCAACAAACCCAGCATCAAAGTTAGCATTTCTTAACGATACTTGCCATCTCGTATATTCTATCGGAATTTCCACAGTTACGAGCATTCAGGTACAATACCACCCGACGATCCTTGTGAACATTCTTGAAAATTCACTCCACTTTTGCATTACGGTTTTGTATATATACATTCTATTCTGACACATCCATCTCTAGTTGAGTCATAAGCTCCTTACGATGGTCATCCCTTTCCACTTAGTGACATTACGTGCCCATTCATCAAGCTCACCTATGAGAATAAAAACTTAACACATCAAAACATTAACTACCGAGTTCAAATGGCGATCGCCATTTGACCCGTATGACCCATTTATCCTTTTGACCTTTCTTGCATACGACGCATTTGCATAAGTAAATTCATATATATATATATATATATATATATATATATATATATATATATATATATATTTATATATATATATATATAAGTTTAAAACATAACTTGGATCATATCTCTTAAAGAATATTTACTTGTTTTGTCCGTATTTACTTACGAATTCGGACCTTTCATTCCACTTTCCATTCCTTTCTATGTTTTGAATCCGTCTCGCGGATTCTAACATATCATTCATACTTTCTCATTCTTTCTATGTTTCGAATCCGTCTCGTGGATTCTAACATATCATTCACACTTTCTCTTTCGTGTTTGGTACTTTCAATTTCTTGAGAGTCTTACATTTTCCCTTCATCCTTACGTCCACCTACTCCCTAATTCTAACGGACATACCTGTAACAATTATCACGGTCTCACGAACGTCGTATGTTTCTTGTGTACTGGCCAGGTACACAATCCACATACTAGTTTCGTGTCTTCGTGTAATCGCCACCTTATGTCTGAAGGATTAGTTTTCAGTACGTGTAACATTTTCAAAACTTCATTACTTTTCCATTACTATCTTTCATCTAAAATTCTTCTTCTATTGACAGGTTTTACCAATACATGTACTTACATATATTGAATCTACGTACCTAGAACCAATTTATCTTACTATGTGTCTTGGTGTCAGTCCTTGACCGCTCTCGCGGATCATCATTCGCTTCTACCTTTAGATCTTGATCGAGTCTTGGATTGTACGGGTTCCATGTGATGAGAGCACACAGGTTTGAGTTCAAGTATTTGCCTCCTCATACTTGATTTCCCTCAAACCAGGGCTCTGATACCAACTTGTAAGACCCTAATACATATTTGACAAAAGTCGCAGCGGAAATTCGTGCCATAAAATTTCTTTCATTTCAAACATCTTGACTTATTTGACCGTTCATTTTAAAAATATCTATTTTTTACGAAACAAAAGCATAATCTCATGTTTGCTAAAGTACATACTCAATTAATCCCGTACAATCTATCTTGTGACTCGGTCTTCGATCTCTATTCCTCGTGATAATCGCCCGTGATTTGCACAACCTGCACTCACCTCATACAATCATAACATTAGCACATAATACATACACAAAATTTATTCCTGTACACTCCTCATTTCGTTATCTTTCTAACTTTAAGCATTTCATCTGCGTATCCGTATCCTGGTGAGGCTTCAATAATGTATCTACATTACTTTTCATCCTCAAGGCACACCATTAATAATGTATTACTCAACGTATCTAAATCATGCATACTTACATTCTTACATGCATACATCCATATCTACATACGTACATACCTTCCTATACTTCTACATATAAGCATACACTCATACGCACCTTCATGCATACATACCTACACATTTACATACGTACCTACATTTCTACATCTCTACATGCATATACTCCTACGTATCTTCATATATACATAAATACACATCTACATACATACATACACTCCTACATATACGTTCAACATCTTGCATATCTCTTACATACACATACAATAATTGCATGGGACATAAACTTAGATTTATAGCCCATAAACATCAAAGGCACGATCAAAATCATGATGGGGAGGCCCGCCGTAGTCCACGGTTAACATAACGAAGCCTGCGTTCCATAAATCGACTTAAATAACAAATTTCAGCTTTTTGGACATGGGGAGGGCGTCGGCGACGACGACGGCCCTTGGATTTATGTGTAGCCAAAAGCCTCCGTAGGCAGTCAAATAAGGCATCGACAAAAACTGACTTTCCATGAGGCGTCGGCGACGGCCTCTCAAGTCTCAAAAGTGGGTTTTCCTGCTATGCTGTTTTCGTCGTTTGTACGCACTAAAACTCGCATAACTTTCAACCCGTTTATCCGTTTAACCTCACGTTTCTTCCTACGTTATCGTAAATTGGTCCTCTACCCTATGGACTCAAAATCCCATATCCGGATTAAAGAAATTCTTAACTTATGCGCTTTCGGCTTATTATTCATTCACGAATTATTCGACCCGTTCATGATTTCATCAAACTAGTCATTTGTTTTAACCCAAAACTTACATGAACATTATAACTATAATACTTTTACATTAACCGGGATTTCGTACTTGGGATTTATGCACCCGATACCCGGTATGCGTTAAACTTATTCATTTCATTCATTGATAGGAAAACAAACTTTGTTAATACAATTTCAAATCGCGAAATTGTTTGTCCATTAACCATAACTCACAACCGAGTCTTTAGACTATTAATCCGCGTCTCCGATTCTTGGTTAGCGTACTTATGTACAATTCTACCCATACCCGATTATAGTACCATAATCATTACTTATACAACCCTTCCGGTATAGTAATAAAACCACATTTTGACCCGTTCGGCCTACTTAACGTAAATCATCAATTTCATACAACCCTTCTTTATTTGACTTCAATTATCATGATTAATTAACTAGAACATAACTTTACTTTAACAAACTAAGAAGTGATTCAGAAATCACTTACCTCGAGTGCCCGTTTCGTACGTGCTTCCTCCTATCCTTTCCGTTATCCTTCCATGCTTTCCCCCATCTTAACATGATCCTATGCTTTCATGTCATCATGGTTGCCACTTCATTAGTATAAACGCACATATTGATATAGCATGTACTTAATGATTTCTCTAACATGACACTTGTAACAAAGCCCTGTTACGCTATTTGTGCACAGTTGTCTTTCAGAAAGTCAACTGTCTATCTTATGAATTATCAATCTAATCCCATATATTCGCATCATTATAGTCGATTATACTACGAACATCAAATATATTCCCTACTCACATAGTAAAACACCCATACGACCACAAGATCATATATGCACACACCATAAATAATTCCTTCCATACTAGTCATCTCAAAATTCCACAACTAGAAACATCATTCAAGATTAACTAATTTAACACTATCCTTGAACCCGACATTATCCTTACTAGAAATCCACATACCATACAAAGACACTATTTTCACCCCTTGATCCCTACCACAAAATCAAGTAGACGCATAGGGTGTACCCTATCTTCAAGCATAGAGTACAAACTCCTAATGCATGCTTCTACCATATCATACTAACCATTTAAATTTCCACATAAACTCCATCTAAAACACACTTCACATATTAGTTAGCTAACAATTACATCATTATCACTTTCTAAACATATTTACTCACAACTTGCATATAATTCCACATATAATTGTCACTTAAGCATTTCATCAAACACTTGGTGTGCATACAACTTTCTAAGCATAATGTACAACCTTGTTACCCATTTCTTGCTTTCATTCATCAATTTCAACTAATTTCTAATAACTTTCCTTCTAAATCAGATTCATTTAACAATAATCTACAACATCAAACTTCATACATATCGAAACTATACTCTATCTAGCATATGTAACATCATCATCTTCATGACATTACTTCCATAAGTGGGTTTTTATTAAAACATCAAAATAATTAGAAATTCGAGCATGATTCATGTTTCATGAGATGATTCTACTTCATTATCATTCTAATTTCACATAAATTTTATGGATTGAACACGACCCATTTCATACAACTTCACCAAATTGGATTCTACAACTTACCTCATGTATAGCAAGTCTAAATGATCATGGATTTGAGTTCATGCATTAGATTTTAGTTGAATTTCCCTTTTGATTTGGTCAAATTGCATCAACTTGAACATTCTTCCTTCCTTCTCTCCTGTGGGTGTCGACACACACCACCAACACCCCCACATGATACTGAACTTTCTAATTTAACTAAACTTGACTCAATTTTTCCAAGTTTAGTCCCTCTAGTTTGTCACACCATCACAATTGTCACCAAATTCATTCTTTACTTGTTTTGACTAAGTATTTTAACTAGATTAAATAACCTAGTTTATTTAGTTCATGATATATGATATGGAAACATATAGCGAATGCAAACATTCGAGTTTTGGGGCGTTACAAACAATGTGGTATCAGAGCCACATCAGGGACATGTGCAGAAATCAGATCCACTTCTACAACCCTACCATGTCAACATTGTTTTGACGAACAAAATGAGAGGGAGAAAAGAAATCACCGGGTGAGATTATGTTATTACTGCCACAGGCCAGGACATTAAATATATGCTTGCAAATCAAAAGAAAATGACGAAGCAACAGAACTTATTAACCAAGCGGTTGATGCCGGAATCCAGACTCAAAGGAGGGATGCAGATGATCGGGATGAGATGATAGTGACTGGCACGGAAGGCGGCCAGTGGGGAGACATATGGTATGTCAGTAACTCATTCTTGCATCATTACCCCGGTAATATAAATGTTTTCAAAAGAATAAAACATTTGGTTGGTGTTGATACAAATTCGGGGGAAAACGATTTTCTTTTCATTCGGGGTATAGGGGCTGTTGAAATCAAATCAAACAACGAAAGATTAAGAATTCAAAGCGTTTTTTATACTCCGGAATTGGACAGAAATGTCTTGAGCATGAACCAATTAACCTTGCAAGGATTCACGGTTAATAAAACCGGAGATACATGCAAGATTTTTCCGATGTTTTCACCTCCGGTGGTAAACACTGTAAATGAATTCACCGGGTTGTCAAAAGAAGAAGAGTTGGGATTAGAAGAAAAGCAGAGGGTCATGAATTTGAATCTGAATGATGTGAACGAGAAATACAAAGAAGATTATTTGAATTCATATTTTGAAGATTTAGATGTTTCCTCACATGAAATGGATTGGAGTATTATGATAATAAGGGCCATGGAGTTCAATGATTTTAATGACTATAAGGCCCTATTAGAGATGATGGAAGACGGAAAGTTTGTGTTTCAATACAAACACGAATTAGAAAGGAAGTTTGAAGAGATGTTGCAGTGGTTTATCACTGTAAAATTGGGCATCTCAACTAAGCCCATTCCACCGCAGATGTCTGATAACAAGAAGGTCGACTTACTCAGCCTGTACATGATAGTGGAGAGAGATGGAGGATACCGAAGTGTAACAAATGATAATCTTTGGCCTGTGATCGCTAAAGATATGGGATATGAATACCAAGACGGAGAATACATGAGGTTAATTTACGCCATGTATCTAGATGTTTTGGTTTATTATTACAGGGTCAAAGATATTCAAGAAAAAGCACATGATAAAGAGATGATAAACGAATGGGAATCTTCGTCGGAAGGCCATCACAAACGAAATGTTAGTGCTGAAGCTGTGAAAGAGGTTGCTGCCATGGATCACTATGCCCTATTCGCAGGCAACGATTGGGAAGGGGCTTGGAAAATGCAAAAGAGACGAAGAAAGTTCGATTTTAGAGAAGCAAGGAAAGCTGTCAATGAAGCCAATAGAAGTGTGCTGATGTATGCCGCTAAATATAATTAAATTTTGGGGAAGGTGTTAGATGTGATATTTAAACTTAATTATCTTTATAATACTCATATGTATATGTAATTACTTATATGTAATGTTCGGTACATTAGATAAGTGTGGGCATTGAGCATAAGCGGGTAATTCAAAAACTGCCAATGACAGTTTTTCCCGCCAACATCAACCGCCATTTCCACACATATAAATATGTCCGGTCCGGCAAAGTATTCTGGCACCAAGACAGTTTGTTTTCTTCTCAATCTGTCCATTCACTTGTTCATTCATATTTCCGTTATTCAAATTCGTTCTTTCATTCCTGTGATCATAACAACCAACACAATCATGTCCACTGATACATCGATGCCTTGTTTGTCCGCTGCAAACATGAATGGAGTCCAACAATAATATCTTTAAATGGGGGTGATTCACAGTTTAGCCCTCCTTTTGACGGGTTTGGGCCGGTTTTTTACCACCCCCAGTTGGGTTGCGACACCTCAAGTATCTTTGTGATTCTTTTATATGAACATAAAATATTTTGTCTGTTAAATATAAATAAAGATTCCAAAGACAAACAAGCTAGGGAAAACTAAAGCCATAATACAAGCAGGTAAACAAGTCTCATTAAACCTCTTTGAAGATTAATCTGTTAAAGCCTTGTGATGTTAAGTTGCAATTTCCAAGCGTATATCCATAGGTTGTAACTCCTTTAATTCTGTGACCAACAACTTTGATGTACACAATTTTTGTAGTGTAATGTGTAGCTATGGTTAGACAAGGGTTTGAGTGTTGAAATCTACCTCACCAACTATTGCAGACGGACTTCTTTTCTGAGAAGGCTTTAAACATCAGTCTCTCTTCTGGTGAAAAGAAAGAAGAGATAAACCATATACATTAGTTAATTATTATTATTCAGTATTCACATATTACCTACCTGACTAATTAAAGTATATAAATAAAAACGACATCTACCTTTAAAATTGGCTTGTAAATCAGTGAAAGAAGGATAAAATCCGTATGGTCCACTGGAACGCCTCAAAAATTGGTTGTTATCTAGGATGTATTCTCCTGTTGTTTTTTGAAAAGCAGAGAGATCTCCACCAATTATGTGATTCCATGACTTGTAATATCCCAAAGCATCTTCTTCTTCCATACTACCATCATCATCATACACAACACCAATCCCACACTCCTTTGTAACTTGCGCATCACTATATCTATGTGATATAATGACAGTAATCTGGTCACCGGCTTTCATCTCATTCGGCCCAAACATCCAATGGCTTAACCAACTTAGACAACATTTTTCACCAATGCTGACTTCTTCAATAAAATGGTCATAAATCCAGGTGTGGTTTTTTGTAACATTACTAATTTTCATCATTGGCAAGTCACAAAAATCATTTTTTGGAAACGTCTCAAAAGTAAAGCATATATTCAATCCTCGGAGCTTCTTAGGAGATGATGGGATGGTAAATGATATTGATTGGCCCTTGCTTCTACAACTAATCCAATTTGGAATCTCATCCCCCCGATAAAATGTGCTGAATATTCCAAATTCGTAATACATCTGCCAAGTAAAAACAACATTAATTCATAACACACACACACACATATATATGTATTCCACACAACCAGAGCCAATGAATTAGAGAAAACCTGGGTTTGACAGTCAGTTGATCCTGATCCATAGATGTAAGTTCTCAAGCGTCTTTCGTTATTTTTTATAATAAAGTCCAAATTTGTCCAACCCAAACTATGTAAAATCTTTTCCTCAACACCTGACATAGCTTGGATTTGCACAATGCCATCAATCTCAAGGGAAGAATTGGACATTATATTCGAAGTTCCATTTAAGGTGAGTGGGGACATAACTGGATCAAATTTAATTTTCCTTAGTGACCTCTTATAATTACTAGAATTGATTGACAATTCTCTTAGCGTACATGGAGGATGCTCAATCGATATCACCTTATCACAGCGATCCATGCTAAGTTTCTGAAGCCTAGGAAGGCTTCTCACACAATTAGGCATTGAAACGATTGGGTTAGTATCCAAACATAATTCCTCTAACATGGATAGGCAACTGAAGTCCATGGGAAAGGATTCATTAGACAAATTATTGTTTGCAAGTGACAAAGTTCTCAATGAGCTCGGTAAAGAAAGCGCAATGAGCGTCAATTCCCTTGGTATTGTCTCGATTTTAGATTCATCCGAACTACAACCATCTAATAGTAGTGTTTTAACCTTCTTTAACTTGCCTAATGCTAAAGGAACCTTTTTGAGGTTGTAGCAGTAACTCATATCAATGTGGACAAGTTCAACGCATTTCTCAACTGACTCACACACCTCAATCAAACCTATGCACTTTCTAACTATTAACCTCTCAAGTGCTGGGAGTTCCGAAAAACCACCAACAGTATGAAGTTGTTCACAGAAACTCAGATCAAGGATCTTCAGCGATCCAACCAACTGTTGAAATAGAGATACGTTAAAAGAATTAACGGATTGAATTTACTACAGATGAAAGAATAATAAAGTTGCCATGTGATTTAAGTGTCATCATTTTTATATAATTGACAGGATTTTATTCAGGTTAAGCACTAATCTCAAATTCAAATATCTAAAATTTTACCGTTTGCCTCTTCGCATGTGATTTTGGGTTGCTACAAGACATGTCAAAAGATTCAATATTGCTATAAGATAAGTCAAGAGCAACCAGATTCTCCGTTGTTAAGTCTAAAGGTATAGACTTTAAAGGAGACCCTTGCATACACAACCATCTTAGTTCCTCTGGAAGATTCTTAAGAGTCCCTTTTAGTTCCACATAATTAAGTTGTAGTAGCATCAGATTATCCATCTGAGAGAATGACTTTGTTTTCAGCTCAAACGTTTCTCGCAACTTCTTTTTTTCAAGCATTCTCATGTCAAGGGCAAGGCCTAGGAGATTTCCCTTACCCTATAATGAAAGGAAATGCAAACATAGGCATAAATATTATATATAGACAATGAAAATACTTAGAACATGCATAACTACCAAAAAATACACATATCTTCTTACTTTTTTTTGTTTCAACACTTTGAATGACTCCTCGTGACACCATAATCGACTACGCTTCCATGGCTTCTCAGGTGATTCTTGACGTACCAACTCTCTTCCCATCTGTTGAACCAATTGATGCATCATCAACTTGTTATCCCATCCAATACCAAGGAGACATCTGTTAGTGAGATTCACAATCCCAGATCTTGTGTTTATATCACATGCTTTCAATATTGTTTCAGATACATCTTTATCTCTCCCCACAAAAAAACAGGCAATATGCTTAAACAACTCCTTATTATTTTCAGATGGCAAAGAATCAATACTCATCTCCAATGCCTTTTTTACTTTGGAATGAGGTTCTTTCTTTAGCTCTTTTATGTTGTCTTCCCAATGTGCTACATCATGTTTTTGCAGAGACCTACCCAAAACTTCGATAGCCAATGGATGTCCTTCACAGTATTTTACAAGCTCTTTTGAGACATCTTTATAACCTTCTTCGGGCATATGGCTATTGAATGCATGAATGCATAAAAGCTCTAGTGATTTCGTTTCCGACAAGCCATTAAGTGAGACCTTCTTATGCTTAGGTTGAACTTGTGAATTGAATAATGCACACCTTTCTGTTAAAGATGCATCATTGGTTGTAATTATGATTTTACTTCCTGGATGCAAACCTTTATTTCCAAGTAAAGCATCCAACTGGTCGAGACTACCAATATCATCAAGCACTATAAACACCATTTTACGGGCTAGTACATTTCCAATCATAGAGGTGTACTCAGAGACATCATTAGCTTGTAACATGGTTTTCTTTGATATGTCTTTGTGAAGTTTCTTTTGTAGATCAAGCAACCCATGAAAGCGATTACAACTTGCATTGATATCTTTAACAAAACAGCTTTTGTGGAATTTACGCGAGTATAACGTGAAAACATATTGTGCCAAAGATGTCTTCCCAATCCCGCCCATGCCTACAATTGTAAGAACGTCAACAGTATGACAGGATCCATCAGTCAACCATGAGCTAATGAACCTAATCTCAGAGTCCATCCCAATAAGGGCTGGCAGAGTATTGCTTAAAGGTACACCTAATCTACGGCGGATGTCGATGACAACTTCATCGATAAACTCCGTCTCTTTCCTGCAAATTTATGTTAATGGGAACATTGTAAAAACTAGCCAACGTGATCTAAAGGCACTGATCTAATTAAACCCAACATATCATAACTATAATCCTGGTCCTGGTTATACCCATGAATATGGTTTACCTGTTCGTGACATCTTTCCCTTTTAAATTAGCAACTTCTGTGAGAGCCATCTTCCATAACTCCATCTTCTGACCCCATTGACTTCTTTTGTCTGCATCTGTTTCTGCCAGCATCCTTTGTTCATGTTTTGCCATTGCATCCGCGAAGCTGCTTTGTTGCTTCCTGACATGGGTAGGCTCGACATGATAGAAGATGGGGATAACGATTTGTTTACGGATCTCCTTTTGCTCAAGGATTAATGCCAGTTCATCTAGGCACCAGGTGGAAGAAGCATAATTCTTGGACAAGACGATAATAGAAGCTCTAGATGACTTAATGGCACTTTCCAGTTCTGGTTTCAGTTGTTCTCCAGTTTCAATCTCTTCATCGTCAAAAAACGTGACGATGCCAGCCATCAAAAGGGCGTTGTAGAGGTGATCCGTGAAATTATTACGAGTGTCAACACCTCTAAAACTTAAAAATACCTCATAATCAGGTACGTATTCAGTGATAACAACCATTATGAATTACTGGAATTTGGAAGCTATGAGAGATTTGAGTGAAATGAAGATGGCAACCGATCCAATTTGTAAAGGTTTCTAGGTCAACACCTAGTTTTGATAACTATGGGACTCAAGTACTCAACGACAACATTTTGATCGATGTGGGACCTACTGGTTATGTACATGCATTGCTTGGTCAACGTGACTTTGGCTAGTGGACATATCTAATTCTCCGCAAGTTGTCCTTTCCAAAAAAAAAGATTCATTGCTTGATCAACGAACGTGACTTTGGCTAGTAGCCATACTAATTCTCCCAAGTGGTCCTTTAAAAAAAAATCTAATTCTGACCTACTGGTTATGTACATACATTGCTTGGGCTAGTGGACATATCTGAATTCTGAATTCTCCCCAAGTTGCATTATATTTTGTTATAATATAATCATAACTAGTGGGATTCTTCCGCGTTTCAAGACGGGTTTCGGTCATCATCGCTCCAGTTCATTACAGTATCGATACAATACCACTCGGCATAGCAATTGATACGTGTTTTACATCGATAATTTAGACCTCTTAACGGATCTATACACAACTAAATAAAGTTCATCTGACAATTTTGCCACCTTTTGATTTATATGGGTTAATTTTGCCAATGATGGCCAGCCCAGCTGGTCGGAGGTGGGAGGGTTTAACACGCTTGCGTGGATTCCTGCTCGGCCAGGTGTTCCGAGTTCGATCCACGGGGTATGCAAAACATGCGAAGCCTTCGGGCGAGGGGTTGAAAAACATGTATGCGGGGGGGATTCGAACCGGGGCTGTGTAGGTTGTAGGCAAACGACTTGCCCAGGTGATCTAAGCCGTCCAAAAAAAATTATCAACAAAAATAACTAGCATACTTTAAATTTTCACGGAAAAAGTTATAAACATTACAGAAAAGTGACTTGCGTTCAGCCTTTCACCAGCAAGCACTCGTGATCCAAAGTACCATAAGTAGCTTCATGACCCAGGGGCGGAACTAAAGGTATGTGAACCGTAGCACGGGCTACGGCTGAAGTTGGTATGCGTAGTCTATTTTTTATATATTTTTTGGGTTTTATACAAAAGATTCCCCTAAAATAATATAAGGATATCCCAAACAACCCAAACTTATAAAATAAGCGAGGCCGATTGAAACAATGACTCAATTGATTAGATAAGCCCAACTGATTAGATTAGCCTAAAAAACACAAAAATACGTATGACGACATTCTTTCTTATCGTTGCTTAGGTTCTGGAAGAAAACCAAACGTTGCTGGTCATCCTTTACGCACTGGTCTCCTGTTTTGCTGCTACCAGTAACACCGGTTCGATAAAAGAATCCACAACCCTGTTGTTTGTTGCTGCGATAACACTGGTTCCGGTCGTTCTGCCCCTGCTTAGGTATTTCTTTTTTAAAGTTAAAGACGACGATGTGATTAAATGATTTCAAGTTATGAAAAAAAATGTCAAATTTATTAGGCACTTATTTTACTTTATTTATTTATTGTTTTTTTAATAATTTATTTATTATCGTTTTTTTAATATTGTTGATTGCACGGTAAAAAAAATTTAGAGATATCCTGATTTATTGGGCTAAAGCCACTTGCTTTCACCAGCTCAGACAAAGATATATTTTAATTTCTCATTTGATATTTGATTAGGCTGGATCTATTCACACACCCATCTTGCCTATTTAGACACCCTGAAACCCTAAACGCCTCGTATAGGCCTATACGGGATATCTAGGCACTGAATTCAACAGGGTCTAAGTAAGTGGGAGTGTCAGACACAAAGTTCAAGAAAACTAGGCGCCTCGTCTAGGCCTATACGAGGCGTCTAGGAGTTGGATGTTTTTTTTGTTGAAAGAATTGGTGTTTTGGTGGAGTAATTTGATTGTTTTTTAAGGTGATTTTTTTAGTGAATTTTTTTTTGTTGTTTTTAAAAAATGTTTTATTTTTTGTATAATAAAAATTTTTACCGTTTTCAAGATCGGCTCTTTAAATATATTCGATCGTTTAAATATTATATCGTTTTTAACATTTTATTTTTTTAAATAGTATCCCACCATTAAAATATTATCTCGTTTAAATATTATTTAACATTTTGAAAATTATATTATTTCCGTATTATATTCTCAACATATATTGTTTCCGTATTATATTTTCAACATATATTTGTTTCCGTATTATATCAATTTAAAACAACCAATCATTAAATAAATAACCGAATAACTAAAAACAAACTTAAATATGACATATAATATAAGTTTGTACATCCATAACAAAAATAAAAACTAAAACTGAACACTAAATACCAAAATATATCCATGCGGCTGGTCTATGCCTCCGGGAACGAGTAAGAGTCTGAATCCGGATCTGGCTGCTGCGGCTGCTACTGGTGATGTGGTGCTCGAGGTGGTGGGAGCGGTATGGGGGTAACCTCTCTCTCTCTCTCTCTCTCTCTCTCGTCTATCATGCGCCTTCCGAACCAACCAACATATCAAATTGTTCAGCTTGTCAAGCTCAGCTCGTACCTGCGGATGCAAAGTTGTAGCTCCTGGGTATGACTTGGAATAACGTGTCGTGGAAACTGGGGCGCCCAGGGAGATGGTGGTGGTTGTGGCATCGCTGGACCGTATAAATCCACCGGAGGGTCCTGCACGACCGCTGCAGCAGGTTCTGTTTGAGGATAGACTAGATCGAACAGCTTTGGTAGGTCCCGCGGTTGACCCTGTCATCTTCAGGTTGTAAAATTCCACCTCGAGCTTGTGAATGTCGTCACGACTACAATACTCTTCCTTGATCAAATCTTTGAAGTCGTTCCATGGGGTGGCATTAGCAGCAACCACTCCCAGCATTTGGACTTGAGCGCTACACCTTCGAGAGTACCTGTGGCATACTTCACCCTACGAGCTTCAGGGCATTCACACATCTCGAAAACAGATTCGACCTTCTCGAACCAGTGGAGGAGACCTACAGCTCCTTATGTACCACTGAAGGTACTAGGTCGTCAGTCCATAAAGGTTTTGAAAGTGCACACAGGAGGTTGTGTAGGTTGACCTGTCGCGAGAGTAAGAAAGGACAAAGTTTAACACAAGGGTTGGTTTATGAGAGTAGGAACTAAAGATCCTAGAGTGAGTTGCAATGGCAGGGTATACCTCCTGCCTGAGCGGCTGCCAGTACCGCAGCAACTTGTTCATTGATCAAGGCCGTCAGCTGGGCTTGAGTTAGGTTGATACGTCCACTCATATTCTTCACAATAAAGAGAGCATAAGTGAGAAAAGTGTTGCGATGTTGCGTAAGCGAGGAGTGACAGAAGAGAATAAACACGCCATGTTGCAAACAGTAATTACTATGTTACCTAAGCATACCATAAACAATGTTCTATGTAAACTAACAAGCAGTCAATATAAACGCAAACCATATCACCTAGAATGTTAAGTCTTGCACGTGGAGTGAAGCGTCGTTGTGGATCGTTGAGCACTGCACAGGTTATAGTCTGGTTTTATCAAAAAGCTTTTCCCCTTTTAAAACCAAGTTTACTATAACCAATGGCTCTGATACCAATCTGTCACACCCCCAAAATCCACATGCGGAGTATCACCGCTTGGAGGCGCGACTGACCAGGATCAAGCCACCAATCATATTGAACAAGCATGTAAGTAATTTATAAAATCCAACACAATACAATTGGTGTCCAAACAAAACATGGTTTAAGTTGCAAGCGGAAGCATAATGTTTAAAGTAAATCAAAACATAAGTTTAAACGTTCCAAATGTTTAACATGGCACACACTGTCCATGTCCCACAACGACTCTTCCCCATGCAAGCTCCAACTAAGTACCTAATGACCTGCAAAGCATGTAGTAACGAGTTAACAACAAAGTTGAGCGAGTTCACAGTTGGGTGTTTGTTTTAAGTTGTTCCAAAAAACAGTTTTCTTTAACTGGCATCCTTGCCGTGGGGGTTACCCCATAGTTGAAAAACATGATTTGTTTATCCAAATTTACTCTGGCAATCCAGCCGTGGGGGCTACCCCGTGTTTACACTACTAGACTCGTTACCATATCGACTACTGACTTTGGTCATGTTTATGTGCCCTTAGCGTCAATGTCTATCATCATTGACGTGCCCAGATCCATTAGTTCACGCCCGTCCTCTGCGGCACGATGTGAGGCTTTTCAGACCTAAATAGCGCTATCTAACTAATGACCCGCTCGCCATTGGCCCGGCGATTAAGTCGATATAAAAGGAGGGACTTCGTGATAGAGTTTTGGCCTAGTGAACTTTAAACTTTCCAAGAGGACGAGGAATTATATTCCTTAACCCGTGCTGTCCTACCCAAGGAGGACGAGGAATCCATACAAGTCAGGTCTAAGTCCAAGTAATGCACATATGTTTGCACAGATTTATCAAATCAAGTCATGTAACAATCATGGCATGAATGGCATACATTTAAAACATGTTAAACAGATCAGTAACTAAGCCCAAGGTTCAACTTGTGCGATCCAAATGGTTTGGGCCGAACCAATTGTACGATTCACTACTGAAGCCCAACAAACACCCCGGCCCAACATGTTGTGCGTTCAGCACAACCTTTTGCGATCCACAACATGTTGTGTGATCCAACGTATACCCGGCCCAACAATTAAGAAGCCCAACAGTATACACAGCCCAAACAAATAACCAGAGACCAACTCGTGCAGTCCAGTTCAGCTTGTGCGACTGGACAAAACTTGTGCGATTAAACTTGGGCCTTGAGGCCCAACAGTAAAACAGTTCAAGTAGTTTGTGTGTGGCCCAAGCCTTGTGTGATCGGCACTGTCTTGTGCGATCCACAAGGTCTTGTGCGATCATGCATATCTAAACAGTACACTGTGCTTTAATGATTGTACCTAGCTTGTGCGATTAGTCCCTTACACGAAATAGGTTTCGTGTGGTTCATGCAAGCTTGTGCGAACCATGTTTCGTGTGAGTTGTGCGATTGGTTATCTAAAATCCAAATTTCATGCATATCAGTTACACATTTATCTTTGCAAATCAATTCCCACAGTTTCCATATTTGCACAAAATCAACCAACACCATCACAGTTTCTATCCGATCCTTTATTCGATCAAATCAAGGTTTTCATCCATTAATCCCTATGAACCCTAATCATGTTCGAGGCAAAGCAACAATTTATAATAATAAGCTATAATAACACGGTTCATGTTCTTTGATTACTAGCATCCATACTAACATAACAATCCCCACAATTCATTCAATGATTAACATATCACAATCGGTTATCATTCATTCGGTTCCAGATCATCAATCACATAAACATCAACTCTAAATCAGTCTAAACACCCTACACAAGTGAGTCAATCTACATGAACAACCTTAGTGATTAACAATCATAAGCAATCATTCTCTAAATCATTGTGTGGAAACATGTAGATCACTACATCAAGTAACATACAATTAATAATTAAAACACTAACCAGAAAGCCAAAGAACTAGGTTGATCGAGATGGGGGCTTCGGCTATGAGGATTGCCATCGAACAGGAGAGAGAGGAGGGGATAGAACTAGGGTTTGGTGTGTGTTAAGTGTTTGCAACTAATGAGAGAACAAACCCCCACTAGTGGGTATGTCCTAGCTTAAATAGGTGGATGGCCGAACCCATCATGGGCTGCCCATTGGTTTCGGATTCAAAGGGTGTGGGCCGAGAGTGATGTGCCCAAGAGGGCTTGTGCGATTTGACTCGCGTTATGCGATCAGGTTCACGTTGTGTGACTACATTATAACACACATTCACTTAACATAACAACATAACATTTCATTAATCACCAACGTTCACATAATCACGTAACGTTCAAACATGTTACACTAAGCACAAAGATAGGTTCTGAAATACGAGTTGTCACACTATCCCCAAGTTGAAAGAAATTTCGTCCCGAAATTTAGCACGTACTCACTGAGGAAGCTAGTTAAGTTGCATGGTTTTCCTGGTTTTCCTGGGGTGTCACATCCTTCCCCCGTTGGTTTGGAATTTCGTCCCGAAATTCCGCAGTAGCTTCAGCCTCAGTAGTGGTTTTTGTTGTTCACGAACAACTGGGGATACCTGTGTTTCATTTGATCTTCGCGTTCCCAGGTGAACTCTGGGCCATGACGGGAGTTCCAACGAACTCGAACGAGAGGAATTCCAGTATGCTTAAGAACCTTAACATCTCGGTCAGTAATCTCTACTGGTTCCTCGACAAATCGCAGCTGATCGTCGATAGTGAGCTCCTTGAGAGGAACTATGAGGGCCTCATCTGACAGACACTTCTTCAGATTCGACACTTCTGCTAGTAGGTTTAGTTTGTAGGCCACTTTGCCTATTTTCTCAATGATGTCGAAAGGTCCGACATAACGTGGATTCAGTTTGCCTCGTTTACCAAAACGAACTACACCTTTCCACGGTGAGACTTTGAGTAGCACTCGATCCCCAACCTGGAACTCGAGTGGTATCCTGCGCTTATCCGCGTAGCTTTTCTGTCTGTCACGAGCTGCCTGCATTCGTTGCCGTATCTGATCAATCCTTTCTGTAGTGTCTACCACAAGTTCTGGGCTAGTGATCTGGCTGTCGCCAATCTCTACCCAACAAAGAGGTGATCGGCATTTACGCCCATACATTGCCTCAAACGGAGCGGCCTGGATGCTGGTGTGGTAACTGTTATTATACGAAAACTCCACTAACGGGAGATGCTTTTCCCAGCCATTACTAAAGTCGATTACACATGCCCTAAGCATGTCTTCGAGGGTTTGGATGGTGCGTTCAGACTGCCCATCCGTTTGCGGGTGATATGCGGTGCCATGTCTAACCGTGAGCCAAAGGACTTGTGCATAGCTTGCCACAACTCAGAAGTAAAACGTGCATCACGATCAGAAATAATGGAGGTCGGCACCCCATGCCTCGAAACCACTTCCTTTAAGTAAACGTCTACTAAAGTAGAAAACTTGTCTGTTTCTTTGATAGCCAAAAAGTGTGCAGACTTAGTCAATCGATCCACTATCACCCAAATAGTGTCATTTCCGCGTTGAGATCTAGGCAGGCCAGTAACGAAATCCATGGAAATTTGCTCCCATTTCCATTTCGGTATCTCTGGTTGTTGAAGTAGGCCTGATGGTTTCTGATATTCACTCTTGACTCTTGCACAAGTCAAACATTTACCAACGTAGGTTGCTATGTGGGCTTTCATGCTAGGCCACCAGTATGTAGTCTTTAAGTCGTGGTACATCTTATCCGAACCAGGATGTACCGAGTAACGAGACTTATGCGCTTCATCCATCACAAGCTTTGCGTAAGTTTCCATAAAGTGGGACCCAAATGCGTCCCGTTACGTAGTATGCGCCGTCTTCCTTTTGTTCTAACCGTTTCCTGGATCCTCGTAGGGACTCCGCCCTGACGTTCTCTACTTTCAATGCTTCCACCTGAGCATCTCGTATTTGCATAGGAAGACTAGATTGGATGGTAAGTTGTAATGCGCGCACTCGTTTAGGTGTGGTATCCTTTCGACTGAGGGCGTCAGCCACAACATTGGCTTTGCCCGGATGGTACTTGATTGCGCATTCATAATCATTTAAGAGCTCGACCCATCGACGTTGTCGCATGTTCAACTAATTTTGCTTGAAGATATGCTCCAGACTCCTGTGATCGGTGTAAATGGTGCACTTGGTACCGTACAGGTAATGTCTCCATATCTTAAGTGCGAAAACAACAGCTCCCAGCTCTAGATCGTATGTGTGGTGTAGTTCCTTTCGTGCACTTTAAGTTGACGTGACGCGTAAGTTGCAAGCATGTAAGTAATTTATTGAACAAGCATGTAAGTAATTTATAAAATCCAACACAATACAATTGGTGTCCAAACAAAACATGGTTTAAGTTGCAAGCGGAAGCATAATGTTTAGAGTAAATCAAAACATAAGTTTAAACGTTCCAAATGTTTAACATGGCACACACTGTCCATGTCCCACAACGACTCTTCCCCATGCAAGCTCCAGCTAAGTACCTAATGACCTGCAAAGCATGTAGAAACGAGTCAACAACAAAGTTGAGCGAGTTCACAGTTGGGTGTTTGTTTTAAGTTGTTCCAAAAACAGTTTTCTTTAACTGGCATCCTTGCCATGGGGGTTACCCCATAGTTGAAAAACATGATTTGTTTATCCAAATTTACTCTGGAAATCCAGCCATGGGGGCTACCCCGTGTTTACACTACTAGACTCGTTACCATATCGACTACTGACTTTGGTCATGTTTATGTGCCCTTAGCGTCAATGTCTATCATCATTGACGTGCCCAGATCCATTAGTTCACGCCCGTCCTCTACGGCACGGTGTGAGGCTTGTCAGACCTAAATAGCGCTATCTAACTAATGACCCGCTCGCCATTGGCCCGGCAATTAAGTCGATATAAAAGGAGGGACTTCGTGATAGAGTTTTGGTCTAGTGAACTTTAAACTGTCCAAGAGGACGAGGAATTATATTCTTTAACCCGTGCTGTCCTACCCAAGGAGGACGAGGAATCCATATTCCTTAACCCATTCCCCAACCCACTGGGAATTACCATGCTTTGTAGAAAGTATGAACTCACCTTAGGTTAGCTCAACAGATAAACGAAAGGTCAAATCGAGCTGCTAGGGGTCAACCACGTCCTAACATGGTTACCATACAAGTCATGTCTAAGTCCAAGTAATGCACATATGTTTGCACAGATTTATCAAATCAAGTCATGTAACAACCATGGCATGCATGGCATACATTTAAAACATGTTAAACAGATCAGTAACTAAGCCCAAGGTTCAACTTGTGCGATCCAAATGGTTTGGGCCGAACCATTTGTGCGATTCACTACTGAAGCCCAACAAACACCCCGGCCCAACATGTTGTGTGTTCAGCACAACCTTGTGCGATCCACAACATGTTATGCGATCCAACTTATACCCGGCCCAACAATTAAGAAGCCCAACAGTATACACAGCCCAAACAAATAACCAGAGACCAACTCGTGCGGTCCAGTTCAGCTTGTGCGACTGGACAAAACTAGTGCGATTAAACTTGGGCCTTGAGGCCCAACAGTAAAACAGTTCAAGTAGTTTGTGTGTGGCCCAAGCCTTGTGCGATCGGCACTGTCTTGTGCGATCCACAAGGTCTTGTGCGATCATGCATATCTAAACAGTACACTGTGCTTTAATGAATGTACCTAGCTTTTGCGATTAGTCCCTTACACGAAATAGGTTTCATGTGGTTCATGCAAGCTTGTGCGAACCATGTTTCGTGTGAGTTGTGCGATTGGTTATCTAAAATCCGAATTTCATGCATATCAGTTACACATTTATCTTTGCAAATCAATTCCAACAGTTTCCATATTTGCACACAATCAATCAACACCATCACAGTTTCTATCCAATCCTTTATTCGATCAAATCAAGGTTTTCATCCATTAATCCCTATGAACCCTAATCATGTTTGAGGCATAATAACAACTTATAATAATAAGCTATAATAACTCGGCTCATGTTCTTTGATTACTAGCATGCAAACTAACATAACAATCCCCACAATTCATTCAATGATTAACATATCACAATTGGTTATCATTCATTCGATTCCAGATCATCAATCACATAAACATCAACTCTAAATCACTCTAAACACCCTACACAAGTGAGTCGATCTACATGAACAACCTTGGTGATTTACAATCACTCTCTAAATCATTTTGTGGAAACATGTAGATCACTACATCAAGTAACATACAATTAATAATTAAAACACTAACCGGAAAGCCAAAGAACTAGGTTGATCGAGATGGGGGCTTCGGCTATGAGGATTGTCGTTGAACAGGAGAGAGAGGAGGGGAGAGAACTAGGGTTTGGTGTGTGTTAAGTGTTTGCAACTAATGAGAGAACAAACCCCCACTAGTGGGTGTGTCCTAGCTTAAATAGGTGGGTGGCCGAACCCATCATGGGCTGCCCATTGGTTTCGGATTCAAAGGGTGTGGGCCAAGAGTGATGTGCCCAAGAGGGCTTGTGCGATTTGACTCGCGTTATGCGATGAGGTTCACGTTGTGCGACTACATTATAACGCACATTCACTTAACATAACAACATAACATTTCATTAATCACCAACGTTCACATAATCACGTAATGTTCACACATGTTACACTAAGCACAAAGATAGGTTCTGAAATACGAGTTGTCACATTATCCCCAAGTTGAAAGAAATATCGTCCCGAAATTTAGCACGTACTCACTGAGGAAGCTAGTTAAGTTGCATGGTTTTCCTGGTTTTCCTGGGGTGTCACATCCTTCCCCCGTTGGTTTGGAATTTCCTCCCGAAATTCCGCAGTAGCTTCAGCCTCAGTAGTGGTTTTGTTGTTCACGAACAACTGGGGATACCTGTGTTTCATTTGATCTTCGCGTTCCCAGGTGAACTCTGGGGCACGACGGGAGTTCCAACGAACTCGAACGAGAGGAATTCTAGTATGCTTGAGAACCTTAACGTCTCGGTCAGTAATCTCTACTGGTTCCTCGACAAATCGCAGCTGATCGTCGATAGTGAGCTCCTTGAGAGGAACTATGAGGGCCTCATCTGACAGACACTTCTTCAGATTCGACACGTGGAAAACGTTGTGAACTCCACTGAGTTCTGCTGGTAGGTTTAGTTTGTAGGACACTTAGCCTATTTTCTCAATGATGTTGAAAGGTCCGATATAACGTGGATTCAGTTTTCCTCCTTTACCAAAACGAACTACACCTTTCCACGGTGAGACTTTGAGTAGCACTTGATCCCTAACCTGGAACTCGAGTGGTTTCCTGTGTTTATCCACGTAGCTTTTCTGTCTGTCATGAGCTGCCGCCATTCGTTGCCGTATCTGAGCAATCATTTCTGTAGTGTCTACCACAAGTTCTGGGCCAGTGATCTGGCTGTCACCAATCTCTGCCCAACAAAGAGGTAATCGGCATTTACGCCTATACAATGCCTCAAACAGAGCGGCCTGGATGCTGGTGTGGTAACTGTTATTATACGAAAACTCCACTAACAGGAGATGCTTTTCCAGCTGTTACCAAAGTCGATTACACATGCCCTAAGCATGTCTTCGAGGGTTTGGATGGTGCGTTCAGACAGCCCATCCGTTTGCGGGTGATATGCGGTGCTCATGTCTAACCGTGAGCCAAAGGACTTGTGCATAGCTTGCCACAAATCAGAAGTAAAATGTGCATCACGATCAGAAATAATGGAGGTCGGCACCCCGTGCCTCGAAACCACTTCCTTTAAGTAAACGTCTGCTAAAGTAGAAAACTTGTCTGTTTCTTTGATAGCCAAAAAGTGTGCAGACTTAGTCAATCGATCCACTATCACCCAAATAGTGTCATTTCCGCGTTTAGTTCTAGGCAGGCCAGTAACGAAATCCATGGAAATTTGCTCCCATTTCCATTTTGGTATCTCTGGTTGTTGAAGTAGGCCTGATGGTTTAAGATATTCACTCTTGACTCTTGCATAAGTCAAACATTTACCAACGTAGGTTGCTATGTGGGCTTTCATGCTAGGCCACCAGTATGTAGTCTTTAATTCGTGGTACATCTTATCCGAACCAGGGTGTACCGAGTAACGAGACTTATGCGCTTCATCCATCACAAGCTCGCATAATTTTCCATAAAGTGGGACCCAAATGCGTCCCGTTACATAGTATGCGCCGTCTTCCTTTTGTTCTAACCGTTTCCTGGATCCTTGTAGGGACTCCGCCCTGACGTTCTCTGCTTTCAATGCTTCCACCTGAGCATCTCGTATTTGCATAGGAAGACTAGATTGGATGGTAAGTTGTAATGCGCGCACTCGTTTAGGTGTAGTATCCTTTTGACTGAGGGCATCAGCCACAACATTGGCTTTGCCCGGATGGTACTTGATTGCGCATTCGTAATCATTTAAGAGCTCGACCCATCGACGTTGTCGCATGTTCAACTCCTTTTGCTTGAAGATATGCTCGAGACTCCTATGATCGGTGTAAATGGTGCACTTGGTACCGTACAGGTAATGTCTCCATATCTTAAGTGCGAAAACAACAGCTCCCAGCTCTAGATCGTGTGTGGTGTAGTTCCTTTCGTGCACTTTAAGTTGACGTGACGCGTAAGCAATGACCTTGTCACCTTGCATCAACATACATCCAAGACCCTGAATGGATGCGTCGCAATAAACCACAAAATCGTATGTGCCCTCTGGCAATGAGAGAATAGGGGCGCTACAAAGTCTATCCTTTAAGTGCTGAAATGCAGATTCCTGTGCTTTACTCCAACGATAGGTGACGCCCTTCTGAGTTAGCGACGTGAGGGGTTGCGCAATCTTGGAGAAGTCCTTGATAAACCTTCTGTAGTAACCCGCCAAACCCAAGAATTGGCGGATTTCTGTTGGTGTACGAGGTGCAGGCCAGTTCTTGATCGAGTCTACCTTAGATGGATCAACATGAATCTCATCCTTGTTTACCACATGGCCTAGAAAATGGACTTCACGAAGCCAGAAGTCGCATTTCGAAAACATGGCATAAAGCTGCTCTGCTCGGAGAAGTTCCAAAATAAGTCGTAGGTGTTGCTCGTGTTCCTCCTGACTCTTGGAATAGATCAGGATGTCGTCGATAAAGACAATAACGAACTTGTCTAGGTAAGGTTTGCACACACGGTTCATAAGGTCCATGAAGACCGCAGGTGCGTTCGTCAACCCGAAAGGCATGACAAGGAACTCGTAGTGTCCATAACGAGTTTTGAATGCTGTCTTGGAGACGTCCTCATCTCGGACTCTCAGCTGGTGATATCCCGATCTTAGATCAATTTTTAAGTAGAAGCTCGACCCTTGCAGTTGGTTGAACAGGTCATCAATACGCGGAAAAGGGTAACGATTCATCACGGTCACTTTATTGAGCTCTCGATAGTCAATACACATTCGGAAGGTACCGTCCTTCTTCTTCACAAATAACACTGGAGCTCCCCAAGGTACCGTCCTTCTTCTTCTTCTCAAATAACACTAGAGCCCAACAAACACCCCGGCCCAACATGTTGTGCGTTCAGCATAACCTTGTGCGATCCACAACATGTTGTGCAATCCAACTAATACCCGGCCCAACAATTAAGAAGCCCAACAGTATACACAGCCCAAACAAATAACCAGAGACCAACTCGTGCGGTCCAGTTCAGCTTGTGCGACTGGACAAAACTTGTGCGATTAAACTTGGGCCTTAAGGCCCAACAGTAAAACAGTTCAAGTAGTTTGTGTGTGGCCCAAGCCTTGTGCGATCGGCACTGTCTTGTGCGATCCACAAGTTCTTGTGCGATCATGCATATCTAAACAGTACACTGTGCTTTAATGATTGTACCTAGCTTGTGCGATTAGTCCCTTACACGAAATAGGTTTCGTGTGGTTCATGTAAGCTTGTGTGAACCATGTTTCGTGTGAGTTGTGCGATTGGTTATCTAAAATCTGAATTTCATGCATATCAGATACACATTTATCTTTGCAAACCAATTCCAACAGTTTCCATACTTGCACACAATCAATCAACACCATCACAGTTTCTATCCGATCCTTTATTCGATCAAATCAAGGTTTTCATCCATTAATCCCTATGAACCCTAATCATGTTCGAGGCATAGCAACAATTTATAATAATAAGCTATAATAACACGGTTCATGTTCTTTGATTACTAGCATGCATACTAACATAACAATCCCCATAATTCATTCAATGATTAACATATCACAATAGGTTATCATTCATTCGGTTCCAGATCATCAATCACATAAACATCAACTCTAAATCAGTCTAAACACCCTTCACAAGTGAGTCGATCTACATGAACAACCTTAGTGATTTACAATCATTCTCTAAATCATTATGTGGAAACATGTAGATCACTACATCAAGTAACATACAATTAATAATTAAAACACTAACCGGAAAGCCAAAGAACTTGGTTGATCGAGATGGGGGCTTCGGCTATGAGGATTTCCGTCGAACAGGAGAGAGAGGAGGGGAGAGAACTAGGGTTTGGTGTGTGTTAAGTGTTTGCAACTAATGAGAGAACAAACCCCCACTAGTGGGTATGTCCTAGCTTAAATAGGTGGGTGGCCGAACCCATCATGGGCTGCGCATTGGTTTCGGATTCAAAGGGTGTGGGCCAAGAGTGATGTGCCCAAGAGGGCTTGTGCGATTTGACTCGCGTTATGCGATCAGGTTCACGTTGTGAGACTACATTATAACACACATTCACTTAACATAACAACATAACATTTCATTAATCACCAACGTTCACATAATCACGTAATGTTCAAACATGTTACACTAAGCACAAAGATAGGTTCTGAAATACGAGTTGTCACATTATCCCCAAGTTGAAGGAAATTCCGTCCCGAAATTTAGCACGTACTCACTGACGAAGCTAGTTAAGTTACATGGTTTTCCTGGTTTTCCTGGGGTGTCACACGTATGCACCGCCATACAAAAATATGTGCTCTTGCCGGTGATGGGCGGGGGCGAAGTACTGGGCTAGACCGTGTGCTAGTGCGCACGGCCTCCTGTACAACAAACAATAAAAGAAAACGAGGTCGGTGCTCGTACACCACTCATGGCTATGGCCGCGAGCCAAAATAGAAGTAGAGAGCATCCTATGTAGATACCTGCAGATAGTGTTAGCGAAATACAGAAACATAAATTAATAAATAATAATAATAATAATCACAATAATTACTGTAATAAACGTACGTACCTCTACAATGGGCCAGCAACATGTGAAATCCTCCCCTTCGACATCTCGTGCTCCCAAGTATTTGCCGCCGCAACCACCTACCAAAACCCTAAAAGAGTGGGTCTATCAACCACCACTAGCCCCTGCGTATAAACGTCAGCATAGATCTCCTCCTGCAGGTATAAACCACAATGAACCGCAAACTGAGCTAGCATCATCGAACGCCAAACATTAGCTGTCACACCCCGATATTTCCACATATTACCGGTGGGCCCGGCGGGGAGTATTGTGACGTAGTTGATATCATCATTGTCAACACACACAATAATATAGCACAGCGGAAGGCTGGGTAATTAACTATTACAAACCATACTGTCTGAATGTCAAGTGTACGAATGTTACAGATGGGAATGTAATAAGATCCACAGGCGGATCAAAATGTACAAAGAAACAAAAACTACAAACTTCAGGTATCTTATGGATTTGCAAGATCCTCTAAGACACCCTATAGCTCCAGCCTATTTCGGGAAGTACCTGTCAATCAATCTTTAGGAAAATACGTCAGTTTACACTGGTAAATACAATTTAACTGACTCGTTTTGAAAACATTTCAGAAAATTGATTTAGGTGCACATGGCACAAATCATTTATAACTTGGGACAATTTTTAATAAAATCTTGTATACAGTTTTACATGCTTGTCATACATGTGGGGCCGGTTTGTAAGCCGGACATGATTAACTGACTCACCACTTATAGAACCCACAAAGGAGTTATCCCCAACTTGTGGGTAATTTGATATTTAGCATTTGCATCTGTCCGGTGCATGCCTGCACCCCGTGCATAGATCGTGGCCATTAACAATTTAAATGAGCCAAGGATATCCAGGACACGGTCGTTAACCCCAAATGTTTATGTTATCAAACAATACGGATTAAAACATGTTATGCGGATTTATTAAATCACAATCCGACTAAATAATCCCATACCTGACCAAGCGGTATTAATATACCGTATCCCAAGCCCGTATAGGGAAAATAAGTTAAAAGTATTTACCTGGTGATAGCAGTAAAATTCCTAAGGTTCTTGAAAGGCACTTTTTACCAGAAGCTATTTAATATGTATAGAAGGTTTAATTAGCCTATTAGGATGCTAACGAGCCTTTAATTAAGTCAGGGACTTAGACCGGCTAGCTAGAAGGAAACCTTACGGTTCTAAACGCTAGATTAAGCGGAGACCGTGATAGAATGTGATTTAGACCCGACAAGCTTGGATACTTGTATAATATGGGTAAACTAAACACATTCTGGAAAATGAGTATTAAATGATAAGGTTAAGCCCGTTTCGGATATTTTACGTAAACTAGTCACGTAGACCGATCCGAACGCGTAAAAGCGTAAGGGGTAACCAAATAAATTATATACAGGTCTTAATCATTATTATGCTCAAAGTATGTTAATATATCAGTAATATATTAACATATATGCCCAAAAAGTGATTTAAACCAAAATAAGTCCCGTAAGAGTAATTTGGTAATTTTAATGCCCATAAAAGAGTTTAATTATAAAACTAAGTTCCAGGTCTGATTTAATTCGTAAAAACATGTATTTTTATAAGTTATATCAGTGGGGTACTTTATATGTGAGAAATATCTTTTATAACCAATTATGCACCGTAGGGGCATTTTGGTAATTTCAAATAAGCTTTTCAAGGTCAAAACAGGCTTCTGAGTTTAAAAACTTTGGATTACTATATAATTACATAAATTAGCTTAAAACATCAGTAGGTAATGAGTTTTATATGCCAAATATAGTTTTGACCCATACTAGGTGCTAAAAACGCTTAAAAGTCGATTTAAAGGGGTATTCAGGTTAAAACAGGAAATCTGAGTTTTTGATCACTTTATAAGGTTCAAAATGTTCTATTTATCATATAAAATCAGTAGTAAGAAGTTTGGCGTTAAAAAGTTATGTAAAACTCATTTTATGCATGAAAAGGGTAAAACCGACAATTACCGAAATCAAGCTATAATCCTATGTTATGCTCAGCCTAAAAATAAATAAAAATCTTCAAAAATCCCAAAATATTATTTAACATCAGTAAGTAAAAATTTTGGTGTAAAAAAATCGGGTTTAGATAGGCTTTATGCTAATTACGCCTTTTAAATACTAAAAGCTCCTTAATTACGCTATTGAGCATAACTCCTATTCTAGACCTCAAATTGATGTCAAATATTCGGGACATGTCTAAATATCAGTAGCAAAGGTATTAGTCAATTCACATTGCTAAAAATCTCAGTTTTATGCAAAAAGGGCGTTTAAGGCATTATTAAGCATAATTACGATCAAGTGCATATAATTCAAACCACTAGGCACCATGCAATAGAACTCCTGAGGGTTATACTACTAAATAATGTGGTCCTAATGGAAGCTTAAAACATGGAAGAATTAAGATTGAACGGGTCAGAACTGAAAATCAAAGCAAAAGTCAAGCTTTTACGACTTTCGGTTATAAACTGACCTTAGACTATTAACTGCCGGGTTAGGACTGATAAAACATGTTACTAGAATGCAAGAATATAATTTAGAACCTTTGGTTTATCAGTCTTAATCACATTTGAAATTTCTGTCCAGTTTGACTTTTTTGTCAAATTTCTGATGTGCCCAAGAGGGCTTGTGCGATTTGACTCGTGTTATGTGATCGGGTTCACGTTGTGCGACTACATTATAACACACATTCACTTAACATAACAACATAACATTTCGTTAATCACCAACGTTCACATAATCACGTAATGTTCAAACATGTTACACTAAGCACAAAGATAGGTTCTGAAATACGAGTTGTCACATTATCCCCATGTTGAAAGAAATTTCGTCCCGAAATTTAGCACGTACTCACTGAGGAAGCTAGTTAAGTTGCATGGTTTTCCTGGTTTTCCTGGGGTGTCACACGTATGCACCGCCATACAAAAATCTGTGCTCCTGCCGGTGATGGGCGGGGGCGAAGTACTGGGCTAGACCGTGTGCTAGTGCGCACGGCCTCCTGTACAACAAACAATAAAAGAAAACGAGGTCGGTGCTTGTACACCACTCATGGCTATGGCCGCGAGCCAGAATAGAAGTAGAGAGCATCCTACGTAGATACCTGCAGATAGTGTTAGCGAAATAGAGAAACATAAATTAATAAATAATAATAATAATCACAATAATTACTGTAATAAACGTACGTACCTGTACAATGGGCCAGCAACATGTGAAATCCTCCCCTTCGACATCTCGTGCTCCCAAGTATCTGCCGCCGCAACCACCTACGAAAACCCTAAAAGAGTGGGTCTATCAACCACCACTAGGCCCTGCGTATAAACGTCAGTATAGATCTCCTCCTGCAGGTATAAACCGCAATGAACCGCAAACTGAGCTAGCATCATCGAACGCCAAACATTAGCTGTCACACCCCGATATTTCCACATATTACCGGTGGGCCCGGCGGGGAGTATTGTGACGTAGTTGATATCATCATTGTCAACACACACAATAATATAGCACAGCGGAAGGCTGGGTAATTAACTATTACAAACCATACTGTCTGAATGTCAAGTGTACGAATGTTACCGACGGGAATGTAATAAGATCCACAGGCGGATCAAAATGTACAAAGAAACAAAAACTACAGACTTCAGGTATCTTATGGATTTGCAAGATCCTCTATGACACCCTATAGCTCCAGCCTATTTCGAGAAGTACCTGTTAATCAATCTTTAGGAAAATACGTCAGTTTACACTGGTAAATACAATTTAACTGACTCGTTTTGAAAACATTTCAGAAAATTGATTTAGGTGCACATGGCACAAATCATTTATAACTTGGGACAATTTTTAATAAAATCTTGTATACAGTTTTACATGCTTGTCATACATGTGGGGCCGGTTTGTAAGCCGGACATGATTAACTGACTCATGTAACACCCCGAAAACGAGTTTGATAGCCAAGCCACGTTAATATTAATGAACGGGTGAAATACCGTTAGTGGTAAAATTTAACCCGGTGAATGTTAGGATTTAAATAAATAATCCTAAATAATAATTAAAAAGAAGAATAAACGCTTAGAGAAAACAAAGTTTGTAAGAAGCCATGGTTAACGGGACTTAAAATAAAACGGGTTATAATTTCCCCGAACCCACTAAGTTAACTAGGAATTTTTAACCTAGTTAGTAAAAGAGATAATGTTGGAATTAAGTAGGTTGTGACCTACTTCATAATTAACTAACAAAAAAAATAGAGGGACTAAAAGTGGCAAATTCGAAAGTGAGTTATTTAAAATAACTTAGACACAAAAAAAAAACACACACACACATAAGTGTGTTTCTGGTCGACATTTTCACCAGACAAGGAAAGGTTCTTCTCTTGAACCCTAAATTACAAAGAAATGCTCAAATCAAAGGGGAAATCAAGCTAAAAATTGGGGCTTTTATTAAATTCGTGATCACCAAGTCATGGGGATCACAAGGTATGTCTAATTTTGATATTTGGTGATGATTATGATTTGTCATGAACACTCATAAATCGAAATTCTGTGATGAATGTCATATGTATGAGTGATATAGGGTTGAATCCATGCCTAGGAACAAACCCTAGTTGAAAGTTTGATGATTTAGTATAGAAAACTAGGAATTTGATGATTACCCATATATGAGCTAAGTGGGTTTTTAACTAAATAGTAAAAATGATGATATGCATGTGCTTAGAATCATCATATTTGATAGTTGGAACAAAATACTTGAACAATTTATAAGATTGAGTGAATACATGATTAGATTTGAAGTTTGATGTTAGTACTTGTTAATTATGCTAGAATTTAAGGATTTAGAACACTTAAATGGGCTGGAGAAATTTGATGTTTCGTGTTGCACATTAGGTGCTTGATGAAATGCTTGAACAAGAAAATATAACAAAGCTGATTGGGATTAAAAATTATTGGGCTACAGTTTTTAAAAAATCATATAAAATCACTGGAACGACCTGTGAAGTTGAGCCTTATATGCTTAGAAAGCTATTGAAACATACTACGTTTTATGTTTGAACATGTTTGTTAAATTCTGATGTTAAACGGGTCAAAACAGTGTCCGAAGTCGGCTGAACTGTTTTGACATCAAGCTGATTGGAAGCATTTTAACTTCTGAGCTGATTTTGCAAAAATCATAATTAATTCTAGAAAGCTCGGATTGAGCTGATTCTTTTTGGGATGGAAAGATATTTTAGTACTCTTCATTTCATCTTTGATCACGGAGGGCTAAATAAGAACGTAAAGTGGTCAAAAGAGTCGATTCAACAGCTACATTGTAAAGTTGTTGCACATTTTATTGATAAACTTAATCCAAGGAAAGTTGTATTTTGTTCATACTTTGCCTTGTTTATAAAACAATGGTTTCATGAATATTAAGCATGTTATTTTGCTTATTGCAAGTACTTAAAATACCTACAATTAAGCTTGTCAACGAAGTTGTGAAAATGAGAAAAAAGAACGATTAAAGCATATAATACATATGGGTAGTTTGACTATTAAGAAAGTAAAAGTGGCCTATGATTTAGTTAAGTAAATTATATGCAAGAAACCCCATAGGAAATGGTAGCCATAATATGAAATGACTAAACTAACCATTTTATGGGTAATATGATAGTTTGACTCTTGACGAGCTAGGTGAAGCTTGGAGGAGATGATCAAACGGGATAAAGACACGAGTAAGACTTGCTTGGATGAAAGGTAAGTAAAGCTTACACCTATTTTTTTTATTAGCATACGTATTTATTCTATAGGTGATAAATACAACAATAGATCATGTTCGAATTATGGGTTCCGACACGAAACAAAATGGGTCGGAACGAATAAAAACGTTTAAAATCATGATTAATGGTGAAAGAGCTAAAATGGTAATTTAGTCATAAATCGACTAAGAATTTATGAGTTTTCTTAAAGTTACCACATAGCTTAACTAATAATGGAAAAGGGGTAAAATGGTAATTTGGTCACGTGATGACTAATTTAATCTAAAAGGATACCCACGGCATAAGCCGAACTGGGTCAAATATGTAAGAAAAAAAAAGGGAAATTTTTATGGTAAAATCCGTAATGGGTCGGATGCGTGATTGATTAATTAGAAACCATGATTTGTAATAAATATAGTTGTTTGGTCGTATAGACCAAATGGGTCAAATGATGGTGATAACATCATATGACCATATCGACTAATGTTGGTTGTTAAGTCATATGTTTACAGGAACGAATAGCAATTTGGATAATTGCGTCGTCATAGAATATTGAAGTAATAATAGCAAGGTATAAACGGGTCTATACGTTGACTCGAGCCAGGTACGCTTATATATAGATTTATAGTTAAAAGTGTTTAACTTCCCTTAACGGGTCAAAATGAGTAGATAGGTAAAACGGGTTAAGAATTCATAAGAAACCCGTAATTTGAACCTTGCATATTAGTAAATTGATATAACGTCATATGCATGATATTTTGAAAAGGTAATAAACAAGTTTGTTTGATAAATCACGAACGGGTCAAAAAGTGTCATAATTGAATTTCAAGCCGAGAGCTTGAAAGTTAAAATTTTGTGAATTTAGATGTCGGGTTTTCACTCCGTAAGATGGAGAATTAAATTACGAACGCGTAGGAAAAAGAATCGCGAAAAACGGACTTGTAGAATGAAAGTTATGCCAATTTAAAGTTTGAAATTTGTTAAAATTGGAGCTGGGCAGAAAATGCAGGTTCAGATATAAACCTGTTGGAAACTGGTCTCCCCCGCGACACGCGAAGGGGAAACAAGGTCCGGGCGCGACACGCGACAGGCGTCGCGGCACGCGACACATCTAGTTGAGTCTCTCGCGACACGCGAGAGACATAAAGGCTGGAAAAAAAATTATTTTGGTTAATTGTTTGATGCGTAGAACTTGTTTAAACTTATATTTAAGTTATCAAAACTAACTTTTAGGTTGGTTTTGATCACAGGTGAATATCGAAAGTACCCGGACGAAGATCAAGCGACGAGAAAGAACCGAACACATGAAGAAGAAGCTTCCGCACGTTGTTTCGTCGAATTTTTAAACGACAAACTAACTACATTATGTTGTTCTAAACTTTAAATTATAAAATTTTTAATAAACCCGTACTTTGTAATGTATATGTGCTCTTAATCACATGTTTATTATCTTAAATTATACGAAAATCGTTAAATAATATTAAGGGTGTTACAACTCACCACTTATAGAACCCACAAAGCAGTTATCCCCAACTTGTGGGTAATTTAATATTTAGCATTTGCATCTGTCGGGTGCATGCCTGCACCCCATGCATAGATCGTGGCCATTAACAATTTAAATGAGCCAAGGATATCCAGGACACGGTCGTTAACCCCCAAATGTTTATGTTATCAAACAATACGGATTAAAACATGTTATGCAGATTTATTAAATCACAATCCGACTAAATAATCCCATACCCGACCAAGCGGTATTAATATACCGTATCCCAAGCCCGTGTAGGGAAAATAAGTTAAAAGTATTTACCTAGTGATAGCAGTAAAATTCCTAAGGTTCTTGAAAGGCACTTTTTACCAGAAGCTATTTAATATGTATAGAAGGTTTAATTAGCCTATTAGGATGCTAACGGGCCTTTAATTAAGTCAAGGACTTAGACCGGCTAGCTAGAAGGAAACCTTACGGTTCTAAACGCTAGATTAAGCGGAGACCGGGATAGAATGTGATTTAGACCCGACAAGCTTGGATACTTGTATAATATGGGTAAACTAAACACATTCTGGAAAATGAGTATTAAATGATAAGGTTAAGCCCGTTTCGGCTATTTTACGTAAACTAGTCACGTAGACCGATCCGAACGCGTAAAAGCGTAACGGGTAACCAAATAAATTATATACAAGTTTTAATCATTATTATGCTCAAAGTATGTTAATATATCAGTAATATATTAACATATATGCCCAAAAAGTGATTTAAACCAAAATAAGTCCCGTAAGAGTAATTTGGTAATTTTAATGCCCATAAAAGAGTTTAATTATAAAACTAAGTTCCAGGTCTGATTTAATTCGTAAAAACATGTATTTTTATAAGTTATATCAGTAGGGTACTTTATATGTGAGAAATATCTTTTATAACCAATTATGCACCGTAGGGGCATTTTGGTAATTTCACATAAGCTTTTAAAGGTCAAAACAGGCTTCTGAGTTTAAAAACTTTGGATTACTATATAATTACATAAATTAGCTTAAAACATCAGTAGGTAATGAGTTTTATATGCCAAATATAGTTTTGACCCATACTAGGTGCTAAAAACGCTTAAAAGTCAATTTAAAGGGGTATTCGGGTTAAAACAGGAAATCTGAGTTTTTGATCATTTTATAAGGTTCAAAATGTTCTATTTATCATATAAAATCAGTAGCAGAAGTTTGGCATTAAAAAGTTATGTAAAACTCATTTTATGCATGAAAAGGGTAAAACCGACAATTACCGAAATCAAGCTATAATCCTATGTTATGCTCAGCCTAAAAATAAATAAAAATCTTCAAAAATCCCAAAATATTATTTAACATCAGTAAGTAAAAATTTTGGTGTAAAAAAAATCGGGTTTAGATAGGATTTATGCTAATTACGCCTTTTAAATACTAAAAGCTCCTTAATTACGCTATTGAGCATAACTCCTATTCTAGACCTCAAATTGATGTCAAATATTCGGGACATGTCTAAATATCAGTAGCAAAGGTATTAGTCAATTCACATTGCTAAAAATCTCAGTTTTATGCAAAAAGGGCGTTTAAGGCATTATTAAGCATAATTACGATCAAGTGCATATAATTCAAACCACTAGGCACCATGCAATATAACTCCTGAGGGTTATACTACTAAGTAATGTGGTCCTAATGGAAGCTTAAAACATGGAAGAATTAAGATTGAACGGGTCAGAACTGAGAGTCAAAGCAAAAGTCAAGCTTTTGCGACTTTCGGTTATAAACTGACCTTAGACTATTAATTGTCGGGTTAGGACTGATAAAACATGTTTAAATATTAATTACCAAGTTATTAGAATGCAAGAATATAATTTAGAACCTTTGGTTTATCAGTCTTAATCACATTTGAAATTTCTGTCCAGTTTGTCAAACTACTTTGACCCGACAATTAACTGGTCAAACTTAATTTACGTCAAGTTTGACTTTTATAAAATTAGGCTAACTACAAGGACTAATTAGGTAATTAGAGGCTTACTACAGGTCCAAGCAAGCTTTTCTACACTTGATAGTCTTCTCCAAGTCCTTGCAATGTTCTAGAGGTTGTAAATTAGCAAATGTTGCAAAGGTGCATATGAACTCAAGAACTAGCACCTTTATATAGTGTATTGACAAGTCCCTAGATCATTACAGCTGTTGTTGGAGGCCCTAGGATCACCCCAGGTGCCCTAGTGGTTTATTATTACCGTCCAGTTAACGTGTTGACACGTTTAATTCCCGAAGCCTTATAATCTTTAGATTACATTCACACGGTTCGTCATATTCATCTAATCTCTTGATTAAGAATATATCTTCCGTGTAGTGTCATTCAGAGGCCCAAGTTTGGCATGTTGACACTTTAAGTCCTTCACAAAATTTCCACGCGTTTAAAGTTCAGGACACGTGTCTATATATAATTTGGACATGTTTTTACGTGGTGTCACATCCTCACCCCCTTAAAAGAAATCTCGACCCCGAGATTTACTGGAATAAGTGAGGGTACTTTTGCCTCATAGTGGACTCGACTTCCCACGTATACTCAGGACCTCTGCGAGCGTCCCATTTGACCTTTACTATTGGCACATACTTTCTTTGGAGCTTCTTAACATGTCGATCCTCGATCGACATAGGTGTTTCCACGAATCTCAAGCTTTTATCAACTTGAACATCTTTATGAGACATAGCTAGCGATTCATCGGCTAGGCATTTCTTGAGATTACAAACGTGGAATACATTATGAATTCCACTCAGCTCCTCTGGCAAGTTTAGCTTATAAGCTACACTGCCGACACATTCGATAATCTCGAATGGTCCGATATATCTAGGGCTCAACTTGCCCTTTTTACCAAAACGCATCACACCTTTCCAGGGTGACACTTTCAGTAAAACCTTATCGCCTACCTCAAACTTTAGAGGTTTATGCCTCTTATCAGCATAACTTTTCTGCCTATCTCTGGCCGCTTTCAGGCGATCACGGATCTAGACAATCTTGTCCGTTGTCTCAAGGACTATCTCGGGTCCTGATAACTGAGCTTCTCCTACTTCTGCCCAACAGACAGGTGTTCTGCATTTTCTACCATATAATGCTTCAAAAGGCGCAGCTTGAATGCTGGTATGGTAGCTATTGTTATAGGAGAACTCGATCAATGGCAGGTGGTCATCCCAACTACCACCTAAATCAATAACACATGCACGAAGCATGTCTTCCAAGGTTTGAATAGTACGCTCACTCTGTCCAGCAGTCTGAGGGTGGTAAGCAGTACTAGAATTTAAACGAGTGCCCAAAGATTGTTGGAATCTTTTCCAAAAATGAGAGGTGTATCTAGTATCTCTATCCGAGATAATAGACACCGGTACACCATAAAGAGCTACAATCTTATCAATGTACAACTGGGCTAACTTGTCAGAGCTATGAGTCTCCTTGATGGGCAAGAAATGTGCTGACTTTTTCAGTCTATCTACAATAACCCATATGGTGTCATTTCCGTGCTTTGTCTTAGGTAACTTGGTTATAAAATCCATGGTTACCATCTCCCATTTCCACCTGGGAAGTTCTGGATGTTGTAGAAGACCTGATGGCTTTTGATGTTCGGCTTTAATCTGAGCACATGTCAGGCATTTAGCTACGTGGGTGGCAATAGATTTCTTCAAACCTATCCACCAATAGTTGGCCTTTAAATCTTGATACATTTTGTCACCTCCAGGGTGAACCGAATACTTAGAGTTGTGGGCTTCCTAAAGGATCACATCTTGAAGTCCTCCTTGAATAGGAACCCAAATTCTACCATTCATCCTGAGGATTCCATCCTTCCCAGTTGTTAACTGTTCAGCAGTTACATGTACTTTTTCATTTGGAAGATTAACTTCCAAAATAACATCTTTCTGTGCAGCTAATAATCTTTCATTCAAACTATTCTTCAACTCAATGCTCTTGGCATTGATCCTTATCGGCTTAATTCTTTCCTTTCGGCTTAGAGCATCAGCAACCACGTTAGCCTTACCTGGATGGTAGCGAATCTCGCAATCATAATCATTCAGGGTTTCCATCCAACGGCGTTGTCTCATATTGAGCTCTTTTTGATTGAATAGATGTTGGAGACTTTTGTGATCCGAATAGATTACACATTTAGTTCCATACAAGTAATGTCTCCACAACTTTAATGCGAATACAACAGCGCCCAATTCTAAATCATGGGTGGTGCAATTCTTTTCATGCACTTTTAGTTGTCGCGATGCATAAGCAATTACATTGCCTCGTTGCATAAGTACACACCCCATACCGGTGTGTGAAGCATCGTAGTATACAACAAAATCTTCAATTCCTTCCGGTAAGGATAATGTCACACCCTGGCTTTGCGGAAGCGTGGTTAATTTTGGTGTGACTTCTTAATACCATAGCTTAACCATAACAAGCTATATGAAATAAAAACCATGCAAGATCATCCATTTAATTAAGTTTTAAAAACCAAATACAACAACATTGTCTCAACAGGAGCACATCATAACGACATAAACATTGTTCAACAAACACAAACATCAACATAATATAAACACAGTTTAAGGACTGTGACTTGTCCAGGAAAGAGTCACATTCCCTAAACCCGGATGACCTCGTAACTTGTGCAGCGGGAAAACGTGTCATACCGCGCCAGATCCTTTAATTCCCTGAAATACATGTAAGTTGAAAAATCAACAATAATGTTGAGCGAGTTCATGTGTATGTGAGTAAATAAACCTTTGTATGTAATAAAATCCTGGTATGTAGCAAATAAGGGAATTGAGATCACCAATGGTTTGCAAGGCCATTGATATGTGTGAAGTGCAAATAGGGAGACTCAAACCTAGCGGATTTATGCATCGGGCACAAAGTCACCCCGAGGTCTGTTTCTAGTTTGGCCTGGGGCTGGGCTCGCTACACCCAGATAGATCTACCACTCCTGTCCCTCGGTCCTACCATGAGGACTAATGGCCTCATATTGCTCCTACCCACTCACATGATCTAAGTAGTAAACCTTCTTACGCTAACCATACCATGTATAAAGTACTTGTAATCATAGTAACATGTATTTCACCCCCGCAGTTTATAAAACTGAAAACAGTTAAGAGAAAAGGGGGACATGAACTCACAGTGGTGCGTCTCTACCAAGTATACAATCAAGCAACTGTGCGACGACCTACATGTACTAACTCTATTAGACGGGCGGCCGTGCCTTAGCTTTATGTTTTAAGTTTTTGGGAAATAGTTAGACAACTATTTCGTGTTTACATCTGTATATACATGGTAATCATTTTCCTTCCCAAGGATGGGGGATTTAATACATGTGTGTTCGAAATATATTATTAAGTCTCACTTAAAATATATTTTATTTCTAACTCCAAAATATAAATATTCTTCTCAAAAATATTATATTTTCTATTACATAAAATCTTTCCAAAATAATACCTTAACAAAAATACGCGTTCATAGATATTTCCTTAACTGCCCGTAAGTTACGTTTTAAAGATCGAGTGGTAATAATAATTACCGGTGTAACTTATGTATTTAACGTAGAGGCGTTCGTATTATTTTGGATTCGTTAACATTCGATAATATTATTTTTACCCTAAAAATAATATTTATGTATCTTCACAAATAATGACCAGTAACGTTGTGAAAAATATATTTACTAAATATTTATTTATCACGTTTAATTTTGTGAAAATCCCACCTCCGATATTTTGTAAATAAAGTCGTGGCGAAACTAATATTTTGAAAACAAGTCCACAAGTATTTCTAACACTTATAGTGAAAATATTTCTAAGTGTTAGGTTTTTGGAAAAATTTCGCCAGAGTTTCATCTGTAACTGGAGGTGGCCACGCTTTCAAGCGTATCATTTTCTTTTATAATGAAATCAACTATTTTCTTATTTTACCAAAACAATATTCAACGCATCAAACTAGTAAATAAACATGTAAATCGCAAAAATTACATGAACTTGTAGTTTTTCCAAAACTATGATGTAAATCCCATTACTTTTAGCGGATCTTTATATAAAGCAATCCGATTTTGTAAAAACCTCGTTTTTAGAGAAATTCCGTCTTTACAACTTCTCGTCATCTTTACAACTTTCGCTTTCACTTTAGCGTACATTAAACACTTGCTCACATAAACAGCAACATCGCCTTTCATCCTAGGCCACCAATAATAATCCGCTCCAGGGTGGATAGAGTACCGCGATTTGTGAGCTTCATCAAAAATAACCTTCCTTAAACCTCAAAACAAAGGAACCCAAATTCTTTTCTCAAAACATAACGTTCCTTCCTTGTTTGGTACCAATAGCTTCTCCATCCCACGGAGGTATTCTTCTTCAAGGTTTCCTTCCTTGAGAGCTTCTTTTTGCGCGACACGAATGCGCAAGGAAAGATCGGTTTGGATGATCATCTCTAAAGCCCTAACCCTTATGGGCTTGATTCTCTCCTTTCGACTTAGGGCATCGGCGACCACATTCGCCTTTCCTGGATGATACTTTATCTCGCAGTCGTAATCATTCAACAACTCAACCCATCGTCTTTGTCTCATATTCAGCTCCTTCTGGTTGAATATGTGCTGTAGGCTCTTATGATCTGTAAATATTGTACACTTTGTACCATAAAGGTAGTGCCTCCAGATCTTTAAAGCAAATATCACTGCGCCGAGTTCCAAATCATGTGTGGTATAGTTCTTTTCATGCACCTTCAGTTGACGCGATGCGTAAGCTATAACTTTTTGGGTTGCATCAACACGCAACCCAAACCTTGACATGATGCGTCACAGTATACCACGAAATCATCGGTACCTTCTGGTAGTGCTAAGATTGGCGCATTGCAGAGCTTATCTTTCAATATCTGGAACGCTTCTTCCTGTTTGATACCCCAATCAAACTTCTTATCTTTCTGCGTGAGAAGCGTCAATGGTTGAGCGATTTTTGAAAAATCCTCAATGAACCTTCGATAGTAGCCCGCCAAACCCAAGAATTGTCGAATTTCGGTTGGCGTCTTTGGCGTTTCCCAATTCTTAATCGCTTCGATCTTGGTTGGATCCACGTGGATTCCATCTCCATTTACCACGTGTCCAAGGAACTGGACTTCTCGTAGCCAAAACTCGCACTTAGAGAATTTGGCACACAGCTGTTCCTTCTTCAGCAATTCCAAAATGGCTCTTAAATGTTGTTCGTGCTCAGCCTTCGTCTTTGAATAAATCAAAATATCATCGATGAACACTATCACAAACTTATCCAAGTACGGCTTACAAACTCTATTCATCAAATCCATGAACACTGCCGGTGCGTTTGTCAACCCAAACGGCATCACTAGGAATTCGTAGTGTCCATAACGAGTTCTGAAGGCTGTCTTCGGGATACTCTCCTCCTGTATCCTTAACTGATGGTATCCAGATCGAAGGTCGATCTTTGAATAAAATCTTGAGCCTTGCAGTTGATCGAATAGATCATCGATCCTTGGCAGAGGATACCTATTCTTGATCGTCAGCTTATTCAACTCCCGGTAGTCAATGCACATACGGAAACTACCGTCCTTCTTCTTGACAAACAAAACTGGAGCTCCCCAAGGCGAGAAGCTTGGTCGGATAAATCCCTTGTCTAACAACTCTTGAAGTTGTGTCGACAGTTCTTGCATCTCAGACAGAGCAAGTCTATAGGGTGCCTTAGCCACAGGCGCGGCGCCAGGGACTAAATCGACGTGAAACTCTACTTGCCTCAGAGGCGGCAATCCAGGCAAGTCCTCTGGGAAGACTTCTGGATATTCCCTCACGATAGGGATGTCTTCAATCTTTGGTTCTGCAGCTTTCTTATCTACAATGTGTGCCAGGAAGGCAGCACATCCCTTCTGTAAACATTTTCGCGCTTTGAGGCAGCTGATAATTCTTAACGGCGTATCACGCTTCTCTCCGTGAACCACAATTGTATCACCATCTTCGTTTGGGATACGAACGACCTTTTCATGACAAACTATCTCAGCCTTGTTGCCTGATAACCAATCCATTCCTACCACCACGTCGAAGCTTCCCAACTGGAGTGGTAGTAGATCCAGAGCAAACTCACGCTCTCCCAATTCGATCACACAACCTCTGAAAACTTCATTGGCTTCTACCAACTTCCCATTGGCCAATTCGATTGAGTACGGAATATCTAATTTACTACCGGCTAAGCCAAGCATACTCTTAAACTCTAACGACACGAAGCTATAATCAGCACCAGTATCAAATAAAACGGATGCACAGCGTTGGTTTACAGGGAACGTACCAGTAACAACATTGGGATCCTGACGCGCCTCCCTCGCTTCAATATTAAACACTCTTCCCCGGGCTCGGTTCAACTCCGGGCAGTTCCTCTTATAGTGCCCAAGATCACTACAGTTGAAGCATCCGGGTCTCCGCCCATTTCCACCAGCTTGATTATTTCTCTGGTTACGATTCACAGCGCCCGCTTGATTAGCATTGTTGACTCTATTCCCATTACCTCCATTGTTTCCTTATGGGCGATTTCCATTCCCGCCCCGGTTATTATTTCTGTTTCCGAATCCTCCTTGGCTTCCCTGGCCAACAATGGCCCAATAAGCATCCTTCAAGTGGCCAGGTTTTCCACAAGCTTCGCATACTTTCACAGTACAGTGGCCAGAATGATGTCGTTAGCAGGTATTACACTTGGGCTGGGTGCCCATATATCCTTTCCCTTCTTTCCACTACCAGCTGTAACCTGAACTGGCATGCTTGTCTCTCCTTTCTTAACCACCCCGCTGGTGCCTTGCTTGAAGTTCGAGAACTTCCGCTTGCTACCTCCTGATGACTCGACGTGAGTCTCTTTCTTCTTAGGCTCAGCATCATCGAACTTATTCAGGCGAATAGCCTCCTCAGTGAGAGCCACGCTCAAGTCAATTGCCTCAGTAATAGTCGCAGGCTTGGAGGAGGTCACCATGCTTATGATTTGAGGAGCTAATCCCCAAATGAAACGTTCAATTCTCTTGAACTCAGGAGTGACCATGTAGGGTACCACATGCGATAAGTCATGGAACCTCTGAACGTATTCTGCGATCTTTGGACCTTCCATTTTTAAATGCCAGAATTCGGTTTCCAATCTTTGGATTTCCGCGCGAGAGCAGTACTTTTTGCGCATAAGTTCCTTCAGTTCGGTCCAGGTTAGCGCGTAGGCAGCAGCTTCACCAAGTGTCTGTACTTGCAAATTCCACCAAGATAGGGCTCCATCTAAGAATAGCCCAGAGATGTATGTGACCTGCTGGTCTGGTGCACATTTGCTCATGCGAAGAACAGATTCAATTTTCTCAGCCCAACGGAAAAAGGCGACAGCACCTCCTGTGCCATCAAAGTTGACCGGCTTGCAGTCTAGAAACTGCTTATAGGTGCACCCTGCACATACGTTATAACATGCGAAGGGTATTAGCATCTTTGCTATAGATATCCAATTAGGTCATGGTATGTCTTAATGACTTAGTATTACCATGAGGTGGGTTGTTGTTGTTGCCAGTGTTGCCCGAGTTGCTTCCATTGGTCCCTCCTTGAGAGGCGGCGTATTGCGCGATGGCAACAGCGATGATTTGCTGGAGTTCTGCCTGATTGGTAGGCATCTGCGTTTGTTGACGTCTCGGCGGCATCTTCTAAAAGGTGGGTTTACATCGGTCAGGCCATAGTAAAGCGTACGTATATAATGATAGTAATAATACATAACATCTCATGTTATCAATATATCATTCACACAACATCCCATGTCACAAATATCAATCACACAACATCCCATGTCATAAAAATATAAATAACCAAATCAAGCATCAAATATGATGAGAATACTGCGATTGCCATATATCGAGACCACATAGTAAGTGTACAAGTACATCACAGTGTCATACAACATCAGTCGACTAAGGGCTACATTACCCCAGTCCAAAAACTATATCAAATCAGTGTCAATACAACAAATACATGTCAACAAAAGTCAGAATCAAATGTAGTCTCCAAAAATGCTGTGCAGTCAAAAGCAATCGCCGTCTTCTCACCAGCGTCTACCCGTACGGTACTGAATAGCTCTACACAGATGGCGGTGGAGGAGGGGGAAAGTGAGTGTAGAACAAACGACGCAACTGGAGCCAGTCCTCCTCCATGGCTCTCTGGGTACGCAAGAAAGAAGCAACCTACTGCTCTAAAGCAAAGAGGCGTGCAGCATAATCTGGTGGTAAAGATCGAGGGTGCTGCGAAGGAGAGTGGGTCTGACCCTGGCACTGACATGTCGGCGGCTGAGCTCTCTCAAGCTCCTGAATGCGCCGCGTGTGTGCCTCGTGCTGGGCGACAAAAGACATCAAAACATCCTCAATGGAGTACCCCATGTGGAAAGGATGGTAGGGGTCGGTCGGTGGCATAACAGGTGGCGCCGTCTAGAGAAACGGCTCGCTGGCTGGATCAAAAGGTGCCACATGAAATGGAGAAACAGGGGGTAAAACAGGTGAAAACTGTGGCGTAAAGGGAACAGACGTCGGCACGTGTCCAAATGGATGGGCCGAAGAACCCTCTCCAGGTCGCGCTGGAGGTGTAAACTGAGGGAAAGAAAAGGAGGTATCAACGTGATGAGTATCAGTGATCTGAGGGGGAATAGGTGGAACCTCATCATCAGCAGGAATCCACCCGTGCTGGGCGTGCTCATCTCGTGGATCCAAGTGGGTCGCGAAAAGTGCATGCTCGGGCTCCAGTGGAACGGGATCAGGTGGGGGAGCAACAAGAGGGTCAACAGGTGCATCAGCAATAAGTGGGGGATCAACATGATCAGCAGCAACGACATGATCGCCCTCCAACAACAGTGCATCCACAGGGTGATCATCAATAGGTGGGTCAGCAATCATAGGCTCAATAAGGGGTGCGTCAGCATGAACTGGGTCATGCTCAAGCGCAGGGTCTAGAACGGCTACCTGCTCAGGGGCCATGGCAGGCTCGGGATCATCAAAGGCCATCCCAAAATCAAACTCAGGGTCAATGGGATCAACTGGGTCTACTGGGTCGGCTGGATTCTCCATAGGCTGATCCATAGGTATAAACTCTATATCCTGATCTGGGTCGAGTCCTGGGGGAAAAACAGGATCGGAATCCTCCACATCATCATGGTCGAAGGTAAAGCTAGGAACAGGGGCAACAGAAGATGCCTGGTCAGGATCTGAACCATGGGAAAAGTGTTGCGCACTCTGAGTGTGTGAAGGTGCGGAAGCCACAGACTCAAAAGAGTCTGGGACCGGAGAGTGTGCAGGTGACTCCTCGACGGGAGCATCTGCGATCATCAAGAGATCACCAGCAGCAAGAAGGGCCTCGCCCTGAACCTCATCCTCTATGGGCTCATCATCAAATAGATCGACGTCGCCATCAACGTCGGCGTCGAGAAGCAAATCGTAAGCAGGATATGAAGCAAGTGGTACGGGAGCAGGGATCTCCACTAGCGGTAGATCCCCGGCCAAAGGGCCATCAGCGAGCTCATCAGCACCATCAGGTAATGCAAAGGGCTGAAAGTCATCCTCGTCTGTGCTAGTAACGTTGGATGTGTGAACCTCGCGCTCGGAAGACTCTAGGTCATCTGATACTATAGGTCTAGGGCCTGTGGTGTCTGAGTCACATACGCACAAACACGTCATATGGCACTGGTGACTCATGATGTCTGTAATATAAACACAAATATGCACAAATAATCAGTCATATAATCAGGTAAACACATTAGTCACTAATCAAATAATTCAATAGTCCCACTAGCCTCCCAGTCTCCTAGACTGAAACTCCTAGCCTCGCTAGCCAAATTCTCCCAGCCTCTAAGACTGCTCTTCCTAGTCTCACTAGCCAAATTCTCCCAGCCTCTAAGACTGCTCTTCCTAGTCTCACTAGCCAAATTCTCCCAGCCTCTCAGACTGCTCTTCCTAGTCTCACTAGCTATCTACCTCGATCTCTTAGATTGAGCCTCGGCCTCCAAGACCGAGCCTCAGCCTCCAAGACTGAGCCTCAGCCTCCCAGACTGAGCCTAAATAATAAATAAAATGTGCTCAACATTTGTTTGTAAAAACGTTTTGGATCTGGACTTAAGTGGTATGCAGTAAAAAATTTTCGTGAGAGCCCTAGTGATCATAGTCTAGACTCGAGAAGAAATCCTAGTTCGCTATGATCAGAGCTCTGATACCAAGTTGTCACACCCTGGCTTTGCGGAAGCGTGGTTAATTTTGGTGTGACTTCTTAATACCATAGCTTAACCATAACAAGCTATATGAAATAAAAACCATGCAAGATCATCCATTTAATTAAGTTTTAAAAACCAAATACAACAACATTGTCACAACAGGAGCACATCCTAACGATATAAACATTGTTCAACAAACACAAACATCAACATAATATAAACACAGTTTAAGGACTGTGACTTGTCCAGGAAAGAGTCACATTCCCTAAACCCGGATGACCTCGTAACTAGTGCAGCGGGAAAACGTGTCATACCGTGCCAGATCCTTTAATTCCCTGAAATACATGTAAGTTGAAAAATCAACAATAATGTTGAGCGAGTTCATGTGTAAGTAAGTAAATAAACCTTTGTATGTAATAAAATCTTGGTATGTAGCAAATAAGGGAATTGAGATCACCAATGGTTTGCAAGGCCATTGATATGTGTGAAGTGCAAATAAGGAGACTCAAACCTAGCGGATTTATGTGTCGGGCACAAAGTCACCCCGAGGTCCGTTTCTAGTTTGGCCTGGGGCTGGGCTCGCTACACCCAGATAGATCTACCGCTCATGTCCCTCGGTCCTACCATGAGGACTAATGGCCTCATGTTGCTCCTACCCACTCACATGATCTAAGTAGTAAACCTCCTTACGCTAACCATACCATGTATAAAGTACTTGTAATCATAGTAACATGTATTTCACCCCCGCAGTTTATAAAACTGAAAACAGCTAAGAGAAAAGGGGGACATGAACTCACAGTGGTGCGTCTCTACCAAGTATACCTCCAAATCAAGCAGCTGTGCGACGACCTACATGTACTAACTCTATTAGACGGGCGGCCGTGCCTTAGCTTTATGTTTTAAGTTTTTGGGAAATAGTTAGACAACTATTTCATGTTTACATCTGTATATACTTGGTAATCATTTTCCTTCCCATGGATGGGGGATTTAATACATGTGTGTTCGAAATATATTATTAAGTCTCACTTAAAATATATTTTATTTCTAACTCCAAAATATAAATATTCTTCTCAAAAATATTATATTTTCTATTACATAAAATCTTCCCAAAATAATACCTTAACAAAAATACGCGTTCATAGATATTTCCTTAACTGCCCGTAAGTTACGTTTTAAAGATCGAGTGGTAATAATAATTACCGGTGTAACTTATGTATTTAACGTAGAGGCATTCGTATTATTTTGGATTCGTTAACATTCGATAATATTATTTTTACCCTAAAAATAATATTTATGTATCTTCACAAATAATGACCAGTAACGTTGTGAAAAATATATTTACTAAATATATATTTATCACGTTTAATTTTGTGAAAATCCCACCTCCGATATTTTGTAAATAAAGTCGTGGCGAAACTTATATTTTGAAAACAAGTCCACAAGTATTTCTAACACTTATAGTGAAAATATTTCTAAGTGTTAGGTTTTTGGAAAAATTTCGCCAGAGTTTCCTCTGTAACTGGAGGTGGCCACGCTTTCAAGCGTATCATTTTCTTTTATAATCAAATCAACTATTTTCTTATTTTACCAAAACAATATTCAACGCATCAAACTAGTAAATAAACATGTAAATCGCAAAAATTACATGAACTTGTAGTTTTTCCAAAACTATGATGTAAATCCCATTACTTTTAGCGGATCTTTATATAAAGCAATCCGATTTTGTAAAACCTCGTTTTTAGAGAAATTCCATCTTTACAACTTCTCGTCATCTTTTACAAAAATAGTTATTTTGTCGAAACTTTGTGCTACACAAGTGTTTACACACTTGTGTGTTCTAAAAATCATTCTTGTTAGTGCAAGATCCGTCTTTAGAAACATGATTTCTTTGATACTTGGTTCTTTGAAAATACCGCTTGTAGATCCGTAGATCTACTAGTTTTAAACACTATTTCACAAGTAAAATCGCTTTTACACAAGTTCATGATTCGTGTGTGGTAGAGTTTCATCCTTTAACCCTTGTTACATCTAAAACTACTCTATGTCATGATCCATGATCATGGCCAACCCGGGTTAAACGATGATCCGAGCTACCACAACATAGATCGGGTCCAAATAACTACATCAATCAAATACTACAAGATTTACACATCAAACAAGCTTTTAACCATCACTTTTAGTGTTTTTAGTAGACTTTCGTGTATCATTTTGTAAGATTACGAGTTTTAACCGTTACATATCATTTTAACCACTTCAAAATAGTTCGAGAAGGTGATTCAAGTAACTTACTACTAGCTCGAGGCTAGGGAAGAATCTAGACGTAAAATGAGAGGATAAAAGCAATAGAGTGAGGTCCTTCGCCTTCCGAATGCACCAAGCCTCCTTATACGTGATCCTTAACACTTGAACGATGTTGGAATGTAAAGATCAAAGCTCGAAAAATTGATGGGTGTGTAGGGGATCTCGGCCGAGAGCTTATAGAGGGAAAGAGAGAGTTTTTGTGTGGTGAGTTGTGATGAATGTTCATATGTGCATATGCTTGAACTTATAGGCAAAGTTAAGGTCATGGTCCATTGGTTCTCATGCTACTTAGATATTAGGAAATGGTGATTAAAATAATCACAAGGGTACAAGGTATGTCCCCCCTCTTGGGGACGGTTGATTAGGGGGGGGGTAGTTTGGTTCAAATCCAACTAAACATTAGTTAATAGTTAGGTTAATCTAGTTAGTTAGGTGATTAACCCGGTTAGTAGTGTGTTGTGCTTTATGGCGGGTGTTAGGGTATTCAGGGACCCTAACTGGCTCAGAAAAAGGCAAATAATGTTATTGACAATATTTTTGTGTTCTGGGTAAAGTCCGGTTGTTCGGTTGGATAGTAATCCGTTTAAGCGTTAAACAAAGCTTTAAAGTGTCGTTAATATAAATTTTAGTGACACAACTTATTCCCGACACTTTGGAAAGTGTCTAGTAACATTTTTCTCATGTTTTGGCACTTTCTTAGTTAACCAAATGCTGAATTTTTTTGGTTAATGTGCTGAATTTTGTGCTTAGTGTATGTTTTAGGCACATCCGATCACTGTAACTTATTCCTAGAGACGCAGTTCTACAACCCTTGTATCCCTACACTCACTATTGGTGTAGCAAACTATCTCGGGCTCATACAGGCCTTAGAGGCAGTGTCTGCCTGATGCTGGCTTTATCAGCATGCTCAATAGGTTATCCATTTATAGTGGTACTGTGCTTTTTGTGCATCATGTTTGTCACTAAGGTTCAGCATGTAAATAATGTAGTGACGGTAAATAGAGTATGATGCAAGTATGTACATGTATCAACATTCAAGTAACAGTTTATCCGCAATTTCAAGTAAGCACGGTAATTAAGCAGTAATTAATTATTAATTAAGTCATACGGATACCTGGTTTAGTGAGGGTTGTCACAGATAATACAGGAGCATTGCTCAATCTTTGTTTTAGGATCTCAAAAGATTCCTGCTGCTTTGGACCCCAGTCAAACTTCACATTCTTATGGGTCAAAGAAGTTAATGGTGCAGCTATTCTTGAGAAGTTCTCAATGAATCTTCTATAATATCCAGCCAAACCCAGAAAGCTGCATATTTCCGTAGGTGTCTTGGGTGCTTCCCAATTCATAACAGCTTCTACCTTGGCAGGATCTACTTGGATACCTTGTTCACTGACAATATGTCCAAGGAACTGGACTTTGCGAAGCCAAAACTCACACTTGGAAAATTTGGCATATAATTTCTCCTGTCGTAGTAGTCCTAAGATACACCGAACGTGCTTTTCATGCTCTACTTGGCTACGAGAGTAAATAAGTATGTCGTCTATAAAGACAATGACAAACTTATCTAAGTATGGTTTGCAGACTCTATTCATGAGGTCCATGAATGCTGCAGGCGCATTAGTGAGCCCAAAAGGCATCACTAAGAGCTCGAAATGTCCATACCTCGTTCTGAATGCCGTCTTCGGAACATCTTCAGTTCGAATATTGAGTTGATGATACCCGGATCTCAAATCAATCTTTGAGAAATAACTTGCCCCTTGGAGTTGATCGAATAAGTCATCGATTCTGGGCAAAGGATAGCGATTCTTGATCGTTACCTTATTCAGTTCACGGTAATCAATGCATAAGCGCATTGATCCGTCCTTCTTTTTCACGAGCAGAATTGGAGCTCCCCAAGGTGAAGAGCTGGGCTGAATGAAACCTTTTTTCCAATAAATCATCTAATTAAGTTCTGACCTCTTTCATCTTGGTAGGCGCTAGATGATACGGAGCTCGTGCGATAGGCGCAGATCTTGGAAGGATATCTATTCTGAACTTTACTTGCCTCTCAGGAGGTAATCCAGGTAACTCGTCAGGAAAGACATCAGGATACTCTGAGATGATTGGAATGTCTTCAATCTTTGGCTTTGGATCGTTCACAGTCACCTGTGCCATGTAAATGACACATCCACTTTTCAAACATTGGGATACCTTGAGAATAGACACATTGCTGGGCAACCCATATTGTGTATCTCCTTAAATAATGACTGATTCACCAGAGGGGGTTTTGATAATGATAAGCTTTTTATCACAGGCAATTTGGGCTTGGTTACGCGACAACCAATCCATGCCTAAAACTATATCAAAACTAGCCAATTTCATTGGCAGGAGGGATAGCGGGATAGAATGATTCTTAATGGATATGGAACATCCATCAAGAAGAGTTGAAGCTGTTTCTAAGGTACCATCAGCAAGCTCTACCTCATACTTTATGTCTAGAGTCTTAACAGGCAAATTTAGTATCTTACAGAACTTATGGTCTACAAAAGACTTATCAGCACCGGAATCAAACAAGACTCTAGCATTGTTATTATTGATGAGGAAGGTACCTGTTATGACGTTCTCGTCATTCACCGCTTCCCTTGCTTGCATCTGGAACTCTCTGGCATTGTTCTTCTTTGCCTCTTCAAGCTTCTTTCCGTTCTTGGGGCAGTTGGTTTTAATATGCCCCTTTTCATTGCAACCATAACATGTTGCATCCTTAATATTCCGGCACTCAACAGAATTGTGCCCCTTCTTTTTACAGATCCCACATGGTTTGTCCTGTGGGTCTCGATTGCACTTTCCAAAGTGCCTCTTATGACAAGTCTTGCACCTGGGCTTATCGCCTGATTGCCCCTTTTTGGAACCAGAGTTTCCCTTGCCCTTTTTGTTTGCTGGAGAAGACTGATCATCCTCTCTTTTCCTCTTTCCCTCATCCGTGGTCTTCTTCGCCCGACTCCTCACAACATCCAACGTGAGGGACAATGATAGATCCATAGCGGATCTATAAGTGGCTGGCTTAGAAGCCTTTACATTCCCCTTTACTTCAGGGGCCAGACCACCAATGAAACGCGCAATGCGTTTGGGCTCAGGAGTGACTAGATATGGCACAAGCCTTGACATAGAATTAAAGCTAGTCACATTGGATCTACAGTCCAGATCCTTCATCACTAAAGTGAGGAAATCGGTCTCTATACGTTCGACTTGGTGCTGAGGGCAATAGGTGTCCTTAACCAGATCAACAAACGTCTCCCACGAGAGATTGTACAAGTGTACTTTCCCAGTGGACTGTACTAGCGCTTTCCACCACGTGAGGGCATCACCCTTAAACGATTGGGATACAAACATGACCACATCCTCCTTAGCGCATCCGCTAATGTCTATCACAGTCTCCATCTCGTCTAACCACTTCATACAATCAATCGCCCCCTTTTCTCCTGTAAAGTCTCTCGGCTTACAGGATACAGAGTACTTGTAGGTACAACCTTAGGTGTGCCTAGGGGTCGGCTCGTGAATTATCTGCTTCTTGGGTTCACTACCCTGGTTATATGAGTGCTGAGACTCACTTTTCTTGTGAGTGTGAGGTTGAAAATGGGTTCTTGAATGAGTTTGAGACCGAACAATACTCGGCTCTTTAAACTTAGCATCTACCGCTTGAGAAACTGCCGCGGTGATTAGTGCTTGAAGTTCGGCACCAGTGATATTAATCCTGGTGTTGCCTTCTGCAGGATGACTGTTTGCTTCATCTGAGCCAGCCATTTCTGAATACTATAATAAACGATAATAATATTTAAATTATGTATAGATACATCACATTGATGATCAAATGGTCATGGTATTATTAAACCATTTGGACCATTTTAAATGATATGCAAAGATCAAGAGAATTCACTATTATTTATACTATTAGGCAGGGGAAGATGGAATTTTCACAACTGCCAATGTCTTAAAAAGACATTTTATTTATCATTAAGCTCGTCTCAAAGGACATCTAAATAGCTTAGGAAGCTTGTCACAGAGACGACTTAAGATCTAACCACCGATCTCTTGGCTCAGTGATCTTTTTAGGGCCGAACAAAGTTCATTGCCTTTTTGACAAGAAGTTTATAAATTGAACTTTCGTTGTCATTATTACACCTTTGCTTATAAGCATACATCTCTAAGGGATGTCTTGGTGTATACATCATATCGATGTTTGTTAGCCATGATTCGCATTGATCATTTAGGCTATATGTGACTTGGAAAGATCCAAGTACCATTTGGAAGCTTGCTTGGTATTTCGTACCGCACAGCTAGGAATGTTAACATGTTTTCAGATGTTAACAGAGATTTGCTATCTTAAAAAGGTTGTACCATCATAGCCAATTAATACTTTGGCTAGGTTATACCTCTAAGAGTTTTCTTTGGCGGATCAATTATAAATTGAAAAGATATAACATGATGTAATAAAATACATATTTAAAAAACCAAAGATAACTTTCATTAAACATGAAAACAAATACAAGTGCCCTAAATGGGACTTAGAAAAGACAAACTGCCCACGCAGGGGCTTACAGAAAGGAAAATAAGTCCACGCAGGGACTTTGATACTGAAATTAAACAAATGTCCTCACAGGGACACGATTACAAACAACCAAGAAAATAAACAATCCCCTACTTCTTCTTCCCTTTGATAAGGTTTGCAAGGCCCTTCATGAAGCGACCATACTTTTCCTTGGCCTTTCTAGCTTTGTGCTCAACCTTATCTAACCTCTCTAGGATTTCCTGAGTTTGTTACTGCTGCTGGGGTGGAGGAGGTTGCTGGTACGGCGGGTACTGATAACCCTGCACCGGGTATCCAATTGGATGAACCGGAGGGTAAGAAGAAGAGTAAAGGTGATGATATTGCGCAGCTGTAAGGTACGGGTCTTGAGTTCCATAGTCCGATGGGTACCCCGATGGGTTCTCGAAAGGATTATACCCGGAAGAACCTGGGTACGTCGGGATTGGGTTATTAAAACCCATAGGCGGTTGTGATGCTGCATAAGAAGCTGGCGGAGGTTCAATCTCTGGCGCCGCGTTCGAGGGCCCACCCATCTGGGGGTCCTCCGGAATAGGGGGATAAGAACTCGAACCCTGGGGAGAACTGAAACGAGGTCCTCCTCGCATGGATATGCGTGTGTTCCTCCTTCGCCTTAGAGGCTCGGGAGGTGGCTGTGGTGGCTGCTGAGGTGGTCCTCTACAGGGAGTGGTGGTGGTGAAACAGCTTGGAGTTGGGGTTCAACAAAAGGTGGTTGGGCTGGAGAGTTATGGTATGAAAGAGTAAAATACCAATCAAAGGTAGCCATCATCTCCTGGAAAGAATCAGGCCCACGGTATGGGGATCCTTGAAACGGAGACCCACTAGAGATGCTGATTGGGTGGCCCGGGGTTCCGGTTTGCATCTCCGGGTCAGGGTCATCATCCATTTCCATTTCCTGAGAAAAGTGGTCCTCAGGGCCCAATGGATTGTAGCCAAGCAAGTTGTTAACATAATCATTCGGGTTGAACTGTCCCGGGGAGTAGAGGGAATCAGAATGGTGAAACGAATAGGAATGCGAAGAGTGGTGCGATTGGTAAGACTCGTGAGAATGATTAGATTGTTGAGAGTGGTGTGAGTGTTGGGGCTCGTCTGGAACTAGCGGCCCGAACGACGGGTGGAAAGAAGGCGAAGAGCTTAGCGAGACAGAATGTCTTGCTGGCTCAAAAGGTTGACCCCACAGATCGTGAGAGTAAGAGGTAGAAAAGGACGCCGATGGAGTGCGTCTATGAGATGGTCCTGCTGTCGACGGTCCCCCTCGCATGGGACCTTTGCCTCTTCCCCTTACTCTTGGAGGCATGTTGATGATCTTCCTGTTAAAACAAGAACACAAATATAAAATAAAACATAATACCAGCAAAGGAAAGTTAAAGATACATCCTAGGTCATTTGCCTAGACTCGAGAGTCTAAGGAATGTGCTTATTGTGTCATTGAGATTAAACACGAAAGGTTAGTGTTTAATTCACTCAATGTTGGCTCTGATACCAACCTGTCACACCCCGATATTTCCACATATTACCGGTGGGCCCGGCGGGGAGTATTGTGACGTAGTTGATATCATCATTGTCAACACACACAATAATATAGCACAGCGGAAGGCTGGGTAATTAACTATTACAAACCATACTGTCTGAATGTCAAGTGTACGAATGTTACAGACGGGAATGTAATAAGATCCACAGGCGGATCAAAATGTACAAAGAAACAAAAACTACAGACTTCAGGTATCTTATGGATTTGCAACATCCTCTAAGACACCCTATAGCTCCAGCCTATTTTAGGAGGTACCTGTCAATCAGTCTTTAGGAAAATACGTCAGTTTACACTGGTAAATACAATTTAACTGACTCGTTTTGAAAACATTTCAGAAAATTGATTTAGGTGCACATGGCACAAATCATTTATAACTTGGGACAATTTTTAATAAAATCTTGTATACAGTTTTACATGCTTGTCATACATGTGGGGCCGGTTTGTAAGCCGGGCATGATTAACTGACTCGCCACTTATAGAACCCACAAAGGAGTTATCCCCAACTTGTGGGTAATTTAATATTTAGCATTTGCATCTGTCGGGTGCATGCCTGCACCCCGTGCATAGGTCGTGGCCATTAACAATTTAAATGAGCCAAGGATATCCAGGACACGGTCGTTAACCCCCAAATGTTTATGTTATCAAACAATACGGATTAAAATGGGTTATGCGGATCTATTAAATCACAATCTGACTAAATAATCCCATACCCGACCAAGCGGTATTAATATACCTTATCCCAAGCCCGTTTGGGAAAATAAGTTAAAAATATTTACCTGGTGATAGCAGTAAAATTCCTAAGGTTCTTGAAAGGCACTTTTTACCGGAAGCTATTCAATCTGTATAGAAGGTTTAATTAGCCTATTAGGATGCTAACGGGCCTTTAATTAAGTCAAGGACTTAGACCGGCTAGCTAGAAGGAAACCTTACGGTTCTAAACGCTAGATTTAGCGGAGACCGGGATAGAATGTGATTTAGACCCGACAAGCTTGGATACTTGTATAATATGGGTAAACTAAACACATTCTGGAAAATGAGTATTAAATGATAAGGTTAAGTCCGTTTCGGCTATTTTACGTAAACTAGTCACGTAGACTGATCCGAACTCGTAAAAGCGTCACGGGTAACCAAATAAATTATATACATGTCTTAATCATTATTATGCTCAAATTATGTTAATATATCAGTAATATATTAACATATATGCCTAAAAAGTGATTAAAACCAAAATAAGTCCCGTAAGGGTAATTTGGTAATTTGAATGCCCATAAAAGAGTTTAATTACAAAACTGAGTTCCAGGTCTGATTTAATTCGTAAAAACATGTATTTTTATAAGTTATATCAGTAGGGTACTTTATATGTGAGAAATATCTTTTATAACCAATTATGCACCGTAGGGGCATTTTGGTAATTTCACATAAGCTTTTAAAGGTCAAAATAGGCTTCTGAGTTTAAAAACTTTGGATTGCTGTATAATTACATAAATTAGATTAAAACATCAGTAGGTAATGAGTTTTATATGCCAAATATAGTTTTGACCCATACTAGGTGCTAAAAACGCTTAAAAGTCGATTTAAAGGAGTATTCGGGTTAAAACAGGAAATCTAAGTTTTTGATCACTTTATAACGTTCTAAATGTTCTATTTATCATATAAAATCAGTAGCAAGAAGTTTGGCATTAAAAAGTTATGTAAAACTCATTTTATGCATGAAAAGGGTAAAACCGACAATTACCGAAATCAAGCTATAATCCTATGTTATGCTCAGCCTAAAAATAAATAAAAATCTTCAAAAATCCCAAAATATTATTTAACATCAGTAAGTTAAAAGTTTGGTGTAAAAAAGATCGGGTTTAGATAGGCTTTATGCTAATTACGCCTTTTAAATACTAAAAGCTCCTTAATTACGCTATCGAGCATAACTCCTATTCTAGACCTCAAATTGATGTCAAATTTTCAGGACATGTCTAAATATCAGTAGCAAAGGTATTAGTCAATTCACATTGCTAAAAATCTCAGTTTTATGCAAAAAGGGCGTTTAAGGCATTATTAAGCATAATTACGATCAAGTGCATATAATTCAAACCACTAGGCACCATGCAATATAACTCCAGAGGGTTATACTACTAAGTAATTTGGTCCTAATGGAAGCTTAAAACATGGAAGAATTAAGCTTGAACGGGTCAGAACTGAGAGTCAAAGCAAAAGTCAAGCTTTTGCGACTTTCGGTTATAAACTGGCCTTAGACTATTCATTGTCGGGTTAGGACTGATAAAACATGTTTAAATATTAATTACCAAGTTATTAGAATGCAAGAATATAATTTAGAACCTTTGGTTTATCAGTCTTAATCACATTTGAAATTTCTGTCCAGTTTGACTTTTTGTCAAACTACTTTGACCTGACAATTAACTGGTCAAACGAGATAATTAGGAGATGCCCTTTAAAGGGTTAATCACCTATACTAATGTGGTCTTATAACTACTTTCAATTTGATCAGTAGTTAAACCACATGAGATTAAAACGAAAGTCAAACTTAATTTACGTCAAGTTTGACTTTTATAAAATTAGGCTAACTACAAGGACTAATCAGGTAATTAGAGGCTTACTACCGGTCCAAACAATCTTTTCTACACTTGATAGTCTTCTCCAAGTCCTTGCAATGTTCCAGAGGTTGTAAATTAGCAAATGTTGCAAAGGTGCATATGAACTCAAGAACTAGCACCTTTATATAGTGTATTGACAAGTCCCTAGATCATTACAGCTGTTGTTGGAGGCCCTAGGATCACCCCAGGTGCCCTAGTGGTTTATTATTACCGTCCAATAATCCATGGTTTCGAAACAAGTCACTTAGAGTCGGTTAATCAGCTAGAACATACAGCTGTCCAAAATTTTGCCCAGCGACGAGCTTACGGACCGTACGGGTAAGCTCTTGCGGTCCGTATCCTTTGCTTTACGGACCGTAAGTCCAAGTGTTTGCGGTCCGTAACCGAACCTGATTTGCATCGCCCAATTACCTCTTTACGGACCGTAAGCCTAGGGCCATACGGTCCGTAACCGATGACCAGAGGACAAAAGTTTTCTAACTTTCATACACTTCACCATGCATTTCAATGTCCGAATCTTGAACTATAATTCAGTGTAATAGTCCAAATGATCAGTTCTGAGTGCCCTAATAACCATGCCATGCATTGTGTCCCCTTGGAGTTTTCAAGAGTTGGAAATATATGTAGAAATTGTCGGTATTGCACATGAACTTCATATTCTTGAAAGGTTGATTAATTTAACACAATTTCCACCGGATAATTATGCATTCATTATCAGATTTGCATGAGATTGTATCTATAATTTTACAAAGCCTTGTGAGCATTAAACGGTCACTCAAAGGTAGAATTAACGTGTTGACACGTTTAATTCCCGAAGCCTTATAATCTTTAGATTACATTCACACGGTTCGTCATATTCATCTAATCTCTTGATTAAGAATATATCTTCCGTGTAGTGTCATTCAGAGGCCCAATTTTGGCATGTTGACACTTTAAGTCCTTCACAAAATTTCCACGCGTTTAAAGTTCAGGACACGTGTCTATATATAATTTGGACATGTTTTTACGTGGTGTCACATCCTCACCCCCTTAAAAGAAATCTCAACCCCGAGATTTACTGGAATAAGTGAGGGTACTTTTGCCTCATAGTGGACTCGACTTCCCACGTATACTCAGGACCTCTGCGAGCGTCCCATTTGACCTTTACTATTGGCACATACTTTCTTCGGAGCTTCTTAACTTGTCGATCCTCGATCGATATTGGTGTTTCCACGAATCTCAAGCTTTTATCAACTTGAACATCTTTATGAGACATAGCTAGCGATTCATCGGCTAGGCATTTCTTGAGATTACAAAAGTGGAATACGTTATGAATTCCACTCAGCTCCTCTGGCAAGTTTTGTTTATAAGCTACACTGCAGACACATTCGATAATCTCGAATGGTCCGATATATCTAGGGCTCAACTTGCACTTTTTTACCAAAACGCATCACACCTTTCCAGGGTGACACTTTCAGTAAAACCTTATCGCCTACCTCGAACTTTAGAGGTTTACACCTCTTATCAGCATAACTTTGCTGCCTTCCTCTGGCCGCTTTCTGGCGATCACGGATCTGGACAATCTTGTCCGTTGTCTCAAGGCCTATCTCGGGTCCTGATAACTGAGCTTCTCCTTCTTCTGCCCAACAGACAGGCGTTCTGCATTTTCTACCATATAATGCTTCGAAAGGCGCAGCTTGAATGCTGGTATGGTAGCTATTGTTATAGGAGAACTCGATCAATGGCAGGTGGTCATCCCAACTACCACCTAAATCAATAACACATGCACGAAGCATGTCTTCCAAGGTTTGAATAGTACGCTCACTCTGTCCATCAGTCTGAGGGTGGTAAGCGGTACTAAAATTTAAACGAGTGGCCAAAGATTGTTGGAATCTTTTCCAAAAATGAGAGGTGTATCTAGTATCTCTATCCGAGATAATAGACACCGGTACACCATGAAGAGATACAATCTTATCAACGTACAACTGGGCTAACTTGTCAGAGCTATGAGTCTCCTTGATGGGCAAGAAGTGTGCTGACTTTGTCAGTCTATCTACAATAACCCATATGGTGTCATTTCCGTGCTTTGTCTTAGGTAACTTGGTTATAAAATCCATGGTTACCATCTCCCATTTCCACGTGGGAAGTTCTGGCTGTTGTAGAAGACCTAATGGCTTTTGATGTTCGGCTTTAATCTGAGCATATGTCAGGCATTTAGCTACGTGGGTGGCAATAGATTTCTTCAAACCTATCCACCAATAGTTGGCCTTTAAATCTTGATACATTTTGTCACCTCCAGGGTGAACTGAATACTTAGAGTTGTGGGCTTCCTGAAGGATCACATCTCGAAGTCCTCCTTGAATAGGAACCCAAATTCTACCATTCATCCTGAGGATTCCATCCTTCCCAGGTGTTAACTGTTCAGCAGTTACACCTAATTTTTCATTTGGAAGATTAACTTCCAAAATAGCATCTTTCTGTGCAGCTAATAGTCTTTCATTCAGACTATTCTTCAACTCAATGCTCTTGGCATTGATCCTTATCGGCTTAATTCTTTCTTTTCGGCTTAGAGCATCGGCAACCACGTTAGCCTTACCTGGATGGTAGCGAATCTCGCAATCATAATCATTCAAGGTTTCCATCCAACGGCGTTGTCTCATATTGAGCTCTTTTTGATTGAATAGATGTTGGAGACTTTTGTGATCCGAATAGATCACACATTTAGTTCCATACAAGTAATGTCTCCACAACTTTAGTGCGAATACAACAGCGCCTAATTCTAAATCATGGGTGGTGTAATTCTTTTCATGCACTTTTAATTGTCGCGATGCATAAGCAATTACATTGCCTCGCTGCATAAGTACACACCCCATACCGATGTGTGAAGCATCGCCGTATACAACAAAATCTTCAATTCCTTCCGGTATAGATAATACCAGAGCATTGCTCAATCTTTGTTTTAGGATCTCAAAAGATTCCTACTGCTTTGGACCCCAGTCAAACTTCACATTCTTACGGGTCAAAGAAGTTAATGGTGCAGCTATTCTTGAGAAGTTCTCAATGAATCTTCTATAATATCCAGCCAAACCCAGAAAGCTGCGTATTTCCATAGGTGTCTTGGGTGCTTCCCAATTCATAACAGCTTCTACCTTGGCAGGATCTATTTGGATACCTTGTTCACTGACAATATGTCCAAGGAACTGGACTTTGCGAAGCCAAAACTCACACTTGGAAAATTTGGCATATAATTTCTCATGTCGTAGTAGTCCTAAGATACACCGAAGGTGCTTTTCATGCTCTACTTGGCTACGAGAGTAAATAAGTATGTCGTCTATAAAGACAATGACAAACTTATCTAAGTATGGTTTGCAGACTCTATTCATGAGGTCCATGAATGCTGCAGGCGCATTAGTGAGCCCAAAAGGCATCAATAAGAGCTCAAAATGTCCATACCTCGTTCTGAATGCCGTCTTCAGAACATCTTCAGTTCGAACCTTGAGTTGATGATACCCGGATCTCAAATCAATCTTTGAGAAATAACTTACCCCATGGAGTTGATCGAATAAGTCATCGATTCTGGGCAAAGGATAGCGATTCTTGATCGTTACTTTATTTAGTTCACGGTAATCAATGCATAAGCGCATTGATCCATCCTTCTTTTTCACGAGCAGAATTGGAGCTCCCCAAGGTGAAGAGCTGGGATGAATGAAACCTTTTTCCAATAAATCATATGATTGAGTTCTGAGCTCTTTCATCTCGGTAGGCGCTAGACGATACGAAGCTCGTGCGATAGGCGCAGATCCTGGAAGGATATCTATTCTGAACTCTACTTGCGTCTCAGGAGGTAATCCAGGTAACTCGTCAGGAAAGACATCAGGATACTCTGAGATGATTGGAATGTCTTCAATCTTTGGCTTTGGATCGTTCACAGTCACCTGTGCCATGTAAATGACACATCCACTTTTCAAACATTGGGATACCTTGAGAATAGACACATTGCTGGGCAACCCATATTGTGTATCTCCTTGAATAGTGACTGATTCACCAGACTGGGTTTTGATAATGATAAGCTTTTTATCACAGGCAATTTGGGCTTGGTTATGCGACAACCAATCCATGCTTAAAACTATATCAAAACCAGCCAATTTCATTGGCAGGAGGGATAGCGGGATAGAATCATTCTTAATGGATATGGAACATCCATCAAGAAGAGTTGAAGCTGTTTCTAAGTTACCATCAGCAAGCTCTACCTCATATTTTATGTCTAGAGTCTTAACAGGCAAATTTAGTATCTTACAGAACTTATGGTCTACGAAAGACTTATCAGCACCGGAATCAAACAAGACTCTAGCATAGTTATTATTGATGAGGAAGGTACCTGTTATGACGTTCTCGTCATTCACCGCTTCCCTTGCTTGCATCTGGAACACTCTGGCATTGTTCTTCTTTGCCTCTTCAGGCTTCTTTGCGTTCTTGGGGCAGTTGGTTTTAATATGCCCCTTTTCATTGCAACCATAACAGGTTGCATCCTTAATATTCCGGCACTCAACAGACTTGTGCCCCTTGTTTTTACAGATCCCACATGGTTTGGCCTGTGGGTCTCGATTGCACTTTCCAAAGTGCCTCTTATGACAAGTCTTGCACCTGGGCTTATCGCCTGATTGCCCTTTTTGGAACCAGAGTTCCCCTTGCCCTTTTTGTTTGCTGGAGAAGACTGATCATCCTCTCTTTTCCTCTTTCCCTCATCCGTGGTCTTCTTCGCCCGACTCCTCACAACATCCAACGTGAGGAACAATGATAGATCCACAGCGGATCTATAAGTGGCTGGCTTAGAAGCCTTTACATTCCCCTTTACTTCAGGGGCCAGACCACCAATGAAACACGCAATGCGTTTGGGCTCAGGAGTGACTAGATATGGCACAAGCCTTGACATAGAATTAAAGCTAGTCACATAGGATCTACAGTCCAGATCTTTCATCACTAAAGTGAGGAAATCGGTCTCTATACGTTCGACTTCGTGTTGAGGGCAATAGGTGTCCTTAACCAGATCAACAAACCTCTCCCACGAGAGATTGTACAAGTGTACTTTCCCAGTGGACTGTACTAGCGCTTTCCACCACGTGAGGGCATCACCCTTAAACGATTGGGATACAAACATGACCACATCCTCCTTAGTGCATCCGCTAATGTCTATCACAGTCTCCATCTCGTCTAACCACTTCATACAATCAATCGCCCCCTTTTCTCCTGTAAAGTCTCTCGGCTTACAGGAGACAAAGTACTTGTAGGTACAACCTTTGGTGTGCCTAGGGGTCGGCTCGTGAATTATCTGCTTCTTGGGTTCACTACCCTGGTTATATGAGTGCTGAGACTCACTTTTCTTGTGAGTGTGAGGTTGGGAATGGGTTCTTGAATGAGTTTGAGACCGAACAATACTCGGCTCTTTAAACTTAGCATCTACCGCTTGAGAAACTGCCGCGGTGATCAGTGCTTGAAGTTCGGCACCAGTGATATTAATCCTGGTGTTGCCTTCTGCAGGATGACTGTTTGCTTCATCTGAGCCAGCCATTTCTGAATACTATAACAAACAATAATAATATTAAAATTATGTATAGATACATCACATTGATGATCAAATGGTCATGGTATTATTAAACCATTTGGACCATTTTAAATGATATGCAAAGATCAAGAGAATTCACTATTATTTATACTATTAGGCAGGGGAAGATGGAATTTTCACAACTGCCAATGTCTTAAAAAGACATTTTATTTATCATTAAGATCGTCTCAGAGGACATCTAAATAGCTTAGGAAGCTTATCGCATAGACGACTTAAGATCTAACCACCGATCTCTTGGCTCAATGATCTTTTAAGGGTCGAACAAAGTTCATTGCCTTTTTGTCAAGAAGTTTATAAATTGAACTTTCGTTGTCATTATTACACCTTTTCTTATAAGCATACATCTCTAAGGGATGTCTTGGTGTATACATTATATTGATGTTTGTTAGCCATGATTCGCATTGATCATTTAGGCTATATGTGACTTGGAAAGATCCAAGTACCTTTTGGAAGCTTGCGTGGTTTTTCGTACCGCACAGCTAGGAATGTTAACATGTTTTCAGATGTTAACAGAGATTTGCTATCTTAAAAAGGTTGTACCATCATAGCCAATTAATACTTTGGCTAGGTTATACCTCTAAGAGTTTTCTTTGGCGGATCAATTATAAATTGAAAAGATATAACATGATGTAATAAAATACGTATTTAAAAAAACCAAAGATAACTTTCATTAAACATGAAAACAAATACAAGTGCCCTAAACGGGACTTAGAAAAGACAAACTGTCCACGCAGGGGCTTACAGAAAGGAAAATAAGTCCACGCGGGGACTTTGATACTGAAATTAAACAAATGTCCTCACAGGGACACGATTACAAACAACCAAGAAAATAAACAATCCCCTACTTCTTCTTCCATTTGATAAGGTTTGCAAGGCCCTTCATGAAGCGACCATACTTTTCCTTGGCCTTTCTAGCTTTGTGCTCAACCTTATCTAACCTCTCTAGGATTTCCTGAGTTTGTTGTTGCTGCTGGGGTGGAGGAGGTTGCTGGTACGACGGGTACTGATAACCCTGCACCGAGTATCCAGTTGGATGAACCGGAGGGTAAGAAGAAGAGTAAAGGTGATGATATTGCGCAGCTGTAAGGTACGGGTCTTGAGTTCCATAGTCCGATGGGTACCCCGATGGGTTCTCAAAAGGATTGTACCCGGAAGAACCTGGGTACGTCGGGATTGGGTTATCAAAACTCATAGGCGGTTGTGATGGTGCATAAGAAGCTGGCGGAGGTTCAATCTCCGGCGCCGCGTTTGAGGGCCCACCCATCTGGGGGTCCTACAGAATAGGGGATAAGAACTCGAACCCTGGGGAGAACTGAAACGAGGTCCTCCTCGCATGGATATGCGTGTGTTCCTCCTTCGCCTTAGAGGCTCGGGAGGTGGCTGTGGTGGCTGCTGAGGTGGTCCTCTACAGGGAGTGGTGGTGGTGAAACAGCTTGGAGTTGGGGTTCAACAAAAGGTGGTTGGGCTGGAGAGTTATGGTATGAAAGAGTAAAATACCAATCAAAGGTAGCCATCATCTCCTGGAAAGAATCGGGCCCACGGTATGGGGATCCTTGAAACGGAGACCCACTAGAGATGCTGATTGGGTGGCCCGGGGTTCCGGTTTGCATCTCCGGGTCAGGGTCATCATCCATTTCCATTTCCTGAGAAAAGTGGTCCTCAGGGCCCAATGGGTTGTAGCCAAGCAAGTTGTTAACATAATCGTTCGGGTTGAACTGTCCCGGGGAGTAGAGGGAATCAGAATGGTGAAACGAATGGGAATGCAAAGAGTGGTGTGATTGGTAAGACTCGTGAGAATGATGAGATTGTTGAGAGTGGTGTGAGTGTTGGGGCTCGTCTGGAACTAGCGGCCTAAACGACGGGTGGAAAGAAGGCGAAGAGCTTAGCGAGACAGAATGTCTTGCTGGCTCAAAAGGTTGACCCCACAGATCGTGAGAGTCAGAGATAGAAAAGGACGCCGATAGAGTGCGTCTATGAGATGGTCCTGTTGTCGACGGTCCCCCTCGCATGGGACCTTTGCCTCTTCCCCTTACTCTTGGATGCATGTTGATGATCTTCCTATTAAAACAAGAAAACAAAAATAAAATAAAACATAATAACATCAAAGGAAAGTTAAAGATGCATCCTAGGTCATTTGCCTAGACTCGAGAGTCTAAGGAATGTGCTTATTGTGTCATTGATATTAAACACGAAAGGTTAGTGTTTAATTCACTCAATGTTGGCTCTAATACCAACCTGTCACACCCCGATATTTCTACATATTACCGGTGGGCCCGGCGGGGAGTATTGTGACGTAGTTGATATCATCATTGTCAACACACACAATAATATAGCATAGCGGAAGGCTGGGTAATTAACTATTACAAACCATACTGTCTGAATGTCAAGTGTACGAATGTTACAGACGGGAATGTAATAAGATCCACAGGCGGATCAAAATGTACAAAGAAACAAAAACTACAGACTTCAGGTATCTTATGGATTTGCTAGATCCTCTATGACACCCTATAGCTCCAGCCTATTTCGGCAAGTACCTGTTAATCAATCTTTAGGAAAATACGTCAGTTTACACTGGTAAATACAATTTAACTGACTCGTTTTGAAAACATTTCAGAAAATTGATTTAGGTGCACATGGCACAAATCATTTATAACTTGGGACAATTTTTAATAAAATCTTGTATACAGTTTTACATGCTTGTCATACATGTGGGGCCGGTTTGTAAGCCGGACATGATTAACTGACTCACCACTTATAGAACCCACAAAGGAGTTATCCCCAACTTGTGGGTAATTTAATATTTAGCATTTGCATCTGTCGGGTGCATGCCTGCGCCCCGTGCATAGGTCATGGCCATTAACAATTTAAATGAGCCAAGGATATCCAGGACACGGTCGTTAACCCCCAAATGTTTATGTTATCAAACAATACGGATTAAAACGGGTTATGCGGATTTATTAAATCACAATCCGACTAAATAATCCCATACCCGACCAAGCGGTATTAATATACCGTATCCCAAGCCCGTTAGGGAAAATAAGTTAAAAGTAATTACCTGGTGATAGCAGTAAAATTCCTAAGGTTCTTGAAAGGCACTTTTTACCGGAAGCTATTTAATCTGTATAGAAGGTTTAATTAGCCTATTAGGATGCTAACGGGCCTTTAATTAAGTCAAGGACTTAGACCGGCTAGCTAGAAGGAAACCTTACGGTTCTAAACACTAGATTAAGCGGAGACCGGGATAGAATGTGATTTAGACCCGACAAGCTTGGATACTTGTATAATATGGGTAAACTAAACACATTCTGGAAAATGAGAATTAAGTGATAAGGTTAAGCCCGTTTCGGCTATTTTACGTAAACTAGTCACGTAGACCGATCCGAACGCGTAAAAGCGTAACGGGTAACCAAATAAATTATATACAGGTCTTAATCATTATTATGCTCAAAGTATGTTAATATATCAGTAATATATTAACATATATGCCCAAAAAGTGATTTAAACCAAAATAAGTCTCGTAAGGGTAATTTGGTAATTTTAATGCCCATAAAAGAGTTTAATTATAAAACTGAGTTCCAGGTCTGATTTAATTCGTAAAAACATGTATTTTTATAAGTTATATCAGTAAGGTACTTTATATGTGAGAAATATCTTTTATAACCAATTATGCACCGGAGGGGCATTTTGGTAATTTCACATAAGCTTTTAAAACTGAGTTCCAGGTCTGATTTAATTATAAAACTGAGTTCCAAGTCTGATTTAATTCCTAAAAATCTCAGTTTTATGCAAAAAGGGCATTTAAAGCATTATTAAGCATAATTACGATCAAGTGCATATAATTCAAACCACTAGGCACCATGCAATATAACTCCAGAGGGTTATACAACTAAGTAATTTGGTCCTAATGGAAGCTTAAAACATGGAAGAATTAAGCTTGAATGGGTCAGAACTGAGAGTCAAAGCAAAAGTCAAGCTTTTGCGACTTTCGGTTATAAACTGACCTTAGACTATTCATTGTCGGGTTAGGACTGATAAAACATGTTTAAGTATTAATTACCAAGTTATTAGAATGCAAAAAATATAATTTAGAACCTTTGGTTTATCAGTCTTAATCACTTTGACCCGACAATTAACTGGTCAAACGAGATAATTAGGAGATGCCCTTTAAAGGGTTAATCACCTATACTAATGTTGTCTTATAACTACTTTCAATTTGATCAGTAGTTAAACCACATGAGATTAAAACGAAAGTCAAACTTAATTTACGTCAAGTTTTACTTTCATAAAATTAGGCTAACTACAAGGACTAATCAGGTAATTAGAGGCTTACTACAGGTCCAAGCAATCTTTTCTACACTTGATAGTCTTCTCCAAGTCCTTGCAATGTTCCAGAGGTTGTAGATTAGCAAATGTTGCAAAGGTGTATATGAACTCAAGAACTAGCACCTTTATATAGTGTATTGACAAGTCCCTAGATCATTGCAGTTGTTGTTGGAGGCCCTAGGATCACCCTAGGTGCCCTAGTGGTTTATTATTACCGTCCAATAATCCATGGTTTCGAAACAAGTCACTTAGAGTCGGCTAATCAGCTAGAACATACATCTGTCCAAAATTTTGCCCAGCGACGAGCTTACGGACCGTAAGGGTAAGCTCTTGCGGTCCGTATCCTTTGCTTTACGGACCGTAAGTCCAAGTGTTTGCGGTCCGTAACCGAACCTGATTTGCATCGCCCAGTTACCTCTTTACGGACCGTAAGCCTAGGGCCATACGGTCCGTAACCGATGACCAGAGGACAAAAATTTTCTAACTTTCATACACTTCACCATGCATTTCAATGTCCGAATCTTGAACTATAATTCAGTGTAATAGTCCAAATGATCAGTTCTGAGTGCCCTAATAACCATGCCATGCAATGTGTCCCCTTGGAGTTTTCAAGAGTTGGAAATATATGTAGAAATTGTCGGTGTTGCGCATGAACTTCATATTCTTGAAAGGTTGATTAATTCAACACAATTTCCACCGAATAATTATGCATTCATTATCAGATTTGCATGAGATTGTATTTATAATTTTACAAAGCCTTGTGAGGATTAAACGGTCACTCAGAGGTAGAATTAACATGTTGACACGTTTAATTCCCGAATCCTTATAATCTTTAGATTACATTCACACGGTTCGTCATATTCATCTAATCACTTGATTAAGAATATATCTTCCGTGTAGTGTCATTCAGAGGCCCAAGTTTAGCATGTTGACACTTTAAGTCCTTCACAAAATTTCCACGCATTTAAAGTTCAGGACACGTGTCTATATATAATTTGGACATGTTTTTACGTGGTGTCACATTAGCAAGCCTGAAAGAAACCTCAGGTGGTGGGGGGAGGAGCATGTGGCTGTGCAGGCGGCTGGTCGGCTCGAGGAGGGTGAAATGTAAATGTCGATAAATAAATTCATGTGTTTTATCAGGATGTTTTCTAGTGACTACATGGGAGTCAATCCGTCTCTTTGCTCGGCTCTAATTTTCTTTACAACATTTTGAACGTCTTTCTGAACATGAAACCTGTCGGGGTCCTACTTCCTTATCGTCTAAAAAATCTTGCACGACTCCATGTTTTGAGCTGTCAGCTGCTCGATCAGTTTGTATTCGTTTGGAGTAAACCTTCGCACAAACGTGTGGGCCGACATGTCCTCACAAAGTTCGTGGTTATGTTGAATGTTTTCCTCTTTTATCTCCCAGATTTCATACGGATAGTCTTGCACCGCCAGCAGGTAAAACAGGCAACCAGTTTTTTTGCTTTCGGCTTTTCTAACCGTTGTTGTAGTATGGTGCTCACCACCACGGTCACATTCAAGCCATACCCTCCCGGTCCTTCCCCCAATTTTCTTTGATCGACGAGTCACAATAATGAAACCATCCGCGTTTGCCATTTCTTGTGCCCATTTCTTTAGTTCATCTAGAGAGTTGAAAACATGTAACATTGACAAGGTTAGGTTACATTTTATATTTATTATTATCATAAAAGTTATAACAATAATAATAATAATAATAATAATAATAAACAAAAATAATAACAGTTTTAACAATAATAATAATAATAATAATAATAATACAAATTTTAATAATAATAACAATTAATATATAATATTAAGAATATTAATAATAACAATTAATAATAATAAGAACAATAATAATAACAATTTTAACACTAAAATATTAATACTAATAATAACAATTAATAATAATAACAATACTAATAATAATAATTAATAATAATAATGAAAAAAAATAATAATAACAATTTTAACAATAATAATACTAATACAAATTTTAATAATAATAGCAATTAATAATAATAAGAATACTATTAATAACAATTAATAATAATAATAATCTAATAAGAGTAAACTGTCATTTTGGTCCCTGTGGTTTAGCCAGTTTTGCCACTTTAGTACAAATCTCAAACTTATTACATCTGGGTCCCTGTGGTTTAGTTTTTGTTGCCATTTTGGTTCAAAATCCAAAAACCCCCCTTTTTGACTGTTAAAAGTTCTCTATTTTGTCCTTTAGTGCAGGGGCATTTTGGTCATTTTTTAAATTTCATTTTTTTCAATAAAAGAGAGATCAAAATAATCATCTCTCTCTTCTCTCTCTCTCTCTCTATAGCACCACCACCACCGCCACCTCCTCCCCCTCTCTCTCTCTCTATAGCACCACCACCACCGCCACTCCAAATATCATCATCAAAACCCAGATCAAGAACATCATCAAAACCCAGACAAGAACATCATCAAAACCCAGACATCATCAAAACCATCATCAGAACATCATCAAAACCAAGATCAAGAACATCATCAAATATCATATTTGCAATAAAACCCAGATCAAGAACATCATTAAAACCCAGATTCCAACACCACCCACAAACTTAAAAAACAAACCCACAAACAAAATCAAATCTTGATCAAAACCCAATAACCGTATCCAAATTAGAAACAAGCCCACTAAATCAAATCGAAATCAAATCAACTATCAATACCGATTTCAAAACAAAAGAAAAAAAATGAAAAGTTCACCTGCACTAAAACCCAGGAATCAAGAACACCGCAACCACCACCGCCTGAGATCAAGACCCAGAAATCTAAAACCCAGGAGAGAGAGAGTGCCGAACTAAAACCCAGAAATCAAGACCTCGTTCTCTCACGGCGCACCACCACCACCACGCCAACATATCGGAAACAAGCACCATCCCCCACCACCATTCTGCACTAGAAAGAGAGAGAGAGAGAGAGAGAGAGAGAGAGAGAGAGAGAGACGAACGAGAGAGAGAAACATGAGAGAGAGAGATGAACGCCGGCGGCTTCTTTTGGCCAGTGTCGGCGTTGCCGTTCTCAGCCCCATCAATCACCACCGCCCCGTCATCTTGTTGTCTTCAACATCATCATTATCTTCAAACGTCATCAACAGAAAAGAAACGGTCAGAGCCGATTCCGACCAGATCACCGTGCACGGCGGCGCTGTCGCCGTCTCTCCCTTTCGTCTCCATGTGCGGCTGTGAGAAAATATAGAGTAAATGAGGGTTGTGAGGGGTGCGTGTGTGTGTAATTTGGTACCTAAGTGTGATGAAGAGGTGGGGTTTGGGGGATCTTTTACTGGGGAAGATGAAGATGGACCAGAGTTCATTTGAAAGGTGGGAGGGGTGAGAGCAGAGAAATGAAGTTATGAGGGTAGATGAAGATTATCTGTTGCTGTGTATATTTATTAGAGTTAAATGAATTAAGTATAATTAATCTAATTATTATAATAAATTAAGATGGACCAAAATGCCCCTGCACTAAAGGACAAAATAACTTGCTTTCAACAGTCAAATAAGAGGGATTTTGGATTTTGGACTAAAATGGCAACAAAATGCAAACCACAGGGACGCAGATGTAATAAGTTTGAGATTTGGACTAAAGTGGCAAAACTGGCCAAACCACAGGGACCAAAATAGCAGTTTACTCTAATAATAATAACAATAACAATAATAATAATAATAATAATAATAATAATAATAATAATAATAATAATAATAATAATAGTAATAATAATGATAACAACAATAATAATAATAACAATTTTAACAATAATAACAATATTAATAACAATAATAATAACAATTTTAACAATAATAACAATAATAATACCAAACAATTAATATGTCTAACGTAACTATATAAATTTGATAACTGTTGTTTTAAGTACGGATTGCCCGGGATGGGGTGGGGTATCTCACCACCATATCCTCAAACGTCCGGATAGTTTTGTTGAACGTAAGGACCGCTCGGGGAAATGAATTGCTGATGACCACCGTCTATTTAGACACCCTGAAACCCTAGACGCCTCGTATAGACCTATACGGGACGTGTAGGCACTGAATTCAATAGGGTCTAAATGGGGGTGTCAGACACAAAGTTTAAGAAACCTAGACGCCTCGTCTAGGCCTATACGAGGCGTCCAGGGTTTGATTGTTTTGGTGGGGTAATTTGATTGTTTTTGAAGGTGATGTTTTTTTGAGTGAAATTTTTTTTAAAGAAAGTTTTATTTTTTGTATAATAATAAATTTTACCGTTTTCAAGATCGGCTCTTTAAATATATTCGATCGTTTAAATATTATATTGTTTTTAACATTTTATTTTTTTTAATATTATCCCACCATTAAAATATTATCTCGTTTAAATATTATTTAACATTTTGAAAATTATATTGTTTCCGTATTATATTCTCAACATATATTGTTTCCGTATTATATTCTCAACATATATTTGTTTCCGCATTATATCAATTTAAGACAAACAATCGTTAAGTAACCGAATAACTAAAAACAAACTTAAATATGACATATAATATAAGTTTGTACATCCATAACTAAAATAAAAACTAAAACTGAACACTAAATACCAAAATATATCCATGCAGCTGGTCTATGCCTCCGGGAACGAGTCCGAGTCCGAATCCGGATCTAGCTGTTGCGGCTGATGCTGGTGATGTGGTGCTCGAGGTGGTGGGAGCGGTATGGGGGTAACCCCTCTCTCTCGTCTATCATGCGCCTCCCGAACCAACCAACCTATCAAATCGTTCAACCTGTCAAGCTCGGAGATACCTAAAAATTAAGATACCTAAAAATTAAGAACTTTTTTAGTTTAATGCATAAGGTACAACTTTAGATTGAGGGTAAATTAGTTTTTCAAACACAATTACACTTTAATCTCTTGTTATAATTACACTTTAATTCCCTAATTTTTAACAGAAATAACTAAACCATACCATGCACACATAAAATAAATATTATATAAATAAGAAAATTACAGTGTCGCACACAGTCGCCCTAGCACCTTTCTAATAATTATTTAGCATCAATTTGGTTGTTTGGGTCAAAATATTAGTTAAACACATCAATTTGATTTTGGTGACGGGTGAAAATGGGCTATAATTGAGTCAGTAATCAACAAATTAGCATCTTTTTTTCTTTTTTATTTAAACTCATTGTTGCAAAGCGTATGTATGCACCATATTGCTGTAAATTTTAATTATTTGTTTTTCCTTCTTCAATTCTTTTCAAGTTGAAGACTGTTATCCTATGTTTAAGCGATGTTCTACACTTTTACTTGCAACAACATTATTTGCAGAGAATGTCATATAGTGTGGCCAGCTTGAGTGCTATTCTTCGAAACTGCATTCCTCGTACTGTATCCACTCACGCTAAACAAACCCATGTGCAAATACTCATTCACGGATTGAGTCACGATGTCACGCTTCAAACAGATCTTTTACTAGCTTATTCTAGAGGCATTCTATTGAATGCCCGCCAGGTGTTCGACAGAATGCCTGAACGAAACATGCACTCTTGGAACATTATGATTTCAGCCTACGTTCAGAACTCTATGTACCATGATGCTCTTAGTGTCTTTCATGAGTTTTTGGACTCGGGTATGAAGCCGGACCACTACTCGTTGCCTCCGTTACTTAAGGCGTGTGCAGGAATTGGTGATGTTTTGCTTGGTGTAATGTTGCATGGTATGGTAGTTAAACTTGGTTTTGAAAATCATGTTGTGGTAGGAAGCTCGGTTCTGGATTTTTATTCGAAGTGTGGGAGCTTAAACGATGCAAGAGTGGTTTTCGAGGGGTTGTTATGGAAAGATTCGGTTGTGTGGAATTCGATGATTTCCGGGCTTGCTAAGGGTGGTTTGCATATGGAGGCTTTGAGTTGTTTTAGAAACATGCTTGGAAGCAAAACGAAGATTGACGCGATGACAGTCCCGACGCTTTTAAGTGTTTGTGGGAAGCTAGGAGATATTACAAAAGGGAAAGAAATACACGGGCAAGTATTAAAGAACACTGTGTGGTATAACGATATCGCTATCTGTAACTCGCTTATCGACTTGTATTCAAAGTGTGGGTGCTTGCGTGATGCCGAAAAGATCTTTTGTAGCATGAAAAATCTCAACTTGGTGACATGGACAACGATGATATCCTGCTACGGAGTCCATGGTAAGGGTGATAAAGCGTTAAATTTGTTCGAAAAAATGAAAGACTCGGGATTCAAACCGAACAGTGTCACACTCACTGCAATCCTAGCTAGTTGTAGCCACTCGGGCTTTGTAAACCAAGGCCAAAACATTTTCAACTCAATAAGATCATCGTACGGCTTTGAACCTAGTGTGGAGCATTACGCTTGTTTGGTGGATCTCTTAAGTCGTTTGGGATGCTTTGAAGACGCGTTAAGGTTGATAAACAGTATGAAAAGGGTTAAAATGGTCCCGTCGGCTAGCATATGGGGTGCGCTTCTTGCTGGTTCTTTGGTGCATAGAAATGTTGAGACTGGTGAGATGGCAGCCCGTCATCTCTTTGAAATAGAACCTAAAAACGCTAGTAATTATATTGCTTTGTGTAGCATATATGATTCTCGAGGCATGTGGAAGGATGCTTCTCGGGTTAGATTGAAAATTAGAAGATTGAGGTTGGATAAAACTCCGGGTTGTAGTTGGATTTCGATCGGTGGAGAAATTCACACTTTTTATCAAGGAAACTTGAGTTTTTCTTTTGATCGAAAGACTCGTGAAATGCTTGAAGGGGTTATCAGAATTCCCCTTTTGGTTCATTCAGAATTACAATTATCTTTGTTATTCTAAATTAATCAGATCATATCATTTATAATTGAAAATTTGTTCGTGTGACCTCATAAGTCAAACTAAACTGCAAGATCTTAATCCGTTCGCATGGCCTTTCATGTCTTAGCTGAGCCGTCTGGATTTGAGAGCTTTTGCAAAGGTACCAAAATGAAATTTAGAGGGAAAGAGAATAAAAAAAATTCCAGTTTTCGCTTAATTTTTTAGCACTTTCATATCCAGTTTCGTTTAATGTTTTCAGGTATAACATGGTGCCTTAAATATGTGCGAAAACATAAACTGTGGGATTCGGTGGCTGTCATTGTGTTGTTTGTTACCATGTACCAAAAAAACAGAAGAAAATATGTACAATCCTTAAAGGCTTATTTGACACTTGTGACAGTCACTAACAGGTAATTGCTGACAATCTACGCGTGAACGTTGTAAGGGTATTATGGTCATTTTACATACAACCTATTCTAAGGTTGGTGTGGGAAGGGGTTGGTTAAAACTTTATTAAGTTCTAAACATTTGTAAAAAGATCATTACTTTAGCTAACTCCTTCGAGTTGTGTTAATGAATCATTTGTACATCAATCTTAAGTCTTAATTTAGGGGTGTAAACGAGCCCGAGCTCGGCTCGAGCTCGGCTCCTGATGGTGTTGGATACACCGCGTTTTCTACTCCTCAAGGGCAATATGAATGGCTTGTAATGCCTTTTGGATTAAAAAATGCACCACAAATATTCCAAAGGAAAATGGATATAATATTCAAAGATTATGATTTTATTTTTATTTACATAGATGATATCTTAAATGTTAATTTGCATCTAAGTAAATATTTTTTTTATTATTATTGTTATTGTTATTGTTACTTATTGTTATTGTTATTGTTATTGTTATTATATTATGTATAAAAAACTAAAATTTTGTCTGGGCTCGTTTGCTTGGGCTCGATAACTAAACGAGCTCTATTTAAGGCTTGAGCTCGGGTTCGTTAAGCTTGGGCTCGATAACTAAACAAGCTCTATTTAAGGCTTGTTTACACCCGTAAGTGTTAACAACCTGGGCACATTGTTATACGTTTAATGAGTGTATGCTTTTTAAACATAAGGTAGGATGCAAGTAAAGGTCCAATAGTTACCATTGTCTTCTATTTTCTTCTTCCTTTTCAATAAAACATGTATTTTTTTTTTCTCAAAAAAGGTTAATAAGTCAACTATGTTATCGCTATCTTGATGAAGGCTGTGAGTTATCATAACGTTTATTTTCTATTTCTTGTTGTCAAGGCTTATTTTGATTCTCGCTTTGACCACATGTTAAATATTTCAATTCCCGTATATTTAATTTACTAGATAATATATAGAAATGATATTTTAATTAGTAAAATGTAAAAACCAAGCATCCTTTATTCGCATCATGTTACTTGTATAATTCTTTTGTAACTAAGAAACTTTCATTGATGGTTAAATACAAAACATTGTAATTGTGTGCCTTTTTGCTCATTTAGATGGAGGTGTGGTGTTTTGTTTGTCTTTTGCCCGTTTGGGTTGGAGGCGTGTGTTAATGAACTTTTCAAAAAAAAAATACAAAACAACTGTTAATAAGTTTCAAGATCCACATTTTAGTTTTTTTTAAACGGCAACTCAAACACTCTCTAATTCTACTATTAAATTACATTTTTTATGCACAAGAGGAAACGAGTAATGCTCTCACCGCTTGGAAAGACAAAGTTTTATCTAACGCCTTCGTACCACTAAACCAAAGGCACTTTGGTACACAATTTAGTAATTATTAACTTTATTATCATTTAATTGGTGTAATGTGTTTCCTATGCCTTCGTACCACTAAACCAAAGACGCTTTGGTACACAATTTAGTAATTATTAACTTTATTATCATTTAATTGGTGTAACGTGTGTCCTATGTTGATTTTATTATTATTATTATTATTATTATTATTATTATTATTATTATTATTATTTATTTTCTATTAAATACAAAGCTTTTTGTCTGTGATAAATTTGACTGCTATGTGAATAGTTAAATCAATGTTCATCAACAACAAAATGTCTCATTAGTGATTCATGTAATGAAGATAAGGTCATGATTTGGACGATGTTTATAGGGAGATATCTAATATTGAGACTAATTTAAATTAGAATAGACTATCAAGAAAATTGCATTTATCTCCTCCACATATGTTTAAGACATTAATTGTTAAACGGGTGACCAACAAAGAACGTGTGTTTCTCCATAGTTGAACAATAACACCACCATCGAATTGTAACACCTCCATCACATCAAGCAAATATTCAAACCTAGTAGGAAGTTTGTCTATGTGCATGTGTTTAGTGGAAATAAGCCGTGCCAAGATATTGTCTGTTTTGTCCCCGATGGGTTGTTCATCCAGGAACTTGCGGTTTTGATTTTACCCGATGAGTTGCTCGTCCAGGCAAAACGCATATTGGTAGAGAAGGTTTCCACCCCCTTATAAGGAAGGCTTTGTTTTCCTCCTCAACCGATGTGGGACTTATATCTCCAACCCCCCCCCCCTCTTAAGGAGCGCAACGTCCTCGCTGGCTCACCGGCCCAACCCCTGGCTCTGATATTATTGTAACAACTCAAGTAAACAGTGACAAGATATTGTCCGCTTTGCCCCCCGATAGGTTGCCCATCCAGGAACTCCCGATTTTTTTTACCCGACGAGTTGCTCGCCCAGGCAAAACACATCTTGGTAAAGAAGGTTTTCACCCCCCTTATAAGGAAGGTTTCATTTTCCTCCTCAACTAATGCTAGATTCTTACGAAAATCGGGCAGAGTTTCTTCTGTTTATAGAACAAAACCCGATAACACAAGTTGTCGATAATTTTCCCAACATCAAAAGTCCAAGTCACTATAGCGTATTTATGTAATACCCCGTGTTCAAAAGTCAAAGTCAAGATTGAAGTCAAAGGAAGAAAAGATTGCTAATTGCGATCTGTCACTCCTTGCTCAACTCTTGTTTTGACTTCTTTGACTTGTAGATACTCTACTTATTTTATCGCATTAGTTGTATTATGTGGAGTACATATTAATAATCAAGGTTTAATCGCTATTTATCGCCTATTTTATCGCTTTATCGCTTATCGCATCGCAATCGCATTCGCAACTCGACTTATGCGTTCTGGATATTGTTTTATGTGTGTGTGCTATTTATGTGTTACTTGTGCATGTTTATTAATGTGTATGTTGTGGTGATTAATCAAAACGCAATCGCAACTCAATCGCAATCGAATCGCAAACGCTACACGCAAGTTAGTTATGATGATTGTATGTTAGATATAGTATTTGTGTATTTATTGTTAGTCTATCTCATCGCACACTCGAGACTCGCTTAAACGCAACGCAAAACCCAACGCACGAAGCGAAACGCCGAAACTCAGTCGTCGGAGCCACTCGATCGAGTGACCGCTCTATCGGATGGCCAACCGATCGAATTACCATCCGATCGGACAGTCATCCGATCGGTGACCCACTCGACCCTATGCACTTTCCTTTTTGGGAAACCCTATAAATACCCTCACTTGTCACATCACTTGATGCGACAGCTCTCCACTCGACCCAGCCGCACTCAAGCTCTCTTTCTCTCGATTTCCCGCGATTCTTGTAAGTTTTCAACCTAAATCTTGTACTTCTATGATCTACACACACTTCTTCATTATTTTCTCTTTTGAATCTCAACTTTTAACCGTGAAATCAGTGGATTCGAGGTGTTCTAGGATGATGTCATCATGGAGTTCATATGAACTTCATGTTTTGCCTTCAATCCACCAAGAACAACTTAGATCTGGACGATTTCCACCCGAATGAACAAAGATCTTGCATAGATCTGAACATATTCATGGTTAAAAGGATTGAAAGATGGTTTTCCAACTTTCTTTCAACGCTTTTACACTCAATGCACTCAAAACCGATAGAATCGGAACTTGTTCTGATCTTCTACTCCTTCTTAGTGATGTGTTGGTAAAAGATCTGATTTCTATCACAGAGACAATCGATTTCGGGTTAAACATGAACCACCGTCACGAACCTGTGAGCTGATCGGACTTGGGTGGTTCCTGTTCGATCGGGTCACTTGGGTCATGATGGGGTTTCAGTTGTTTAGCACGATATCACACCGTCTCGATCAAAACTGCAAAACTATCAAAACAACCAAGTGTCAAAGACGATCAGGCTGTTGGGACGGATTGCCGTCCGATCGGATTGCCGTCCGATCGGACAGCCACCCGACCGGCTTGCACATGGTTCCACGCTTAAACTTTTATTTAAACTATTTCGAGGTTCTGAACGTCGAACGGATTACCGTCCGATCGGATTGCTATCTGATCGAACGACCGTCCGACCATGTGACGTTGGGACATCAACACATAAACAATTTTCAACATGTTCACTGCTTAGTCAGTTCTAACGGATTGCCACCCGATCGGTAGACTATCCGGTCAAGTGACAACACTGCTGTGAACTTGTTCTCTAAGAAATACCTCGCCGAACAGATCGTCACCCGATCAAACCGCCGTTCGATCGACCAACCTGAAGGGTAGAGATACTTCCTTGTTTTCAAAATGCTACAACGAAAACTTCAAAATGCAAACCATCATACACAAACACATCCTCACCAAACGAGGTGTCAATCCAATCGAATGGCCATCCGATCGGATGACCATTCGAACGGATTGACATCCGATCGACTGGCCATCCGATCGGATGACCATTCAAACGGATTGACATCCGATCGACTGGCCATCCGATCGGATTGCCATCCGATCGGATTACCATCCGACACTTATCACTTTTGCACCGTTTTACACGCCGCTTATCGTTATGCTATCGTTAACTATTCAGGCTAATCTCTCTCAGCGCTCCCTTCAATCCAAGACAGTGTTTACTTGTTAAGCACGATTTGTGAGTATACTCGATCCCTTTTTGCTTTACGCACTTTTGGGTGTTACATACGTTACTTATTCTAAATGACAATCGACACATAACGCAACATTATTTATACGCTAACCGTTATTGCATGATGTGTGTTATTCAATGAATGCTTGTATATTATGTTAACACAGTGATTGTTGCCTGACACCTTAGCAACGATAGTACTATAGTTTGGACTCAGCACCTGTCGTGGACAGGGGTTGTTAAGGGCTTTACTTCACGTGTCCCAGTGGGGATATGTGTTGCGCATTCTACAACTCGCAGTCACGTCTGTGCATATTTCTCTGTCGATAACCTACTTGCCTTCACTTTATACGTGTTACATGCTGGTTATGCGTAAACGATTTCGAACTCTATTATATCTATTAAACTTGTATGCTCACCTTTACACCATGTGTATTGACCTTTATTTTAACGTATGTAACAGGTGTTTAGGATGCTATCTGCTAGGATGCTTGCTTTGTGGAATCAAGTTAGGAAGAGTCTAGAAACAAACAAACAATTTATTTAAATCTGAGTTGTCGGAACAATTTACTGTCTTTGAGATTTTATGTCTGTAACAATTTATTTGCTGAATATGTTTTGGTATGGGACTTAACGTTAAATATTCTGTAATATTAGTTGTTATGGATTTCTCCTGGACAATCTGTTTCGCTCAGTGCCATGCCCCGATGTTACCACCATCGGTTGGGGTGTGACAATTTATAACTTCGAGTATAGATGAGTACAAGTCCAGTTAACTTCCAGTATCTTACGTGCAATCAATATATTATTATTCTACAATCTTATTAGTCGGATCGGGTTCGCTAGAGCTTGTTAAACATTCTGTTATTACAAATAAAACATGTACTTACAGACATGTTAAAAAGATTTTATGAATAGATTTAAATATATATTTAATCACTCGAGAACTAAGTTGTTCGTAAGCTTAGTACATATATGGTGTATATGTGGGATTAAACGAACCTAGGATTATTGTTTGCATCACGGTAATAACCTTACCATTAGGTCGCACGTTTAACGATTTGGTAGAGCTCGACTCCACGTGAGACAACTTTACTCTAGTATTGGTTACTTATGATGTACTAAAACTACTAGAGATGTCTTGGTGAGTATTCGCATGATATGCCAGTTTGTGTCCCTAACACATAGTACTTTTGGGATATAACACGCACCCTAAGGTATGTTTCATTATCTCTTATATACACGCTTTCCTCGGTGGAAACATAAACGCAACGCTTTCCTAGGAGGAAACATTAACTCGGATTTTTAGATTTTCGAATTTCATTTATACCACATGCTTACTAAACGCAACACATATCTTGAAAGTCCTTACGCATCCTGAAACATTAATATAAGCAGTTATGGAGGTAATTTGAGTAGTACTACTAGGTTTGACAAACCCCACCCGGGCTAGTCGCGCTAGCACGACTGCGAGTCAAATAGGTGTAATATTGACCTATCATTTGCACCATCGTTTGATATGACATGGTGGCAGGCACCAAACACGTTCAATGAGCTTCGGTTCAAAACATTTCATAACTTGTAAACATGCTAGCTACCTAAAGATATATCTGAACTTTACATTATCTAGAAAACATTTATTTCTATTGAAACTTGTAAACTCACCAGCCTTATGTTGACACTTTAACTATGTTTTTCTTAGGTCGTTAAGGTACACATCAGGACTATGATGTATCATGGAGTCGCATTAGTTTCGTAAAACATTTAGACTTGGCTTTAATTTCATTAGTTATCTTTGGTTTTATATCTATTTATGCTTCCGCGATTCAAATGTTTAAACCGTTGTTTGTTTTTTTTTTTTTTTGTTTTTTTTTTTTTTTTTTGAGGATGACCAGACAGTGGTATTTTTAAATCATATAGTGGTCGTTAAATATGACTAATAACCGTGATCCTGGTTTGTCACGCGCCTCACAGTAGAACCCCGCAGGTGGAATTTGAGGGTGTGACACGTTTGATGATGAGATAGTTGGTGACCAACGTTGATTCTTATACTATGCGTAAGGGTTAATGAAAAAGTACAAAAACAATAGCCACTGCACAGCCACATGGTGGTGTGGTTTTACTTACACAACCATCATTATTGCTCTAGTGGTGGCCACGGGTATTTAAGTTCCACTTATGGTGGGCCCGGGTCAGTTTTCGCCTCAAGGTCTCAAGTTCGAGTCTTGGTGATAGTGGTTTCTCATTGAGGGGTTTAAATTGGGGATCTATTGTGCGAGGGGGCTCTCTAGCGCGGACCCGGTTAAGACAACGTATGCTAGACCTCCCGGCATTCGCGAATAATTCACACCTTTCAAAAAAAACTAAAAATTTAAATAAAAGAAAAAAATAAAGAAAGTTTGTGATTGGTTACAATGATGGACCTCATCTCTCCTTCAACATTTACCCCCGTTAAGGACTTGGCGAAAGGGGCTTTGGCTCCCCGTTTCATGCCAAAGCTTCGGTGTTTGACGTCGGGTATAGATGATGTGGAAGGTCCTTAACGCCCACAACGTCTGGTTTATGCATATTAATCAAACTAGTTTTTTTAACTGCCAACGAATAAAAGTCCGACTATCCGAGGTAACCCAAAGGCAAAAGGTGCGCAGACATCGTTGGGTAGCCCAAACCAACCATCCCCAGTTGCGTGGAAAACCCGCAGCCTGAAGGCTCACTGCGATAAAACCCGATTGGAATTGGATTCGAACATGAGATCTATGGCCTTAAAACCAAATCTTCACTTCCCCTCCAATGCCAATTGAGTAGGGGTGTGAACTTTTGACACGACCCGAAAACCTGACATGAACCAAACACGAAATTCGCGGGTTTAGGTTTAGTCTAAACGGGTTCGGGTCAGTTTCAGATTGAACCTGCAAACCCGTTTAGGTTAACGAGTCGGGTTCGGGTCAATCTGGTCGGGTTGGCGGGTTGACCGTTTAACACATTTATACTATATTATATTATATTTTTTACAATATATTTTATGTTATAAATTAAATGGGGTGTGTATTTTATGCCATGATTATAACTTAAAAAGAGAAATTAACATAGATTTTATAATTTGAATATGACATTATTATATACATTTGTGTTTTTAAGTAAACTAGTTTTAATAAAGTCGCGCATTGCGGCGAAACAGATTAAATGATAATATAAAACAAAAGTTATTTTAGAATGAAGTTTGTTGTTTAGAAAGCCAAACCGTCATAATCGGTTCAATTATCATCGTACCATTTTATTATACCAAATATATACTCTAATTTGAATATAAATTCATTTTTGACAATATTTATACTCGAATGTCAAAAAAAACCAAACAAAACTACATATTTAGGTTTTTAGAAAAAAGTTAACGAATGTAATTTATTTAAGAAATATCAAATTAAATAATAAAAGACATATAATTTGAAAAAAGGAAAAAAGATGATTTAAAAAAAAAAGAATTGTTATAAAGGAAATATGATTTAAGAAAAGGAAATATAATTTTAAAATAAAAAAAATATTAAAAAATTAAAAAAAGTTTACGAAAGTAAGGTATTAAAAAATACAAAATTAAACAATAAAGAAATTATGATTTAATAAAGGAAAAAGAATTACTATAATGAAAATATGATTTAAAAAATTATATTTGAGAAAAAAACAATTACTAAAAAATAAAGGGCCATTTTACTAAGAAAAGGAAACTTGATTTTAAAATTAAAAAATATTAAAAAAGTTTACGAATGTAAGGCACTAAAAAATAAAAATTAAACGATAAGGAAATTATGATTTAATAAAGAAAAAAAGAATTATCATAAAGAAAATGTGATTTAAAAAAAGAAAAAAATACATTTGAAGAAAAAAAACAATTATTAAAAAAATGAAAGGCCATGTTACTATTCATGGCCCTTCACCACTAATATATATATAATATAATTGTAATTTTAATATATAAGTTTTCAAAAAAAAATTAAAAAATTCGGGTTAAACGGGTCGTGTTCGGGTTAACCCATGAAACTTCGGGTCGTGTCCGGATTCATATGTATGATACGATTTTCGGATTCGGGTCGGGTTCGGGTTCGTGTAAAATTTTCGGGTTCGGGTCGGGTTGAACCCGCCAACCTGCGAACACGATCCGTTTAGCACCCCTACAATTGAGAACTTATTGGCATTAATCAAACTAGTATATGCACAAATTTAATTATAGATAACACTATTTTGATTTTGATTTTGATTTCCTAATAACTATAAGTTTCATGGAATACCTCACGCAGCCTTGAGCATGAAATTTGTTATATTAAAAACTAAATTTGAAAGTTTATATAATAATTAAAAAAAATGTTTGTTATAGCATGCTCGCAGTTAGATTAATAGCTTTTTTTGTTATTACACCAAGTTTTTTTTTAAAGATGGATAGGCGTGGTACTTGTTGCAATATAAAAGAGTCCTTCACTATAAAAATGATTGATGCTCCTGTGGATGATAAGAGGGAATACAAATCACTCATCACAAGAGTTGAAAAAACTACGCTTGTTAAATAAACAAAAGCATTACAATAATAATGATATTATTAATTTAATGGCCAATTGAACTTAAGTTGTTACATCAAAGTTGTCGAGTTACCTTTATTTAAAATTATAATGTTGATTACCAACAAAACTAATGACATGTAATACAATGTGAGTGAAACTATAAAACATAGCTATGAGGCTAGATTTTCCGAATATAAATATGTCAGTTGACTTTCAAAATTGTTTTTGATGAAAGTTGGTTGAATTACTTTTTTATATTCTTATATTTTAAGTAAATATTATTTATTTGCAAGTTGCAATTTAAAAGTAAAAGTAAAAAAAATGTAATTGATGTATAAGTTGCGTATTAAATTATGATGTGAAAGTTATGTAAGTTTTGAAAAAAATTGCTCTACATGGTTATTGTATTATTTTCGCCCTGATATACTCATCTACAGGGCGGAACCAATGCTATGTGAGCCGTAGCACGGGCTACGGCTAAAGTTCGTATGCGTAATGTATTTTTTATTTTTATTTTTTTGGTTTTATACAAAGATACCCTTCAAATAATACAAGGATACCCATAACTAACCCAAATTTATAAAATAAGGGAGCCAGATTGAAACAATAACCCAATTGATTAGATAAACCCAACTGATTGGATTACCCTAAAAAAACACAAAAATACGTATGACGGCATTCTTTCTGGTCGTCGCTTAGGTTCTGGAAGAAAATCAAACGTCGTCGCCGGTCATCCTTTACGCACTGGTCTCCTGTTTTGCTGCTGCGATAACACTAGTTCCGGCCGTTCCGCCCCTGCTTAAGTATTTGTTTTTTAAAGTAAAAGACGACGATATGATTAAACGATTTTAAGCTATGAAAAAAAAAAGACAAATTTATTAGGTATTTATTTTCCTTTATTTATTTATTGTCTTTTAATTTAATATTTTTATTTATTATTCGTTATTTTTAATATTGTTTGATTGCAAGGTAAAAAAAAAAGATTTTCGAGATACCTCTGATTTAATTGGCTAATTCCGCCACTGATCATCTAGAATTGAAGATTTATAATTAGCACAACTTAAACATGGAGATTGACATGGGGGTGATGCTAATATAAAAATTTTAATCATAGTCACTTTTAGAATTATATTGAGCTTAATAAAGCTGAAAGCATGATACAAACAAGAATTGTAATTACCATCATAATTGTCATTTGCGTGGAAGAATTTATAGAATAGATAATTAGATATAACATGAATATGTGTACTGTGTAGTTTTCTTTTATCTTCTATATTCTATGTAAAGTATAATTTCATAGTTTATTTACCCTTTAATTATTTAATGATCTATAATGTACGTCATATGATTCCTGAGACTGATTCGACTAGTGAACTAATAGAGTAACCATTTGATAATCAGGCCGTTTACAAAATATTGTTAAGAGAGATTAATGATTAGGCTTAGAGCTAATTAAAACCTCATACGCTTAATATGAATCTTTCTCGCTAAGAGCCTAGCTTGCTAGGCCTAATCACATAGTCATTTATGTGAGATTATGAATACAGATACGCTCTAGCAGGTTCAGAATAAGCCAAGAGTGCACCATTTCTTTCACTAGCAGGTTGTCTGAAATAGGTGCTCATTCTCCAAATTGTTTTTCATATATACCAGATTGTTAAAAGGATATACTCGCATAACAACCACATATATAAGTACCTAAAAAGTGTTATATCTACGTAGTTTATATAATAATGCATAGGACCACGTTAATCTACGCTAACTAGATTGTTAGAGCCTTAGAGGTGACTCACTCGATTCACGCCTTGGATCCGCCTAACAGTTTGTTCATGTTCTTCAGACCATGTAATGTGGCAAACTCGAACATTTACATGATAGCATAGTTGGTGTGTAAATAAATAATTTAATCATTTTATTAAAGGTATGACACCTTAGTCTTAACATCCGTACGTATATATAACCATTATACTAAAGTCAACTGTTTTGAGTATATATTTTAAATTTTAAATTACCAAATGATGTATGAAGATGAAAAGAGCGTATACAAATCATCTTCTTTTCTTGATTATATTAAAGCAACCACGATTTATTAGTTCAAGTTGATTAACACGTTGTAGAAAATAATTCAGATGCATTGAATTAAAACTTGATTGGATATGCTAATATATATTACCACTTAAATTATTATTTATAAATAAGTATTAATGTCTCGATCTTTCTAAGAAAACGTCGTGAGTTTGAGTTGCATACTGACCGTACATTATAAATATCTGTCCACAAAAATATATATATATATGTCCACAAGGACAAATGTGGACAAGCACAAAGAAGAATCAAAGTATAAAATAAAAGGAAAACAAATAACATATACATAAAGTTGATATAGATATATCAAGAAAAAAGATGTATTTCTTTTGGGTTGCTTGAAAATATAAAGAATTATCTTAAAAACTGGCATCGTATGGTATTACTTCAAACATATTTTTGAGCTTCTTCAATATCATTATCACCATATATATTTCATGCAAATTGGAGAACTCGTTAGTCGCTAGTTGGTCGGTGAGTTGGGGACTAGCGACTACTCGGTATTAATCAGATCGGGTTTTTTATATGTAATTTTTAGTTTTATGTATACATATACACATTTTTATACGTAAATATTTTAGTAGCTAGGTTTTAACTCTTACTCAACTCATTTTTTTAAGTATACAAGATTAATTGTTGATATTCACATGGTTTGGTTGGAAACTGGCCGGAATTTAGAAGTTTTGGCTGGAATATACAGGTGTTTTGCCAGAATCTAGCCGGAATCGCCGATTTTTGGCTGGCCGACTAGTCCCGACTAGCAATTAATGGACTGATTAACAAAAAGTTACTCAGTTACTGACCGACTACTAGGCCTATAAACGGACCGAACATGTTCGTGTTCGTTCATTTAACTTTAACCGAACACGAACATATAATCGAACACAATTTTTTGTCCGTGTTCATTCATTAAGAAATCTGGCATGTTCGTGTTCGTTTATGTTCGTTCGTTTAAAGCCTAAACGAACAGTTCACGAACACAAATGAACATAATCAAAAAAACATTTAACTGAACATATTTGAATAAACATAAACATAAACAAACATAAATTAACATGATTGAACAAACATAAACGAATACACCCCTTCCCTTTTGGGCCGGTTGTGGGCGAGGAGGGGATGACAGGGGAGCCGGCAACCGAAGCCCCGGTGAATGAATGTAACTGAACATATATAAACAAACACAATTTAACATTGTGAACACAAACAAACAAGTCTAATATATTACAGTTCATCCGAAAACACATCTAAATTAGGGTTCATAGATAATAAAATTAAGTAGTTTTTTAATATAAGTATTAAGTATGTGATCAGTTACGATCTAGGAAAAAAATTTAAAATTTCATCTTAAGTAAGTGATCAGTTACAATCTAAGAAAATTTTTAAAATTTCATTTTATATTACTAAAAACTCAATTACTAATTAGTTATATTTATATAAGTAATTAGAAAACTAATTATGTATTTACTAAAATTTAGACGAACATAAACGAACGTTCTCGGACATAAGCGAACGTTCACGAACATAAATGAACAAACACAAGTTGTGTTCATGTTCGTTCATTTAATTAAACGAACAATTTTTTTTGTTCGTGTTCGCTCGTTTATTAAATAAACGAACATAAACGAACTTTCCGCCGAACAGTTCATGAACGTTCGGTTCGTTTACAGGCCTACCGACTACCAATTAATCACCGACTAGTCACAATTTTTACAACATTAAATTTATGTAAAAATACGATTTAAGAGGTTACAAGTGATATTTGTGATAATTTTTTTATGTTACGGTTATTAAATTAAAATAATGAGTAATAAGTATTAATTTAATATAATAGAAAAAGAATTATTAAATATAATTATTTCTGTCAGTGTCAAATTTTACACATAATAAACATTAAATATAAACTTTAAAATCAGAGTTTGAGTTTTAGTAGGCAGATATTAGCTTCAAATACCCCAAAAGCATTAAATCATAAATACTATAACTTAAAATGCTAAACATTAAGTTAAACCGCAAAAGTTGGTTGCTTTGCTTGTCAAAAAAAAAAATAAATAAATAAACAAAATAAAATAATAAAGAAAAAAACAAACAAAAGAAAAAGTAAATGTTCTATTACCTTTTTCTACAAAAATTTAAAATACCTCCAAATCACCTAAGAATTCAGATATTATCTGGGGGTGAGAGTTGGCTATAAATTCTATTTTTCCTATAAAGTGTATAAAGTGATAAAACACACTCAAACCCACAAATAAAAAAATGAAGATTACTAAAACGTCATATTTGTGGGTTTTGTGTTATGTTTTGGATGATAAGGCTTTGATTATCGAGTGACTAACATTAGTGTGTTTTATATTCATGGTTCTACGATGGTGTGTTTGAAATTTTTATGAACTGGTAGGGTTTAGATATTAGGTTTTAGTGATCTTCACTCTGCTTTTTATGGATTTTAAATGTATTTTATGACTATAATTATAGTATTTTATCACTTTATACACTTTGTACTAAAATAGACTTTGTAAACTTCATGAGAACTTTTGAACAACCCCCACCACCTAAACATAAAATTGATAGATATATAGTTCACAAGATGATAAATTTGGTGGGACCATGTAAATTGTCAACTATAGCATCTAGGGAAGTTGAACACATCATAAACAACTACCAACATTTGTTTATTTTTACAAGTATAAAAACAAACAAACGACCACAGTACCTTGCACATATCAACCCCTTTCATGTCCCTAGTCATCAAGAGAAGATGAAGTTGGTTTGGTCACCGGAGACGGCTTCAAAAGCATACATAGACACTGTTAAAACCGTAAGTATTTATATACAGTACAAGTCTATAATACATATAACACATATGATAGTGTATTCATCCCTTTATTTATTTACCACAGTGCAAAAAGTTAAAGGAATCCGACCATGTAGAGCTAATATCCGCTATGGCGGGCGGGTGGAAACCAAGAATGATTGTCGAAGCATGGTCGAGTGGGAGCAATATCACCACAAGCATAGGGTTGGGTATCGCGGCACGCCACCTAGGTGCACGTTACGTTTGCATAGTGCAAAACAAACGTTCAAAACTAGAGTATGAGGCAGCTGCAAAGGATCATGGCTCGCCCATCCCCGAATTGATGGTGGGAGAAGCCAATGATGTTATGGCAAGACTACCCGAGGAGGTCGAGTTCATGGTGGTTGATGGGGGGCGTAAAGACTTGTACGAATTGTTTGGGCTAGCTAAACTGAGCCACCGTGGCGCGGTCTTCTTGTGCACAAATGGTAAGCCACGGTTCACGGTGGGGTTCCGGTGGAACTTGGTGATCAAAGACAATTATCGGCTTGTGAGATCTGCGATTATTCCGGTAGGACAAGGATTGTATATTGCATATGTAAAGAAGAACCGTGAATCGGAAAAGTCATCGTTTAGAAATAGTAGTCGATGGATTACAAGAATAGATCAAAAGACAGGTGAAGAACATGTCTTCCGAGGATGATTTAAGGTTTAAGATAGTGTAAAATTTTGCATGAATAATGTTATCTTGTATATAGTGAGTTGGGTAACACTTAAGTGATTATATGTTATTTGACAAGTTCTTTTGTAGTTTTTTTTTTTTTTTTTACTTTGAGATATTACATGTAGAAAAAGTATATCATACAAGAAGCCTTAACGTATGATGTGTGTACGTGATGATAAATCGCACGTTATGTTTAAAAAAAAAAAAATCGTATGTACTGTATATAGGGGAAATCACATGTTCAATAACAACAAATTCGCTGTTGATAATGATACCAAAATCGCATGGTTGATAGTTGAAATTGCATGTTGTTCAGTAAAACCCAAATCGCATGGTGTTTAGTAATAGTATAATACCAAAATCGTATGTTGATAATGTCTCGCGTATGTATCGTGGCCTCTTGTACATTAACCGAGCTCGTTACATATATATTGAACAAATTTTACATAGCACTACGCCACTACACGAACATTTATACACATTCTGAGTGGTGAATCTAGAAAATATTTACAGGGGGCAACGTTTCAAAAAAAATTAAGGGGCGGAGAAATAAAAAAAAAAGCGTCAAAAAGCAATTTTTACACTATCTACAAGTGTTTGAAGGGTAGCAGAGAAGCAGTTCTTAAACCAAGAATGCAAAGTCAATCTTGCAAAAAATAATGTAAACATAATTTTTCGTCAAAAATAATTTGAAGTTTTGTTTAATACATGGCAGTTAAAGTTTCTTTATTAATTAATTAGCTATATAATAAATTAACTTCTTGAATATTATAGAAGGTCAAGTTAACATATGTGACACTTTTTGAATAATATACGTAGCAGGCGGATGAACAATCTATGACCAACTTTTAGAGCTAATTATTCGTATTATTATTTTTTCTTAAACAATCTATGATCAACTTTTAGAACTATTTATTCGTATTATTATATTTTTAAAACATACATGAAACATAAGAGTTGACATTTGATACTTTAACACCAAGTTGTTTAGTTTTAAACAGATTATTAATACGATTGTACTTTTTGTACTACACATTAATTTTGTTCCGTCTTAATACTAATTACAAGTAATTTAACCACTTAACATGAGTTAACACTAATGATAAGTAATCGAACCACTTATAACATGAGTTAACACTAATGATAAGTTATTGAACCACTTAAAATAAACATTTACTAGTTATACCTATCGTCATGGTTGTAAAAAAACCTGACTAGCCTCCAATTAATAGCCGATTAATCACTAATCAGTAGCCGATTAATCACTAATCAGAGGTTCACCAATTAAACGCTAGGCGGTCAAAAGCATTCCTACTTACCAAACCTCAAAAATTCCCACTAATTACTTAAAAAATAGGTCAATGAGAAGTTAAAACATATCTACTTTAAAAAAACATGTAAAAATGTGTGTGTATAACTAAAAATAAAGTAAAGAATCTCAATCCGATCAATTCCGATTAATCCCTATTAATAGCTAGTAGGTACCTTACCGACCGAGTAGCGATTCTTGCAACATTGCCTATCGTGTTAAAGCATATTGACCTCAATTAAGTTTTTTAGTGACAATTTTTTACACCTCGATACCACCTAAACTTGCACTTGCCAGAATTTGAACCCGCACTTCTGACATCAATTAATTAAGCGGTGCACTCTACATCATGTCGAGAAATAACGTATACTGTAACAAAATTTCCCACCAAACCAACCTCAAGTTGGAGGCATGATGTTTCTCAACAAAAAGAGATTGCAATGATACATATATGTCAATACCGTATACCGTAACAAAATTTCCCATCAAACCAACCTCAACTTTTGGGCATGATGTTTCTCAACAAAAAGGGATTGCAATGATAGACCCAAAAACAACACAAAGAGCAAAACTTTCCGAGTCCATATGAATCACAGCCTTAACCATTGGTTCTTCAACTTCAAGAATGGCGTATCAATGGATGCTAGTCATTTCTACATCATACACCAGCCATGAATTTGGGGGTACATTCTCACCATCTCCTTTATACCCCAAACTGCACCACCAACAATTGTATCTATGTAAGAACATAGCTCGCTATTTAAATGACAGTTTAATTAGTTGCATACCTCATTGATGGCGGGATAGTAAGTCTTCTTTTATCACCGACCCGCATACCTGAAAATGTATGTATACATCAGGTAATATGAAAATGTTATCATTTAAATAGGCCCTTTTCTAATTCGGGTCCACAAGATTTTTTTTTTCAACACGTATACGTTCATAAGAAAGAAGCACAAACATCAAGTCAAACAAGTGATTGACTATTACCTTCTAGACCAACGTTCAACCCCTCTATAACGTCTTTGTCACCTGAATAATCAACGTAACATATACGTAAATACGTACAATCAGAGAAATAGATAGATATATATATATATAGGACAAAGATCCGTTAGGCACCACCCTTTATTGCGAGAACCGTGAGAACCAATGCGAACACAACCAAAAATGCCTAAAAATAGCTAAAAAACACACAAAAAAATTTTTTTTTTAATATTTTTATATAAAAATCGCTACTTTTAGTAGCCAAAAAAAAATTAAAAAAAAAAACTTTTTTTTGGCTACTAAAAGTAGCGATTTTAACATAAAAAATATTAAAATAAAATTAGATTTTTATTTTGATTTTTTTAGGTTTTTTGGGGGTTTAGTTTTTAGCATTTTAGCTTTGGGGGGGGGGGGGGGGGGGGGAGTTAGGTTTTTTTAGCTATTTTAGGTTGTGTTCACATTGGTTCTCGCAATAAAGGTGGTTCTTGCATGAACCTTACCCTATATATATATATATGACATAGAATGATCATTCACCTAGCCGAAACTTATGGGGAGTATCGCCATTTGAACTTACGACGTGTCCATTATCTTTTAATTTTACAACATACTGAACCTTAACCTGGAGCAAAAAGATAACGAATTATTCCGTTAAAATGAAAATAAAATCAATAATTCACAAAAATTTACCTTTCTTCCAGCAGCAGCCACTTTTCCTTTAGAGTTGCCTGTCACAAGGTCTTCAATTACAAGTCCATTAGATAATGTCTTTTTGTTGCATGATTCGGGTTCCGTTGGAGACTGTTTAGTATTTTCTTTTTCAACATCAGCGTTTGTGTTTCCATCAATCTCTTGTGTTTTACTCGCTTTTCTCCTTTTCTTTTTAACTTTTTTCTCGTCTGACTGGTTTCCATTAGCTTCATGTTGATCATCATTTTGTTTATTTCCTGCAAGCAGATTGTTGTCTGTACCGTCAACATTTACTTCACTACGTCCTTTTCTTTTCTTCTTTTTCGACTTCTTTTCAGAGTCCACGTCAGCAGAAGTCAACAGCTCGCCCCTGCGTAATCAAGTTTGAACTTGTGAAATTTTGAAATAAAATATTATTATATTAAGACCATAACTTAAACATGAAAGTTGTAATAAAACTTATTCTAACAAAACTTACATTTCATTAGGTTTTTGATCATCTTTAGTAGCCAACACATCAGTAGCCTTTTCCTCTTTAACGGACTCTTGCTTTTTCTTATTTCTTTTTGATTTTCTTACTGGTGTTACTTCAGCATCTGACTTCAACTTATCATCGTTACTTTTTGTCTTCTTGTCCACCTCAGCAAGCGTTTCTTTGTTGACTTGGTCACCCGACGCTTTTGACTTATTGTTCTTGCATTTGGATGAAATTGGATGATCATCTTCATCATTACTCTCGGGTACACTCATTTCATCGTCGGATTCTATCGACTGATACCTCTTTTTGAGTCTTTTAAGACGACCATTCCCATTTCTGTTCTTTGTAATATCCCCCTCATCATCATCGTTATCATCATCGTCATCTGATTATTGAAAATGAAAATGATTAATGGGTCTACAAAAGATTACGAGTATAATGTCATTCTCGTCCCTGAGGTTTGGCGACTTTCGTCCAAAGGTTTGTTTTTCCGCGTCTGGATCCAAAAGGTTTGAAATCATGCCATTTTCATCCAACTCGTTAACTCCATCCATTTTCCTCCGCTAAATGAAGGGCCTTTCCGTCTTTTTAGAATTTTTTTATTAAATAAAAACATTATAAGAAATAAAGATCCACCTCTATTGATTTTCTCCCCACCCAAACCCTTTAATCATCACAAAAAAAATGTCTAAAAAGACAAGAGTACCCCTGACTTAACGTTAAAATCGAATAGAGTTAACGAGTTGGATGAAGATGGCAAGATTTCAAACCTTTTGGATCCAGGTGCGGAAAAACAAACCTTTGGACGAAAGTCGCATAAGTAGCCAAACCTCAGGGACGAAATTGACATTTTACTCAAAGATTATAATCCTTCTTTTTTGAAGCATAACACAGTTGGATTACCTTTGTTACTTGAAACAGGAGAAGGTGTAAGAGGTTCAGGTTCATCATCGTTAATAAAGCTATCTTCGTATTCATCCTCATCACTACAACGATTTGATTCATGTGTATCGGAATTTGCAATATCCTCTCCAAATGATTCTCTTTGTCATCATAGTGAAGGAAAAACTAAACCGTAAATGTATGAAAAACATAGAGAATTTCTAATAAAGCAAAACAGTCCATTTAACAAGATAAGGATACGAATCATCTTGCATATTTGAATGTCGGTTGTGACCAACATAGTAACCAGTGAGGTACACGCCACGTGGACCGATAACAGAAAACATTACATCTTCAGCTTCATCAAATTCCAAATCTAATTGCAATGATTCCGTCTTATTAGGCAGAAGTGCACATAAAAGAACGGGGCGTTTATCCCCTACGTTGCATTGCACCAAACTCTTCAGTGTTGCATTTCCAACAGCCAATGTTGCCTAAAAGATACAGGAAAAAAAAAATCAAAATGCAAAAAAAAAGATCTTAAATAAACGATCAAAATGTATAAATTGACATTCCACCATGTTTTGACATGATCAACCCTCTTTTTTTCATTTTTAAGATAATTATTTAATGTATATCACAACTAAGCTCTCCGTTTTCCTTTATGTTCTACAGATATATTTTATGGCAACACAAACCAAAGGATGTCATAATATGTTTAATCCATATATAATACAATTCTCCTAACCCATCCTTGATCAACGGAAATCATGAACTCCACCAAAATGCAACATACCTTCACCTTGTTTATCGTACGAAACATACTTCCATTTTAATCATTAATGTAACATACTTTATAATCATGCAATTGTATGTATTAAGTAATTAGTAATTACTTTATATAAGGTGGTAATTTGGTTTTACAAACAACTGCATGAAAATATATAGGCCTCGCCCGGAGCTTAGGCGCAAGGCGCAAAAAAAAGCGAGGGTTTTTTTAAGAAAAGCGCATATAGAGGAAAAAAATTAAAATATATTATGCTTTGAAAATTAAAATTATTAATAATAGTTTATATAAATACAACTTAGTTTTGATATATTTAAAGCCTAATTGGTCGCAAAAATCGCAGTAGCAAAGAAAAAGCCCAACAAATATAAACAGAAGTCAAAAGAAAGCCCATAAATAATAAAACCCTTAGGTTATCGGTAAAAATGAAAAGATAGCGCCGCAAGGGAAAGATGCAGAGTAAAACGTGAAGAAAAAACTATCAGATGGTGATTCTAGCAGCGTTCAGGTTTGTCTTCTTCTTGTTTATCGCCTGACATCCATAAAACCTCGCCTCTACCTCGCTTGCGCCTAGCTCTAGGCGAGCGCCTGAACAGGGTTTTACAAAAAAGACGCAGTTTTGCGCCTCGGTCACCACCAGGCGCTTCAGCCTCGTTGCGCCGCGCCTCTGCGCCTAGGGCGCTTTTGACAACATAGATAATAAGTGTAATATTCAAATCAGTGCAAATTCTAGCAAACAGCAAACCCAAGTCCAATAGCTCTTGATCAGTTGATCCATAGCCTAAACAATCACTCATGGATATTATTTTATAAAAACAAACTCTGTTGTCAACGCTCACACCCAGGTGCGCGTGCGCCCGGCTAGACCCGCTTTTCAGGCCCAACGCAGCCTTCTCACTTCACTTCAAAAGCCCCACTTTCAAGCCCTCAAGCGCATTTTTCAGGCCAAGTACCGACGAAATTCCAGCCAAAAATCAGTCTGAAACAATATGCCAAAACCCCTAAACTAGCCCTAAAGAAGCCTAAAACATGTCCAAACCCCCTAAAATTGCATTCTTATACTATACATCTCGCCACCAAGCCCTCTCTTTTTAAGCGCCTTGCCCTGAGGCCCAAGATTTGCATCTTCGACAACTATGATTATTAACATGAGATCTTTGTAACAAACAACCCCACGATTTCCCTTTCTTTACCGAAACAATTCAGTCTAAATAACCCTAGGCTCTCTGTTTACTTGCCACAAAAATCAGTATATGAATCATGTACAATAACAATATCCATAAACAACCTAACATGAATCAATTATTGGTCATATCCATCATATATTTTTGTTCCACCTAAATTACACAAAAAAAACTTATCATTTCGTTATCCAATAAACATTAACCATACACATACCACAAGCTTAAGTGAAATATATATAAAACATTTACCTGAGAAATTCGTAGGCGTCCGCTACCACCGTTTTTGGATGAATGCGTGTACGGTTTTCCAGGTTTCACTTCGATTCCTAATGTATCGTGATTAAAACCGTTAATTTTTCGTTTTGTAAAAATGAATCGATGGTTAGAGTTTGAAATAAGATACGATAAACGATATGAAATTACGAATTATCAAGAAAGTGATTCAAAACTCACCCCAGAAAGCCATTATAATTGGATTTTTAGCGATTGGATTGCTAGGGTTTAAGGAGACCCTGTGTTTCTGTTTGGGTGGGTGTTTAAACCCTGGCCTGGTTAGGGTTTATATGTTGTTTGAAAAAAATCTCACATGAATTTATGTTAGGGTTTATATGTTGTTTGAAAAAAAATCTCACATGAATTTATGTGTTTTATTTTCCATTTATTTTAATTTTTTTTATTTTTTATTTCTTTTTTTGTGTATTTATGTGATATCCAGAAAATATATTCCGGAGATACGGACACCAAGATGAAAATAAGGTCATCCAAACTCATAACCCCCATAACCCCACAACCGTGTTAAACAGGTTGTGTTCAGTGGCGGACCCAGAAATTTTTTCATTGGGGTGCAAAATATTTTTAAAAATTTTAGGCCCCTAGATATATAAGTAAAAAAATCGATTCGTATCGGATCGGGTCATGTAAAACAAATGAACATCAAACTAAATTTATATAATCATCAAAAACATGTCAAACCTTATTACAAAAATAATTAAAACGTCGACGCCTTACGGATTTTCATTTTTTGAAATCTATCCAAAACAACATCTAAAGCTAATTTCTTAAGCAATTCTTTCTCTATATAACATAAGTTCATCGCTCCATAACATAATGTTTCAATTTTAATTTTAATTTTCAACTATTCAAGCCCTAGAAATCATAAGGTAAGTTGTAATCACCCTAAAAATATATAAACAACATAATCACCCTAAAAATCATCTAAACAACCATAAAAACGTTAAAACATACAAAATTTCAAACCTATTTAACAACTTTATTACCCTTTTTTCTCCTATAATATCAACCAAAATCATCAAAATAACAAAGAAACTTACCCGTGTTCGGATTCCGGTTACATTTGGTGTCAAACGACGGTGGTATGGTGGCTGATTACGGTGGTCGCCGGCTGCTGGACTGTTGTCGCTAGGTGATGTTGTTCGTTGGCAGTGTAGGGACGCAAGAGAGAGAGAGAGCCGGAGAGAAATTTTAAAGGTTTTGGGCTTTAATTATTTTATTATAGTTTGAAATATTGTTGGGTTTGGTTAATGGGCTAATACTTAGTGGGCTAGATAGTTAGGAATTATAAGTGGGTAAAAGTATGGGTATTTGGGTTTAGTTAGTTAGGTATTAAAAGTTATATAATTTAGGTAGTATTTTCTTTTAAAATAAGAGCTTACTAAAAAAAATTTAAAATATAAATTGATAACACTTTTTACCTAAGGGGTGTGGACGAAAAATTTCAAGGGTGCGGTCGAAAAATTCCAAGGGGTGCGGACGAAAAATTCCAAGGGGTGCGGTCGAAAAATTCCAAGGGGCGCGGACAAAAAATTCCAAGAGGGCGGACGGAATTTTCGACGGAACTTAGCACTAATTTTTTTTCCCCGGGGGTGCGCCCGCCCACCTTAGAGTAGGCTTGGGTCCGCCCTTGGTTGTGTTTGTGGGTTATCGGGTTTAACCCGAACCCGAAAATTTTACACGAATCTGAAACCGAACTGAACCCGAAATCATATCAAACATATGAACTGGAACACGACCTGAAAATTTGTGGGATAACCCGAACATGACCCCTTCAACCCGAATTTTTTTTTCTGGAATTAATATATTAAAATTAAAATTTACTTAAAAAACACAAATGTATATAATACAATTAAATTTAAATTATAAAATGTTATGTTAATTTCTCTTTTTAAGTTATAATTTTGACATAAAATACACACGTCGTTTAATTTATGACATAAACATATTGTAGAAAAAATATAATACAATAAAAATGCGTTAAACCGGTCAACCCGTCTACCCGACCGAGTTGACCCGAACCCGAGCCGTTAACCTAAATGGGTTCACGGGTTCAATCTGAAACTGACCCGAACTCGTTTAGACAAAACCTAAACTCACGAATTACGTGTTAGGTTCGTGTCAGATTTTCGGGTCGTGTCAAAAATTCAAGCCCCCTGTAACCCCCTTTAGAGGGGGTTATACGACAAATGGCAAAAAAAAAAAAGGAAATGTGGTAGGTTAAGGGGGTTAAATTAACATGGGTGTGTAGTGGATGGAGTCTCACAATCCCCTCTTACCAATCATTACTCAATTATTATTATTTTTTTAATCTTTAACATGTTATGAAATTCCGAGGAACGTAATAGTTGACCGTTTAAGATTCTCTCATCTATTGTTGCTTGCGTCCCTACAATGACATCTTCCGGAATATAGTTTTGACATATTTTATTTCCTCGTCTTCTATAATCATATTATGCAATATGATACAAGCATACATCACCATTCTAATTTTTTCTTTATCCCACATACGACAAGGATTTTTAATAGAATGTCATCGTTTTTTAAGAGCCCCAAAAACACATCTCAATCTCTTTCCGCAAAGTCTCTTGCAGTTTCTTATAATATTGTCCTTCTTAGCCACGTTTCTTTTACAAAGCCTACCAATGATACTCAACCGTTGAAGGTAAAAAAAAATATCAAATGGGCTTTTTTTGCTACTTACAGTTAAGCAGTCCCCTCGGGTCAGTTTGGATTTAATGCAGACTAGTATTTAGTACCCCGCGCGTTGCGGCGGGGCAAACCAAATTAAGCAACGTAAGCTTACAGGGCAAACTAAGTTAAGCAACATAAGCTTACGCAACGGAAGCTTGATTCATATCTCGTTACGGTATTGACTTGAGTAAAATATGAATGTATTTATTTGTATAGTCAATTTTAGTCATCTTTTAAATTATATCAATTATTAACATATTAAAGTTATCGGGAAGTTGATTATGTTCCAACAAAATGTAAGATTTAGGGGAGGCCATATTTTGTATATCAGATAGACAAACCCAAAGGCCAAAGTACACCTTTCCAACGTGTTTTGTTAAATCTAAATTCTAGTATTCAAGTCTAATCCCTTTTATGGCTTCAAGCATATTCACATTTCTAAATACAAATCGAAATCAAAACAATCTTTTTCTTGTTCAAAACCAACTGATTCAACTAAGAACTAAAGGACAAAGGACAAAGTCTTTCTTATTCTATGTTTTACCATATAAATTTCTGAAAATAATTTTACCAACCTTCAACAGTCAACACCCAAATATTTTTAAGTTACACCACCTTTGAGATGAATGTAGGCTTATCTACATCGAGTTATCCCAGCCAAGGAAAAGTAGACAACGTTAAATGTCCAAATTGGAGTAAGAGTGTAAATATGCACTATTTAATTATATTATATAGTGAGCTGAATTACTACCATTATAGCAATATGAAAAAACAAATGCTGTATATTTAACCCACTCCATCAAGTCAATTTCGGTACATAAACACAAAACAAAACTCTTTGGTTTGCAAGCGTGTCTGTTTGTGTGTGTTTGCAAGACATAAGAAGCAAACTAAATCCAAGAGTGTAGTGATGCGTAACAAAAGATAAAGGATACATACATAAAATTAAAATGAACCTCTACAACTGGTTGGGAACACGGGAAGAACATTGGGGTAGCTTTTCCTATGGTCAAAGTCCAACCTTCTTTCTTTCTTAGCAGATTTAAGGGGGTTTTAAACCCATGTATAAAATTCCCAGAAATCCTTAAACACAAAACCTATCATCATCATCATCATCAACACACGCAGATTGCGGCTATGGAGGCTCAGATGAGGTCAACCTCAATACCTCATCATCATAACCTTTTATCACCTAGATCCAGACTCACAGTCGGATTGTCACTAACATCGAGTCAAACAAAAAGGTTCAAAGCAAGAAACAAAAAATAACATAAGGGCATCGCCCATTGTAGGTCTGCCGCCGCCGGCAACGGCAGATCAAAACCCCCTTTCTCTGTTTATCTCTCTCCCTCTCTCCATTACCCTCTTTAGAAAATTCAAAGTGGAAAGAATACAGAAAGCCTTTGATGTTTAGAGATAGAAAGAAGATATTCTGTTGTTTTAAAGTGAGAAATAAAAGAGTGTGACCCTGTTACCTTGATAAAGATGATAGAAAGAGATGACATTAAAAAGAGACATGTGTAAAGGAAAACCACGTGTATGCTCGCTCACAAAAGAAAATAGCAGACACATTGTACAATGTAGACGAAGATCATTTGTGTAGAAGTCAAGATAAAGGAGGGGTCATTTAAAGAAAATGCACCGACTTTTCCTTTTAAGATAGTTATATATATATATAAATTTCTCGGTTTTGGACCGAAACCGCCTATTGTATAGCTAACAGATCAATCTGCTCACTCACTGGCATAGGTAAAACCTTTTGGTCCTAGTTTTCAGTTTTTAGAGAGTTTGGGACTCAAATTTGTAATTACAAATCATGCTAAACTAAAATAACTTCATTCAAGTTATATACATTAAAAACATTAATTGAAAACTCGACTAAGCAAAACATCGCTTGTAATTTTAGAATTAGAAGATAAGATAACATGATATTGGTTACTGTTAGATAACAATAATATATTTTTTTAACAGTATATTTTAAAGATATACTTAATAACAGAAGTACGTGTGGACTGGAGGATAGAAAATTTTGAATACATTAGTTATAGTGGTAGTTTTGAAAATTTGGAAACCGAATTCGAATTTAAAAAAGATTTGAATTTCGGGTTTTTCAAGTCAGATTCAAATATTAAACACGCTTACGGTTTTAACATCCATTATAATTACAAAACACACAAATTTTCATGAACATTTGCTACTTAATTCCATTGCCAAAGTGTGTGCATCTTCAAGATCACAAACCTCGTTACACCCTACTTATGAACTTGGCTCTGCTTTCACAAACAAGCTTCTAGCATCTTTTTCCTCAATTTCACTGATCAAATCAACACAACACACGCCATATAAGTAAAGCATTTAATATTATTACTCCAAGAATAACAACCAGAATGCAGAATGAAAATGGATTCAGGAAGATTTTAACAACTAGGGGTGGTCTACTTGAGACCAGCTCACTAAAAGCTCAAACCGAGCCGAGTTTCAACGAGCTTGAGCCTAAAAATAAGCCCGTTTAATAAACAACCCCAATCTCGAGCTTCATATATCGAGCTAGCTCGGCTGGACTAGCAAGCCTTTTATTTATATAAAAATAACAATGTTTATTTATTATAACATTTATATATAAAAATATAACATATGATAGTACACAATAAAAATAAATCTACATTTAACTAGAATAAAAACAACTAAATTATACATAATGTTAATTAAACACACACATATAAGATGATTAAATTATTAATAAATAATAAACAAGCCGAACTCGAGCTTTGTTAAGCTAAACGAGACACGCTCAAGCTCTGTTAAGCTTAACAAGCCGAGTTCGAGCTTGGCTCAGCTCGTTTACACCCCTAGACAAACGAGACAATTAAACAAACACGATTATTACCTGTCTTCGGCCTCTGTTTTGGTGATAAACGTGACATCTTTCGAGGCAAGAAACTCACAGAAACTTGACAGGTTTGTCTCCTGACAGAATCTACAAACATGGCTCAGAAAGTTGTTGAATTGCTTCGGTTCCTATACAAGATACACAAAAGTCAAACTTCGGTCAACTGTCACAAATTATTAACACAAGTAAAGGGTAACATTGTCTTTTACTTCAATTCAAATCTTGGTCAGCTGTCAAAAGTTATGTGTGCTAAAAAAGAATGCTTACTTGTTCAATGACACAAGCCTTTCTAAGAGCAATTAAACACTCTAAAGCCTTTGGATAATTATCCCCTTCAAAGGAATTCTCCACCAGATCAAATATTTTATTTTTCATAGCGAATATCGCTTTACTAACCCATTCCGGGCTATCTCTGCGAGATATCATAGCTTCAAAATCCGATACTGTAGTCAAATCTCCCAATGTCTCGACTTTGACTTCAGATGTAGAGGCTATTAAATCAGTTGACTGGTTTTCATACGATCCGGAACTTTTGTCCTTCAATAACCGCCTGGTCGATTTCTTCAACTGAAAGTGAAATTCTAAATGTTATATTGTATCATCATATTTCTAAAAGAAGTAAAGGTATAACTGTGGGTCCCATTTATTTGACCTTAGGATTCTCTTTTAGTTCAAAATGTCTTCGAAAATCATCAATCACGAGCTTCGTTTTAGATATTACTTCAGGATCAGGTTCTGTTATTCTTTTGAGAGATTCATCGAGTGGCGGTACAGCTGTATCTGGATGCTTTGATTTCAGTTCAAGATGATGGTAAAATCGCTGAATAAATATCAGTGAAAGGTCAGCCAAACAGCAAGTTATATTATATGTACCATAAATATGCTATTTTGTCACATCAACCAACTTTAGCCCCTCAACTTTGGTAACGACATGTTTAGCCCGTTAACTAAAATAATTTAGCCTTTAACTTTAATAATAAACAACTTTAGCCTCTCAACTTTAATAATGACATGTTTGGCCCCCTAATTACATCAAACAACTTTAGCCTCTCAACTTTAATAATAAACAACTTTAGCTCCTCAACTTTAATAATGACATGCTTAGCCCCTCAATTTTAATGACATGTTTAGTCCCTTAACTTAAACAACTTTATCCCCTCAACTTTAATAATAAACAACTTTACCCCCCCCCCCTCAACTTTAATAATGAACAACTTTAGTCCCTCAACTTTAATAATAAACAACTTTATCCCCTCAACTTTAATAATGACATGTTTAGCCCCTTAACTAAAACATCAAACAACTTTAACTCTCACGATTTGCTTATTTTTATCTACATTTCGAACCCGCACCCACTAGTTTGTACAAAAATGACCATTTTCAACTAAATTAATCTTGACCCGTAACGTAACGTCGTAACCCGCCTATCCTGTTACCTCGAGCAGCAAAAACCGTTTGCTTTTCAATTTTGCAAAACTAGAGAAATAACTAACAACCAGATACCTCCAAAACAGGGTTTGGGGTGAATTCAGGCCTTAAAGATTCCTCCGTGCCAGCTGGCGCTAGATCCAGCATCATAACCAACTTATCAGCAGCTTCTTGCTGTTCTGCACTCGGCTGCAGTGATGCCGGAAGGCTGCTAAAAGATGGAAACTGAAACTCTCGAACATCTTCAGCAAAAGGAAGTACATTGAAGTAGAACGAATCTGCCTGCCATTTAACAGCAATGTCAAAAACGACAATTGATTAATGGTCAAAGACACAAGTCAAACACTAAAAGTGAAACCAATGACTCACGATATTATTATTGTCAGATACGTTTGGAGTTAAGACTCCTATAACAACATTTGATTGTCCTTGTCTCCAAACACACCGCAAAATAGCAACTTTGTTCATTTCCTTCATCGCTCTTACTAATGCAGAAACCGCAAGAATCGCCTTTTTGTTGCCCGGATCAGCGATAAAGATGTTGACGTCTTTCATGTAGTAGTGTCTTTGAATAAAGAAGTCAAAAGTCAACTTACATTATGTACACATGAAGTGGCAATTTCAACCCATTTTCTTACAAATGGGTCGATTCGGATATGTGTTTATCTCTAATGGGTCAAATACGTAAAAATCAAAGAAATTATCAAAACAGAGACACATGTCGAAACTCACCACAGGTGTATTTTTAACGCATAAAACCCCTAAACCGTTTTATTAAAATAATTAGATTATTGTTGAGAAAACATAATGCTTGTGATCATATTCGACACTTGTTATTAATATAAAAAAATCAGATAAAAAGTATTTCAAGTCAACCCAGTTTGACTCTTTACCTAACCTGCCCGACCCGCACATTTTGCAACCTCTATATGTTTGTAGCTATTACATTCAGTCAGTAAAACATACCGCATAATATTTGAAGCATTTGTGAACCCTAAAAGTTTCACGCTTTTTTCCGGTCTGAATTTCACGGCATCAAGTTCTGCAGACGAGATAGGAATCACTTGCGGTCCATATCTATATCCCTTTATCCTTTGTTCTGGAGGCACAACTTTACTAGGATCTTGAACAATTTTGTACTCGTAATCTAATTTAATTTCATGAGTGGCAAATTTATCAGTTGAAGGTGCGTTATCAGAATACTTTTTAAGAGTCGGGAATCTCTCTTCAGATGTTTTCTTGTAGACCCAAACCTAATCATTAGCAAGAGTAAGAAGAAAAACAATAACAAAAGATTGTTCAGAGTAAAATGCCATTCGTCCTTGAGGTTTGGCCAGTTTTGCGACTATCGTCCATAGGTTTGTTTTTTCGCATCTGTATCCAAAAGGTTTTGGATATTGCCATTTTCACCCGGCTCGTTAACTCCATCCATTTTTTCCCCATTAAGTCAGGGGTATTTTCGTCTTTTTTGTTAAGTTAAAGGGAATTTCAGTCTTTTTCACGTTATGTACTTCAAAATCAAAGCCAAAAAAACAGGGTTTGATTGGAATTAGTAGGGGAGACACGAATATACCCCTGTCTAAACGGAGATAAATGGATGGAGTTAATGAGCTGGATGAAAATGGCAAGATTTCAAACCTTTTGGATTCTGATGCGAACAAACCTTTGGACGAAAGTCGCAAAACTAGCCAAACCTCAGGGACGAAATTGGCATTTTACTCTAATATTTATTCAAACTACTTTATAGTAAATAGAATCAATCACCTTTATCTTAAATGCCGAGCTTATTTCAAGATCACCCCTGTATATGGTTACAGGAGTTACATTACGGGTCCTTAATGCACCCAACAATGAAGTTGAACTTTCAACATGCACAGCTTTTGCTTTTGTTTTCTTTGAAAATATACTCAGCAGCATGTCGTTTTTCTCGATGACGTTATTCTCATGTGGGTCCCGTTTCTGGTTTCCTCTATAAATGATACAGTCAATTTTCATGCCGTGTACCGCCATCTGCTCGGCGAGGGTAAGGACTTGATCTTCTTTTGTACCTTCGTATGGATCTTTGATGGGGTACATTGCATTAGTAACGAGACAGATACGTTTTTTACCCTTGATTGTTTCTTGAAACTTCTTGATTAGCAAATCCATCCCCACAACAATTGCATCCATAACTATTGTTTAAGTCAAGGTACAAACCAATAATGGCAATGTAGACGTTAATAGTAGGGACCGGATATCACATTATCACGTAATAAAGTAACACACACACAATATATGTATATATTTAGGGTTAGAGTAAAATGAAAACTCCTATGAGTTGTGAGAACTTAGAGAACTTGGAAAAACGAAGGCTTTTTCCAAAAAAAAAAAAAAAAAAAAAAAACTTAAAAAAAATCAACTTTTTCAAAAAAAATGTTTTTGTTGATTTACACCACCGTAAAAAAAAAAAAAAAAAAAAAAGCCCTCACATTGGGTGTAAATGCTAATGTCAGCAGCTTTGTACACTGCTGTAAAAAGGCTGAAAACACCGCTTCGATTTTTTTGTTTTTTTTACAGTTGTGTTTGTAACATTTTCATCTACGAGTGTGCAAAAAATAATGGCAAAACTCGCACAGGAAGTCGGAGATTTCTAAGTTCTCACAACTCGGGGGGTTTTCGCACACACACACACACAGGATACAATCTCCAGGAACAGTTCCTCGAGGAAGTTGTTGTACCACATCAACAAGATCTCCATCCACAACTTTGATCGGCTGCAAAACTGTTACGTGTTCATATCCACCTACTTCTGCTGTCAAATCATTTTTGGTATCTGTATATATATAAAAAGCACCTTAGATAACGCTAAGAAAAAAAATCAATATAACAGACACCCTTTCGGTCACTCTTCATGTAGCAGACATGATTGGTGAGAACATTAATTATGAGAATATTAACTGATATTACCTTTGGTTCCAAATACAACAACTCCTACTTCATCGTACTTGCTGTAAACCAGCTGAAAAGATACAAATTAAACGATTAAAACAAGTTAACTGAAGAAAAACTTGTAGGCTCAACTCTTCTAACATAAATAACACAAATCAGAACAAGAAAATTAAAAATTATTAAAAAAATAATAATAAATGTACCTTCTTCTGTATCAGCAAAGAGCAAACTTTCTGAATCTCCGGCAAGACACTGTGCATTGATGGACTGACATCAATCAATAAAACCAATCCTTCCTGTATTTGTTCCAAAAAACGGTTAAAAGTATAAGCAAACTAACGTCCTTTCTGAATTACATTTTTGTTGAAAAAAGGTAATTAACACAATTAAATTTTACTTGAAATAAAATCATTAGCATTTCTTAAAATTTTACTCTAGTGAACTACATTGGGTCCCCAATAATGTTTTTTTTTCATGATGTCAGGTGCCTGTAAGACGGTCTGACATCAAACAATAAAAGTATAAAGTCATTAAATTGGAGAGCATAATAGAACCATTTGATGGGAGAGACTAAACCGAAACTCACAAATCTATACCTAATAAATAACTAACTGGTTGTTTTGGGCGCAACCAGTCGCACATTGGGCCTGGGGCGGTCTGGTGTGGGCCGGTTAGCGTGTCCGGTCATACACGTTTTGCACCAAATAACTAACTGGTTGTGCGACGTGTCACAATTATGTGGGCCCAAGATTCTTTTTCCCGATTCTCTTATTTCACCCCTTCGTATTCTATTTCTTAGTTTATAAAAAAAGTACTTGTGCGTAATTTCAATCATATCTTATCTCAAAATATGGTTTTATTATTTTCTATATCTTACGGTTACGGATGTTTGGATGTGCGTTTTGTGACTAACTATTAAACAATCTGGTTATGATTAACTGACGATTTAAGCGTGAAATAATTATTTTAATGCCAGTAACACCAAAACTGATTACCAAATGGTAAAACAAACTTACCTTTTTAGCAAATCGCATGTTAGATTATCGGATTATTACAACTTCAAAACTGCAAAAGAGCACATCCAAACACCCCTAATTCTAATTTTTTTTTGCCCTAAACAAACAGTTACTGAACTTCACATACAAATATGAAACACACTAAGCTGTCACTCGGACATCGATGAACTCGACACAAAGGTTTGGCAACATAAGTATCCATTCTTTGCCCTAGCAACATTCAATTAGTAATTTAATACAAAAATATGTTGTGCAACAGGCAGCTTCAAATACTTTAGCATAAACTAGAATTATGAAAACCTAAAAAGGGTGGAAGTATAAACAAATTCAGTTGATTGCTGCTGCTGCTGCCACTAGACTAGACTAACAACAAGCAAACACATAATACTGCCCTAAACAACAACTAAACTAATAGGTAAGGAAATGAGTTATACTACTAGGTGTAGTTGGGATGTATATATTTTGATCGAAACCTAAGAAAGTTGATATGAAAGAAGCTAGCAATAACCGATTGTAGAAAGGGGATATATATTGCAGACATTATACAAACAGAAAGAAAGTTAGGAGAGGAGTTGAAGTTGACCTTGTTTCGTGCCATTTTCGTTGGAGAAGACGAAGGTCTGAATCGTATGTGACAAGCTTTTCCTCCTTTGCTTCCCGCCCCCAATTTTAACCACGCCTTCGTCAAAACTAAAAATAAATAAATAAATGAGTTAAATGGCTTTGCAAATATTGCAGATTTGGTCCTAAAGGGTGTTTGAGTTAGACTATCCGTATCAGTGAAAGGTTATCCTTTCTACAAACAGCCTAATCAGCATGCCACATCAGCTTTTCTCTTATTTTTCCCACAAACACTTTTTACCCACAACAATAACATATATATCCTCCCCACAAACAACCTTATTATAATTATTTTATTAACTTTAAACTAAATATAAAAAAAAAGACCCACCATTCCCCATTCTTCCTCAAGAATCCTTAAGAATGAACACCCTCCATGTCATCTTCTACAACACCCACTAATCCATCCCTCTCACAAATGCCCTCCACATAGGCCAAGAATCACCTACAAACATCCTTGATGTGGATAGTCTTAGCTTATTTAAGTTGAAAAGGACTTTTTGTCTGAAGAACTTATTAACTTATGACTTTTAAAAAAAGAGTTTGTAAAAAAGTGTTTGGGTTAGCTTATGAGTCAATAAGTCAATAAGTAGTTTTTTTAAAAGGTGTTTGGTTTAACTTATTCATGTAAAATGACCAAAAAAAACATCCTTTAAAACGTGTTTGGTTTAGCTTATTTAATTATCACAATAACAAAGTTTCGTAACACACTTCCACATTTCAGGCTTCGTAATCACTTGCCGCGAGTTAACCCAATGATCAACATTGCATTTCAAAAACCAACCATCAAATTATCAAATGTATGCATAAATCATTAATACCCTCTGATTTACAAGTGTATTGTCCTGGAGTATAGGAATCAAAGTTTATCCCAATCTTCTCCACCTTGTGCTTCAAATTCAAAGCATTATTTTCATAGAAATCAAGTGTCTCTGTCTCTTCTTCAACATTTGTTTGAACAAAAATTAATCCAGTTAAGCAAAACAGAAACGAAGTAGGAAAATTTAGGATTAAACAAGAGTAAGTAACAAAACCTGAAGATTTTAGGAGAAATCGACGACGCAAACAACGAACGGAGATTGATATGCGGATGCGGTTGAAAACGGTCGCAAATTGATGTTTGAATCCAACAGAAAAACCCTCGAGAATGTCGTTGGCAGATTGAGAAGTTAAAAATTTGCTGGCAGATTGATGTTGGAGGCGGCAACAAGGGTTTTATGGTAATATTTCTCCAAAAGTCCTTTTTCATATTGAGAAGTTATTGTAAAAGGACTTATGGGTTTTCCAAACACTATCAAACTAACTTATAAAAGTTAATAAGTCAAAAGGAGGGCCAAAATAAGGAATCCCAAACACCACCTTTAATAATTACAGAGTTGGTTCGGGTGGTTGTAATTTTTGCACTCTTATGATCCTTATCTTTAAACTATGCTAAGTTTCTCAGTTAAGTCTTATGAAATGACTATAATACCCTTACTTAGTAAGGAAAAAATAAAACAATATATCTTCTTCTACCTTAAACCACTACCATCACCCACCACTACAAGCACCACCACCATTGAACACCCAGCACCACCACCACCTCTCCTCCACCACCGAACATCCACCACCACCATCTCCCTTTCTCCATCACTGAACACCCACCTCCACTATCTCCCCTTCACCACTAAACACCAAATAAACAATCTTTATCTAATGAACAAACAACACCATAAAACTTATTAGCACAAAATGCATATCCAAACACCAGCAAATCACATATATCTACAAACTACAATCAATCTTTATATCATCAAAGTAGCTACTATAAACCCCTTAAACCACCCAAATGAACAGTTCACCAAAAGAAAAAACAACCATATAAAAACAGTAAACCCTAACACCCAAATCAAAACACCAAACAATACCGCAAACTGTTTCGGATGCTGTTGAATAGAGATTTAGGGATGATGTTGTTGAATTCAATTTAAAAGTTAGTCTTGTGATGATACTGTTGAATAGAGATGGTGATGGTGGGTTTCAGAGCGGGTGGGTGTTTTGGTGTTGGTGGGTTTTCGGTGTTGGAAGTAAGACGGTGGTGGTAGTGGGTGTTTGATAAAACTGCCAGTACCAATGCTGGGCACGGCCCGTGCTGGTTCTGCAGAAGCTGAAAAATTAAGAAAATCCTAAAAAATAAAAAAAAAATAAAAAAAATGATTAGGCCGTTGATTCCTAACTTTCTTAAAATCCTTGTGTACCCGACAACGGCGCCAAAAACTTAATGCGTGTCAGTGTGTATATATTAGGTATATATTTTAAGCCCTTTTACACTTTTTAGCCAAGTTTTAAATTTATAAAACACGATATTTACTAACATTAAACACACATATGGGCAAGTGCACCCGTCGTGGATGTAGTATAGTGTTGGTAAGATACCGAGGTCGTCCAAGGACACAAGAGCTTTTAGTACCGGTTCATCCTCAACGTCTAATCAAATCAAAAATGTTAGAAAAAGATTTTAAACTAAGAAAATAAAACTAACTAAAATGCTGAAAATAAAATAAAAATAAAAACAGATAGACAAGATGAATCACTTGGATCCGACTCGTGTGTTAGTGTAACCTTTGATTATTTTTGCACTTTTGCACTTGTTAAGAAATTATCTTAGTTATTGTAGTAGGCCCCTCTTTTGAAGGCGACGTTACCCTCAACCCAGTAGTTTGAGTCAGCAAGGATACAATCCTAAAGGGTCGGATTATTGAAAGACAATTAATTAAGTTATTAATGCATAATGTGGTAGGCCCCTCTTTTGAAGGCGACATTACCCTCAACTAAGTAGTCTAAGTCAGCATGGATACAGTCCTAAGTAGCTGGATTAAAGTTTTAATAGTAGTTTAACTTATGAGGGGATCAAAGAGTTTGGACCCCCGCCATCCAATACCTTTGGGTATTGAAGGAGGTCCTACTAAATTTGACCCAGGTCCCTAGCAGGATCTCTAAACGCTGAACAACGACAAGACTCTTACCAAACCGTTCCCTTAACCCCCGACCATGTCACACCCCCAATTTCCACGTGTCACCGGTGGGCCCGGTGGGGAGTATCGTGACGTAGTTGATAACATCATAGTCAAACAACACAATTTATAAATGCACAGCGGAAGCAAAAGATAAATATATTACAATCCGAATATAAAGTAATATCAAGTATTACAACGGAAAGTAGAGGATCCACAGGCGGATCTTAAAACTTAAATATTGTTCAACAGACTTTAGGCGCCTAGAACTTGCAAGATTCCTTATTAACGCCCTGAGCAGCTTCCAGCCTATTACGTACTTGTACCTGTCACTTAGACTTTGGAAAATACGTCAGTTTTCACTGGTAAATACACTCAACTGACTCATTTGAAAGGAGTTTATGAAAATTGGTTTAGGCGCACAAGGCACAAAACTATTTTGACACTTGATTAAAATGCACAAGGCAAAATTAATCTTTTATACTTGGGACAAACTATATCTCATGTTATCAGTTTTACATAACTTGCTCTACATACGGGGCCCGGTCCTATACCGGTTCAAGATTAACCGACACACCACTATTCCCCTATTGGGAATCCCATATTGGGTATAATCAAATAATAAGCATAAAGCATCTGTCAGGTGTATGCCTACACCCCGTGCTTAGGTCGTGGCCATTGCAATTAATGAGTCAAGGATATCCAGGACACGGTCGCATTAACCCCCAATGTTTCAGTCAAGCAATACGAATTAAAACAGGTTATTTGGATTTCCCGACACATTGGTCTTCGAATCCCATACCTGACCATGCGGTATTTATATTACCGTATCCCAAGCCCGTAATAGGGAAAATAAGTTAAGAGTATTTACCTGAGCTAGCTCCTGTCTTAAATAGCAAGAATTTTAATAACTCAGCCGTATTCACTTAAGTAAGCGTAGGTACAATTTACCGGAAGGCTCTAGTCTGGAACGATGGTATAAATAACCAATTAGAATACTAACGGGTCTTTAATTAAGCCTAAGCTTAGACCGGTTAGTTTTAAGAAATATACAGTTCAAGCGCACGATTAAGCGAAGACCGGATAGAACGTGATTTAGACCTGACAAGTTTGAATACTTGTATAATATGGGTATACAAAATACATTCTGGATTTTGAGACAAAAATGATAATGTTTGACCCGCTTCGGTCAATATATGCAACTAGTTACATAAACCGAACCGAGCGCTAAAAGAGCGTTACGGGTAGGCAAAAGAGTCATATGCAAGTTCCCTGAGATAATATGCTTTTAGATATGATATAATATCAGCAAGTTATGTTCTATTATGCCCCGAATAAATTTAAACTCAATTTATGCCTCATAAGGGCATTTCGGTCATTTAAAAGATTATAAAAGAGTTAAATTGGAAATCTGGGTTACGGGTCTGATTTATACAGTAAATATGTTTAATTTGACATATTATAACAGTAGGGTATGACCCGTATAAAAACTTATCATTTAAATTCAAACTATGCACCGTAGGGGTATTTTAGTAATTTCACAAGGGCCAAAAATGTCAAAACTGGAAATCTGAGTTCAAAGTCTTATACTTACTATTATTATATGAAAGTATGCTAAATACATCAGTAGATATAAGTCTTATATGTTTAATATGAGTATAACGCTTACTATGCGTTAAAAACGCTAAAAATGTGATTTAGAGCCGTTTCCGGGTTTTTAAAAGAACGCTGAGATTTTTATATTTCCAGAATGCTCAAAATAATTTATTTAACAAATAAAATTAGTAGAAAAAGGTTTGGGGTCAAAAAGACTTATAAAACTCATTTTATGGCTTAAACGGTCAACACCGGCATTAACCGAATCGACTTAGCGATCTATGAAACGATCAGCCAAAAATTAAATAAAAATCTTCAAAAATCCCAAAATATTATATAACATCAGTGGGTAAAGAGTTTTATATCAAAACGTGGCCTGAAATAGGTTATACACTAAACGCGCCGTTTATTTAACATAAGGATATAGTTTTACGATATCGGCCATAACTCAAAATCTGGACCTCCAACTGGTCTCAAAATCTCAAATTTTCGGTGCAAGTTTATAAATCAGAAATAAAGATTTCTACTCTTTCACTTTTCCAAAAATCACGTTTTATATCAAAAAGGGCAAAATAGTCAACTTTAAGCATAAATCGGAAACATGCATATGAATCGGTTAAGCATAGACTCAAGATGTAAAAATTCCAGAGAGTTAACTTAAATGAAAATGGTCAAAAATAAACTCTAATACAGATCTCAAACATGCATGCATGGATCCGAATCGAGAGTCAACGAAAAAGTCGTTTTATGAGACTTTCGATTCCGATCCGAGTTTATCTAAAGATTGTCGAGTTGATTATGGTAAAACACATTCTTATATTCATTATAAGTTATTTTTGATGATCAAACTGATTGCATGTCATCTACATTACCATTTATGCTATATTTCGCAAAAACGATTTCTGTTGACTTTTTAAGAACATCTTTGACTCGACAATTAGCATGCTTAGAGTGGGAATCAGAGAATACCCTTTTGAGGGTTTGTTTCCCACATAAATACCAATTCATAAGTGGTTTCAATTTGAGAAATGACAGAGCCAAACTCGTTTAATCGAAAAGTCAAACTACATGAACAACGGTTTGACTTTTGATGATAATCAAAGCTAGAACGAATTATAGAATGATATAAAGGCTTACAAAGGTCCTAATGAAGCTTAGTTAACACTAGGAAGTGGCCTTGTCGATCAGATTATCCCTGGAGAAGCCTTGTGAAGTTCTTGAAGTTTGGTAGTGTTCTTGGTGATTACACAAGTCCTCAAAATGTGGCTTTGATCTGATTATAAAGTGAATTCAGGAGCTACAAGAGCATCACAGGTGTCCTAGGCATGCATGGCCATACATTGGAGCAAAAGGGAGGTGTTGCAAGCTGTTTTCAACTCACAAATTGGACCAGAATGCAAAAATTCGCGAAATTCAGCATCTGATAGGGTCACGCGGCCCGCTTAAGATATCCCAGGCGGGCCGCCTGGGGTTCTGCAGGTCCAAACAGTTTCAAACTTGGCAGCTTTGGTCCCTGTTCTTGCACGCGATGCTTTGGCTACTTATTTTGACTCGTAAACCCCCAAACTTGGTTTCTAAGAACCTTGGGACATTTACCAACATGGTAATGTCCTCGGATAACTTTGCGCTCAACCGAAAAGCCATGAAATTCGACGTTGACGCTTTTAACCCCTCAAGTACGGTTTTGGCCATAACTTTCTCATACGTTATCGAAACTTCATTAAATTTTTACCACATATTCTAGTGAGTATATTTTAGCATTACAATGCTTCGGGTCTGCCAAAAGTTCACTCAGAGGTATAAATTCAACATGTTGACACTTTTGGCCCCTATAGTTTGTAATTCCTCACTTTTGTGCAATTTCCGCGTCGTATGATCCATGAACCATCCGTTTAAGGTTATGAACATTATGTAGGGTTATCATAGAGTCTATTTATCCATTGTTGACACTTTGGACCCTTACGTTCCATAATTTTCACCGTTTATCAATTTTAGTCCCTCTAAAGTATGTTTTCACATACCGGAACCTTATGACACGTGTCAAGACATTATTGGACGAAATTTTTCGAGGTGTTACATCCTCACCCCCTTAAAAGAAATATCGACCTCGAGATTTACTGAAACAAATGAGGGTATTTCTCTTTCATCGTGGATTCCACTTCTCACGTATATTCGGGACCTCTACGGGCATCCCATTTGACCTTGACAATAGGTGCATGCTTCCTTCGAAGCTTCTTTACCTGTCGATCCTCAATCGACAAAGGTTTTTTTTTCCACGAACTTCATACTCTCATCTATGTGCATATCTGTATGCGGTATAATCAGTGATTCGTCAGCGAAACACTTCTTCAGATTACAGATGCGGAACACATTAGGTATAGCGCTAAGTTCTTCAGGCAAGTTTAACTTATAAGCAACTGACCCGATACGTTCGACAATCCTGAAGGGTCCTATGTACCTCGGGCTTAGCTTGCCTTTCTTACCAAATCGCATCACCCCCTCCCAGGGCAATACCTTAAGTAACACTTTATCACCTACATAGCAGTGAAAATCTTTGCGCTTTGGATCCGCTTAACTTTTCTGCCTATCCCTGGCAGCTTTCAAACGATCGCGAATCTGAACGATCTTGTCTGTCGTCTTGAAAACGATTTCTGGTCCTGATAGTTGGACATCTCCAACTTCTGCCCAACATATAGGCGATCTACACTTCCTACCGTATAAGGCCTCAAAAGGCGCGGCCCTAATACTAGTATGGTAGATATTTTTATAGGAGAACTCTATCAAGGGTAGGTGGTTATCCCAACTGCCACATAAATTAATCACACATGCTCGAAGCATGTCTTCCAATGTTTGGATGGTACGCTCACTCTGTCCGTCCGTCTGCCAACCGCTATGTGATAGTGCTTCTTGACATATTGGCGGAACATATCCTTTAATCCTTAGGGTGCAATACATCGCGAGCTCCACCAAGCTCCTTGAATAGGTTTTAGCTCATAAGTTATTTGATCTTGATAGATTCGATTACTTCGAATGATTTCATATATTCAGAGCTTACTAGCCTGACAATTAACAGATTGGCACACCTTTCCAGGGTGATATCCTTTGTTGAACCTTATTTCTTAACAAGAACTTAGGAGGTTTGCTATTTCCATGAATCCTTGATTCTCTGCCGAATACTGGCAACTTATAGATGGTTATGGATTTGCTCGATCTTATTCGTTGTTCCCAAGGCAACTTTTAGATCCTGATAATTGGACTTACCAATTTTCTGTCTAGCAATAGATGTTTAACATCTTATCTATACAAGGTCTCCCAAAGGAGCAGCGTTGATACTTATATAACAACTATTACCGAAAAGCTTATCTTAAGGCGATATGGTTATTCCAATCACTGCTTGACTAATCTCAAAGAATAGTTGTTCCTTACAGCTGGTCGAATAAATCGACGATCCTGGCAGCAATTTGGGGATTCCTAGCTATTGCCTAAATAGGGTTGCGGTAATCAATGCATAAGCAAGATGAACCGTCTTTCTTATTTACTAAAAATCGGGGTTCTTAGAACCTTGAATTTTGGCTTTACGAAACCTTATCCAAAAATTATTTATTTGGCTCTTAGTTCTTCCTATTTCGTTGGTAATAACAGATATAAGATTCTTACAATAACTGCAGCCCTAAGCGGGATGTTTGTCCTAACATCCTCTTGCCTCTCAGAAGGTAACCATGGTAATTCTTATAAAGAAGCTAGTTATGACACATAGAGATGTCAGAGATTTCTGCATTCTCAGACTTTGGCCCATCTATCGCCGTCGGTGTCAGATAAATGACACATTCCCTTTACCATTGCAAAGATGCCCTAAGTAGAGATACTTATAAGGACATTTTATATTGGATATCTTCTTTGAATACTACTAGTCGACTTTAGTACAATATGATCATTGGGATATCTTCGGGGATCCCATGCATTAAACCTCCATACTGATCAGGCATGGAAGCAATCTATGGGACACACTAGGATACGCAAATCCTCATATGGTACTCTTATCAAACATAGTTTGGCATTCGCAGACGATAGAAAACAATGAGAAAAATAATAAAATAAAATAATTAATATATATTGTCGTACTCTTTCTGGGGGAGAGTACTCCAGATTCTTATGAAAGGATTATCTCCGAGGATGGGAGAGAGGTCATCAAAGATTCCACTGGTAAATTATACCTCATATTTAATATATGAAGTCCTTATGAATGTAATCCAGAGTTTGCTAAGCTTATGGTTTGCTAAAGGTTTATTATCCCTTGCATCAATGTAAAAATACTTGTCAGTCACTATCAATGCTAAACGGTAAAGGACGTACCTAATGCTATTATCGATGTGCACTGTCTCAGGTATTCAACCGGTAGTCCAGACGGTTCCTTTCTTATCCTTTCCAGACCTAGCTGCTCCTTTCTTGGCAGCCTTAGGGCAATTAGTACTGATGTGCCCCTTTTCACCACAGCTGAAACAGTTTGCATCCTTCATGTTCCTACATTCGTGGGACTGGTGGCCAGTTCTTTTACAGATGCCACATTGCTTTATCTTTTGGCTTAATCGACATTGCCCCCAATGTCTTCTTTTACAGGTTTTGCATGTAGGCTTTTTGTTGGAATCCTGTTGGTTATTGCTGAGCTTGGATTTGCTCTTCTTAGGATTCTGAGAGTTATCCTCCTCCCTTTGTCTTTTGTCATTAGTTTCATTCATGAACGACTTTTGTCTCACTGCATCTTGAGTGAGAGACAAGGATAGATCTACAGCTGATCTGTAGTTGATTGACCTTGAAGCCTTAACATCCCCTTTTATTTCTGGTGCTAAACCACCGATGAAACGCGCAATGCGTTTTGGTTCCGGGGTAATTAAGTAGGGTACCAGTCTAGATAGGGAGTTGAAGTCGGTAACATATTGCTGACAATTTAGGTTTTTCATTGTGAGATTCAGAAATTCTGTCTCCACCTTTTCCACTTCGTGTTGTGGACAGTAGTTTTCTTTGATAAGGTCCACAAACTTGGACCATCCCATAAGGTATAGGGGAATTTTCCCCGTGGACTGCATCATGGCCTTCCACCATACAAGAGCCTCTCCCTTAAAAGATTGTGAAACAAATTTTACTACGTCCTTATCAGCACAATCGCTGATGTCCACAACCGTTTCCATTTCCTCAAGCCATTCCATAGCATCAATTGCTCCTTTTTCGCCATTGAAATCTCTGGGTTTGCATGAGACGAAATATTTGTAGGTGCACCCGCCCTCAGTTGAACGGGGCTTATCATAGAGTACTATCTCCTGAGGTTCGCTCTTTTCATCTGAAGAGTGAACGGAGCTCTCCTTACGAGCTGATGTATGCGTTTCTGTATAGATCTTTGAGTGAGTGACACTTGGTTCCTTTTTGTTCTCAAGGACCTTATCCACAACTTCACTAATCGCTGCGCTAATCAAGGCCTGAAGAGTAGTACCATTAACATTTATATTTATATTTGCATCCTTGTTTTTAGCCGCCGTATTGCTGTGTGCTTCGTCGGAAACCTCCATTCTGGAGCTTTGGTACTAACACCAAAATAACATATGCTTAGATGCAAGCTATTATGGAATCATCGTAATGGATGATTTATAAAGTCATGGTATTACCAAACCATAATGGCTGCTAGGTTTATAACTTCTTTATAGTATGCTACTAGAAAGTATGTCAATTACATTTAGCCTAGGTCAAAAAGGACCTTCAATTGTGTTTATGGTTTGGACCGAGTCCATTACCTTTTGACTGGGGATCACAATGTCACAACTGCCCTTGTCATAACGACAATCTTTAGATAGTTGGAAGGCTTGCCATGAAGGACATTAATAATCATAGGCCCGAAGGCCTTGTCACAAAGGACATACAAAATATGGCACTTAAAGAATTAATATATAAGCTGCAATCTTATTGGATCAGAGATCTTAAGGTTCGAACATAGTTCTTCACCTTTGGACAGAGAGTCAAAGACTACAACCGTCATCTTTTGAAAGATAATTTATTTTGCCACAAAGGCTAGTCAATGTACATCATTCTGACTAACTGGATGATCGTGAGTCCCAGAGGAGTCAGCCGTGATAAAGCTTTGAAGGCTAACTAACCATGGAGTAATAGCTTACTTAATTATAGGGAATTGTTGAACTTGATAATTTAAATAGCCATGGTGCAAACAAACCATATAGGCCAATAGATAGTATTTAGTTTATTTGATCATGTTTTGCCTAGATTTTTAAATAAACCATCTTTGGCGCTTAAATGGAATAAATCCTTTATACTTACTAGACAGGGGACATAAGTCACGACTGTCAATGTCATAGCGACATCTTATATAGCTCAACGGCCTGTTCCATAGGACTTTTCGATGGCACAGAGGCCTTGTCACTAGGGAAATTTTTAATACATAATCAATGATTCCTCTGGATCGGAAAATTTCATAATTCATTGTCTTGACAAGAAGTTATGAAATAAAACTATCGTTTTCATGTATGCATCTTTGCCCGTAGGTATACATCCCAGGTGGATGTTCAGATGTGTACATCATGTTCGACGTTTATTAGCCATGATTCCTATCGATCATATAGGCTAATTAAGGGGTTTGGAAGCTCCTAGTATAAAGGTGACAATCGTGATTTTATCGTATCACTGTTTCCAGGAGTGTTAACACGTTTTCAAGTGTTTAATAAGGATCTGAATCTCTTTTAAACAGGTTTTACCACTTTAGCTAGGTCTTTAATGACATTCAAGCTAGGTATCCTTTTAAGATTCTCCTTTAATATTTATACTGGCAGGAAAAGAAGAATATTTATTTTATTCAGGATTTTCATTATAATTATCCTAAATTTATTTAGAATATAACTATGGCACAAAAAGCCTAGTCACGTAGACAAGTTTAATTTTATAACCAGGATTTTCACAGAATCGCGGTATTACAATTTATCCTAGTTATAAAACATTACGGATATTGAGGTGGCACAAAGGCCTAGTCACAAGGACATTTATAAATTATAAGCTAGGATTTCAGAGAATCAAAACCTTGAGGTTTGAACCTAGTTCGTTACCTTTTTCTGACAGGGAGTCATAGCTACCACTGTATTTATTAAAAATTTTGGCCCGAGGGCCTATCAATTAACATCTCGTAAGATGTTAAGATATTTAGTCATTGTACTGATGATACGTTCAGCGGTCAAGGTAATGACATGACGCCATGATCAGTGTCATTAATTTAATCAACTGTCGTTCAGTGGTCATAATGATGACATGACGGCAGGATTATCGTCTAGAGGGCCTTTGAGCATAGCTCACCCCCTTAGGACGGGGAATCTCAAAAGATCACAACTGTCGATGACGCAATTGGACAGGGTATTATAGCTCGTGGCACTTCATCCTTAAGGGATGGTTATTTTACTTACAGGGAATTTTAAATAAATCCCAATTTTCAAATTTATTACCCGTAGGCACTTCATCCTTAATGGATGGCTATTTTACTTGCAGGGAATTTTAAATAAATCCCAAGTTTCACCCCTAAGATTCTCTTTTTAACATCACAATTTGCCCAGCATGTTAACATACTTTCAGATGTTAACATAAATTTGGAATCTTTTTGACAGGTTCTACCATCTTGGCCATGTATGCGACGACACGTGGCTAGGTTTCACCCCTAAGATTCTCTTTTTAACATAACGCAGATCAATCCTAAGTTGAGACGTTAATTATGGATCTAAATCTAATTATGGAGATACCATCTTGGCTCTGTCTTAAATGACACCTGAGCTAGGTCTTGTCCTTTTTTTTTATTTTGCCATCTTAATATAATGGTAGATCTTATAACAGAATTGTTATTTTAATTTACTTCATATATTATATTCATACATAATGATATAAATGAAATCTAGATAAAACATCCCAATGATTTTAAAAGAGGTATAGAATTGCCCAAAAAGGGACTTAAAAGAAATGATGTTGTCCTCAAAGGGACCAAAAGATAAATATCGTTATAAAGACTTTTAAGGAAACGATCTTCAATAAAAGGAGCCTCTTCTTCATTTTTTTGTTCTGAATGTCCTCTCCTTGGTCGTACGTTAATCCTGGTCGCGGTACGAAGCTCAGCCTTCCCTAGGCTTCTAATGGGGAGAATTTCCATTATAGCATCTTTGCTTGATGACATATCAAGAATATATAGAATTGAAAACAAAAATTCTCCGAATAGAGATGAGGGTATTCCTATGTTAAGTCTAGACTCAAGTATGTGCAATTGTGTCACTGAGATTAAACACATTAGGAAAATGTTTAATTCACTCAGCGTTGGCTCTGATACCAACCTGTCACACCCCCAATTTCCACGTGTCACCGGTGGGCCCGGTGGGGAGTATCGTGACGTAGTTGATAACATCATAGTCAAACAACACAATTTATAAATGCACAGCGGAAGCAAAAGATAAATATATTACAATCCGAATATAAAGTAATATCAAGTATTACAACGGAAAGTAGAGGATCCACAGGCGGATCTTAAAACTTAAATATTGTTCAACAGACTTTAGGCGCCTAGAACTTGCAAGATTCCTTATTAACGCCCTGAGCAGCTTCCAGCCTATTACGTACTTGTACCTGTCACTTAGACTTTGGAAAATACGTCAGTTTTCACTGGTAAATACACTCAACTGACTCATTTGAAAGGAGTTTATGAAAATTGGTTTAGGCGCACAAGGCACAAAACTATTTTGACACTTGATTAAAATGCACAAGGCAAAATTAATCTTTTATACTTGGGACAAACTATATCTCATGTTATCAGTTTTACATAACTTGCTCTACATACGGGGCCCGGTCCTATACCGGTTCAAGATTAACCGACACACCACTATTCCCCTATTGGGAATCCCATATTGGGTATAATCAAATAATAAGCATAAAGCATCTGTCAGGTGTATGCCTACACCCCGTGCTTAGGTCGTGGCCATTGCAATTAATGAGTCAAGGATATCCAGGACACGGTCGCATTAACCCCCAATGTTTCAGTCAAGCAATACGAATTAAAACAGGTTATTTGGATTTCCCGACACATTGGTCTTCGAATCCCATACCTGACCATGCGGTATTTATATTACCGTATCCCAAGCCCGTAATAGGGAAAATAAGTTAAGAGTATTTACCTGAGCTAGCTCCTGTCTTAAATAGCAAGAATTTTAATAACTCAGCCGTATTCACTTAAGTAAGCGTAGGTACAATTTACCGGAAGGCTCTAGTCTGGAACGATGGTATAAATAACCAATTAGAATACTAACGGGTCTTTAATTAAGCCTAAGCTTAGACCGGTTAGTTTTAAGAAATATACAGTTCAAGCGCACGATTAAGCGAAGACCGGATAGAACGTGATTTAGACCCGACAAGTTTGAATACTTGTATAATATGGGTATACAAAATACATTCTGGATTTTGAGACAAAAATGATAATGTTTGACCCGCTTCGGTCAATATATGCAACTAGTTACATAAACCGAACCGAGCGCTAAAAGAGCGTTACGGGTAGGCAAAAGAGTCATATGCAAGTTCCCTGAGATAATATGCTTTTAGATATGATATAATATCAGCAAGTTATGTTCTATTATGCCCCGAATAAATTTAAACTCACTTTATGCCTCATAAGGGCATTTCGGTCATTTAAAAGATTATAAAAGAGTTAAATTGGAAATCTGGGTTACGGGTCTGATTTATACAGTAAATATGTTTAATTTGACATATTATAACAGTAGGGTATGACCCGTATAAAAACTTATCATTTAAATTCAAACTATGCACCGTAGGGGTATTTTAGTAATTTCACAAGGGCCAAAAATGTCAAAACTGGAAATCTGAGTTCAAAGTCTTATACTTACTGTTATTATATGAAAGTATGCTAAATACATCAGTAGATATAAGTCTTATATGTTTAATATGAGTATAACGCTTACTATGCGTTAAAAACGCTAAAAATGTGATTTAGAGCCGTTTCCGGGTTTTTAAAAGAACACTGAGATTTTTTGTCACACCCCGATTTCCACGTGTCTCACCGGTGGGCCCGGTGGGGGATTACCGTGACGATGTTGGCAACAATATAGTCAAACCACACAATTATATAATGCACAGCGGAAGCATAAGATAAATATATAAATTTCAACCTCCGATCGTAATATCAAAATGTATTACAGGGGTTGAATATATCCACAGTGGATCGTAAATAATCATAAATTATTGTTCCATCAGATACTGCAATCAAGCTTGCGAGGCTTATCCCGACGCTAGGGAGCTAATACCAGCCAATTACGTTTAGGTACCTGCACTTAATCTTTTTGGGGAAAATACGTCAGTTTACACTGGTAAATACATTCAACTGACACATTTGAAAATGTTTATTAAAATTGATTCGAATGCACAAGGCACAAACTCTTTTATAACTTGGGAAAATTCATAATGATCTTGTGAACGTTTTACATGTTCTTTTGTGCGTTCAGTAGCCCGGGTCGTACCGGGTTAAAGATTTATAGACACACCACGTTTGCGTAAAACCGTAGTATAAAAACCAACGGCTACGTCTTTTAATTTTAATGTCGACACTTTATACCGGGTGTACGCCTACACCGGGATGTCGATGGTCGTGGCCATTTCGTAAAATGATGCCAAGGATATCCGGGACAACGGTCATTAAACCCCCCAAAGGCTTATAAGCAACAAAACTGTTTAAATGAGCCGATCATATTTAATCAATTAACCACCTAAGCGATGGAATTATATAATGCTCAATCAAGCGGTATTAATATACCGTAACCCAAGCCCATATAGGGGAAATAAGTTAAAGTATTTACCTTTGCAAGTATTAATCCTTAATTTAGATCAAGTCACCGATAGCTTTTACTGGGGCTCCTAATCTGGAACGAAGGTTTTAATTAACCTCTTAGAATCCTAACGGTCCTTGTATTAGCCGTAGCTTAAACCGGTTGATTCCGATATATAGATATGGTTAATTCGCTCGAAAAGGCGAAAGCCGAGAATGGAGTATGATTTGGACCCAACAAGTTCAGAGACTTGTTTTATATGGGTTTATAGTTCATACTCTGGATTTTGGGGTTCAAATAATATAATTTGACCCATATCGGCTATTGCACGAAAACTAGTTCCATGAGCCGTACCGTATGCGCAAATAGGCGAAACGGTTAACCATAAGTGTCCTACGCTTATTTCCTAAGTCAATATGCCTTAAAAGTATTTTGGTATCAGTAGGATACCTTCCGTAATGCCCGTAACGAGTTTAAGTTAATATTATGCCCCGTAGGGGCTTTTCGGTCATTTTAAAGACTTTAAAAAGGGCTTTTCGAGTTCTACAGGAAATCTGAGTTTCCCGAACAGCTTATAAAGCTTAAAATACTTTATTTATTATTTAAAATCAGTGGCAACTGGAATCGGGTCAAAAGACCTTGTAGAACTCCCGTTTTGGCCAAAAAGGGCATATTCGGTATTTACCGAACCGTAGCCATAACCGCAGGTTATGAGCAAGGTAAAAATTATTAAAAATCTTTAAAATTCCCAAAATATTATTTTACCACAGTGGGTAAATGTTTTGGTGACGAAAACTTGGGTTAGATGGGCGTTATGCTAATTGCGCCATTAATTACAAAACTTTCTTAAAAGTGCGCCTTTTAGCATAACTCTCATTCTAGGCCTCGGATTGACGTGAAACTTTAAGGACATGCTTATAATTTAACAAGCAAGGTTTTGGTCCGTTCACGTGTCCGAAATACTCGTTTTAATTTTAAAAGGCCGTTACGGTCAACTTTTAGGCGAATGACGGAAATACGTAAAAGACTCGGATAACTCATGAACCGACCACAGAGGCGTATACCAACATGTGACCTGGTCCTAAGAGAGTCCTAAGGTATATTTATACTTCACTAAAACGGGTCAGAACTGAAGTCAAAGCAAAAGTCAAACTTATGCGACTTTCGGCTCCGAACCGGTTCAATATAGTAAATGATCGATTCAAACGAGCGCAAACAAGTTTATTTACTTATTTTCATGTTTTATGATTATCAAAACATGTTCCATAGCATATATATTACAGATTATGCATAAATCGCTAAAATAGCTTTCTGTTGACTTTTTAACCGCACGTTTGACTCGACATTTGACATAGTTAGAGTGGTGATCAGGGGGAACCATTTTAGAGGTTTATTACCCACATAAATACCAACTCATAACCACTTTTGATTCATCATAAGACTGAACCATTACTGATTTATTGTAAAGTCAAACCGTAGTTACGACGGTTTGGTTCTTAGCCATTTACTAAGGAAATGTGGAACCACAAAGGGTTAGATCACTTACAGAGGTTGTGTTCTTGCTTATGGAGCAGAAGAGAATGCTTGGGAGCACTTAGAATGATCAGAGAGGTGTTGTTTGAGGTGTGGTAAACATATGCTCATAACCTTGGTATTTATAGCCAATGTCAAGGATGTATGATCATTACAAACACCTACAACAGGTCAGGGGTGATGGGTAGATGTCCCCTAAGTGTTATGGGTCGAGCATAGGGTGCCCATGCCCCATTTGTTGGTTGTTGATCGTTCAAGGCTCCAAAAGTCAAGAAAACTACAACTTTCTGCATCTGGGCGCTTTACGCGACCCGCATGGGAGTCCCCATGCTTTTTAATGCGGGTCGCCTAAAGATCAAATATAAGTCGCGTATTTAAGGTGGCTCGCGGCCCGCCTCAACTTAACCATAACCTTCACGCGGGTCGCGAGAGGTTAAGGTTTCAGAAATTTTTAAATCTTTTGTTATGATTACAGAATCTGGCCATTAATAACGAAATCTTTCGTAATGATTCACCTGACCTTTCGGGTTTGAAGGGGTAACTTTGCGGTTTGGCCCTCGGTTATTTACCGATAGGGGCCTCGTGTTAATTACCCGCATTATTAAGTCCCCGGTTTATTTATTAATTATATTGGAAAGCCTTAACTTTCATTATTGACGCTTTTAACCCTTCTTCTACGAATTCGATCGTAACTTTCCCGTTTCATATCGAAACTTTGCGAAATTCGTATATATTATTTTCGTGAGTGTATAATACCGTTACAAAGTCTTTGGAACGTTAAAGGGTCACTCAGAGGTATTATTAAACATGTTGACACAGTTAACCCCTGTAGTTTGTAATCTCTCACTTTCTTTCGCGTTTTGTTTTTGTACGATCTATAATTTATTCGTTTGAAGGTTTAAGCATTATTTAGGGATACTATACAGTATATTTACCCTTGTTGACATTTTATAACCCTCGAATTTATATACTTTCAAGGTTTGTCAAAATTAGTCCTTTATTTATTATAGATGCCACGTGTAAACAAATGACACGTGTTAACACATCATTGGACACAAAAATTCGAGGTGTTACATCCTCACCCCCTTAAAATAAATCTCGACCCGAGATTTACTCAAATAAATAGGGGTATTTTTCTTTCATTGTAGCTTCGACTTCCCACGTATATTCAGGACCTCTACGAGCATCCCATTTGACTTTTACAATCGGTACGTGCTTTCTGCGAAGCTTCTTCACCTGTCGATCTTCAATCGACAAAGGTTTTTCTATGAACTTTAAGCTCTCATCTATATGCACATCTGTGTGTGGAATCACCAACGACTCGTCGGCGAAGCACTTTTTGAGATTGCAGATGTGGAACACATTGTGAATTCCATTGAGCTCTTCAGGCAAGTTTAGTTTATAGGCAACTGATCCGACTCGTTCAATGACCTCAAAAGGTCCTATGTATCTCGGACTCAGTTTGCCCTTCTTGCCGAAGCGCATCACCCCCTTCCAGGGTGACACCTTAAGTAATACTTTTTCACCCACTTCGAAGTGAAAATCCTTACGCTTTGGATCAGCGTAGCTCTTCTGCCTATCGCGGGCAGCCTTGAGACGTTCCCGGATCTGGACAATCTTGTCCGTTGTCTGGAAAACAATCTCTGGTCCCGATAATTGGACCTCTCCTACTTCCGCCCAACAAACAGGCGATCTGCATTTCCTACCATATAATGCCTCAAAAGGCGCAGCCTTTATGCTGGTGTGGTAGCTATTATTGTAGGAGAATTCGATCAGGGGTAGGTTTTTATCCCAGTTACCACCTAAATCGATCGCACATGCACGAAGCATGTCTTCTAGCGTTTGGATAGTACGCTCACTTTGACCGTCTGTCTGTGGATGGTAAGCCGTACTAAAGTTTAAACGCGTGCCCAAAGATTGCTGGAAACTTTTCCAGAAATGAGACGTGTATCTAGTATCCCTGTCGAAGATAATAGACACAGGTATGCCGTGTAAGGCTACAATCTTATCAACATAAAGTTGGGCTAACATATCGGAGCTATACGTCTCCTTGATGGGTAGGAAATGAGCTGATTTAGTCAGCCTATCGACTATGACCCATATTGTATCGTTTCCTTTCCTGGTTTTGGGTAACTTGGTTATGAAGTCCATAGTTACGCATTCCCACTTCCACTCGGGAAGCTCAGGCTGTTGTAGCAAGCCAGACGGCTTTTGGTGCTTGGCTTTGACTTGAGCACAAGTCAAGCACTTTGCTACATGGGCGGCAACAGACTTTTTCAAGCCTATCCACCAATAATTTGCCTTTAAGTCTTGGTACATCTTGTCAGCACCAGGATGGACTGAGTATTTGGAACTATGGGCTTCCTGGAGAACAACATCTCGTAGTCCTCCATATATCGGAATCCATATACGTCCGTTCAGTCTAAGAATTCCATCCTTGCTAAGAGTCAACTTCTCCTCAGTTACTCCCAACTTTTCATTAGGATAATTAGCTTCCAACACAGCCTCACGCTGCGCAGCTAATATCCTTTCCATTAAATTATTCTTAACCTCAATGCTCTTGGCATTGATTCGAATGGGTTTTACCCTTTCTTTCCTGCTCAAGGCATCGGCGACTACATTCGCCTTGCCGGGATGGTACCTGATTTCGCAGTCATAATCATTCAGGGTTTCCATCCAACGGCGTTGCCTCATGTTCAACTCTTTCTGGTTGAACAGGTGCTGGAGGCTTTTGTGATCAGAATAAATCACAAATTTAATACCATAAAGGTAGTGCCTCCACAACTTCAGTGCAAATACAACAGCACCCAACTCCAAGTCGTGGGTGGTGTAATTCTTTTCATGCACCTTTAATTGCCTTGAAGCATAGGCAATCACCTTGCCCTTCTGCATAAGCACACACCCCATGCCTGTGTGTGATGCATCGCAGTAAACTACGAATTCATCTGTACCCTCAGGTAAGGTCAACACAGGTGCGTTGCTTAGCTTCTGCTTCAATATTTCAAAGGACTCTTGCTGCTTCGGGCCCCAGATGTACTTTTCTTTCTTCTTGGTCAAGGAAGTCAAGGGCGCAGCAATCCTTGAAAAATTTTCAATAAACCTCCGGTAGTATCCTGCTAACCCCAGGAAACTACGAATTTCGGTAGGCGTCTTTGGCTCTTGCCAGTTCATAACCGCCTCTACCTTAGCGGGATCCACTTGGATACCACGCTCACTCACAACGTGTCCTAAAAACTGAACCTCTCTTAGCCAGAATTCGCATTTCGAGAATTTGGCGTAGAGTTTCTCACGTTGTAGTAACTCGAGAATGCAACGGAGATGCTTCTCGTGGTCAGCTTGATTCTTGGAATAGATAAGGATATCGTCGATGAAGACTATGACGAATTTGTCCAAGTACGGCTTGCAAACGCGATTCATGAGATCCATGAACGCAGCCGGTGCATTTGTGAGCCCAAAAGGCATCACTAGGAACTCGTAATGACCATAGCGAGTCCTAAATGCAGTCTTGTGTATATCTTCATCTCTGACCCTTAGTTGATGATAACCCGACCTTAAGTCGATCTTGGAGAAGTAGCTTGCTCCTTGCAGCTGATCGAATAGATCATCGATCCTTGGTAAAGGATATCTATTCTTTATGGTAACTTTATTTAGTTCTCTATAGTCGATGCACAACCGCATCGATCCGTCCTTCTTCTTTACAAATAGGACAGGAGCTCCCCAGGGAGATGAACTAGGTCTGATAAAACCTTTCGCCAGCAGTTCATCCAACTGGGTCCTCAGTTCTTTCATTTCCGTTGGCGCTAATCTATAAGGTGCTCTTGCTATCGGAGCCGCTCCAGGAATGATGTCAATTCTGAACTCCACTTGTCTATCTGGTGGCAAACCAGGTAGTTCTTCAGGAAAAACCTCGGGGTATTCAGAAATGACAGGAAGATCCTCGATCTTCGGCTTTGGTTCTTCAATTATCACCTGAGCCATGTAAATTACACAGCCTCTGTTTAAACACCTTGAAGCTTTCAGCATAGATACGTCTTCGGGCAATCCGTAATGCGTATCCCCTCGAATGGTAAGAGATTCACCACTCGGAGTCTTTAAGACTATTTGCCTTTTGCCGCAAATGATTTGGGCCTGGTTATGGGATAACCAGTCCATGCCTAGCACGATATCAAAACCCGCCAATTTGAAGGGAAGTAGAGATAAAGGAAAAGAATGGTTCCTAATGGATATTTCACATCCTTCTAAAACAGTAGAGACGGTTTCTATCGTGCCGTCTGCTAACTCTACTTCGTATTTCACGTCGAGGGTTTTGATTGGCATATTTAGTAGTTGGCAAAATTTCTGGTCTACAAAGGATTTATCAGCGCCAGAATCGAACAGTACTCTTGCAAATATATTATTTACGAGAAAAGTACCTGTAAGCACATTGTCGTCCTTAACCGCTTCCTTTGCATCCAAGCGGAAAACTCTCGCATTCGACTTCTTCGTCTCTTCCGCCTTCTTGGCATACTTCGGGCAATTACTCTTTATGTGCCCCTTTTCATTACAATTAAAGCAGGTTGCATCCTTTATCTTTTTGCACTCCACTGTCTTATGATCCTTGGACTTGCATAGCCCACAGGATGGAGTCTTTTGTTGCGACTGTGAACCAGACGCAAACCTACACTTCCCGGAGTGAGGTTTCTTGCAGACCTTGCAGTGAGGTCTTCCATCAGCTTGCCCCTCCTTCTTTGCTTCCGACCCTCTCTTGCCTTCACCGTTTCCACGGTGCTTTTTCCCAGACTTTCGTGAGGTATCATCCTCACGCTTTCGCTTTTCAGCCTCCTTGCTCCTTTGTGCCCTCAGACGGACAGCATCAAGCGTAAGAGACAAGGAGAGGTCAGTAACTGACCTGAAGGTCGTTGGCCTAGAGGCCTTTACGCTAGCTTTGATCGCCGGCTCTAAGCCCCCAATGAAACGGGCAATCCTTCTAGGTTCTGGTGTCACAAGATATGGCACCAGGCGTGACATAGTGTTAAAACTTGTCAGATATGCTTGACAATCCAGGTTTGTCATCACTAGTGAGACAAAATCTGCCTCAATCTTCTCAACCTCGTGCTGAGGGCAGTAGTTTTCTTTTATGAGGGTAATAAACTCCCCCATGACATTTTGTACAAGGAAGACTTACCTGAAGCCTGCACCAGAGCTCTCCACCATGCCAGGGCCTCGCCCTTGAATGACTGGGACACAAACTTAACCACGTCCCTCTCAGCGCACCCGCTGATGTCCACTATCGTGTCCATCTCGTCTAGCCAGGTGATACAGTCAACCGCACCTTTCTCCCCTGTAAATTCACGGGGCTTACATGATACAAAGTATTTGTAGGTGCAACCCTTAGCACTTGACGCATCAGTATATTCTCTATCGCGATGAACGCTGTGCTCAGTAGACGAGTGCTTGTCGTCATCTTTCTTGGGTTCAGAGGGTGGTTTGGAGTGTGTCTTTGGTTTAGAGGGTGGTTTTGACACAGTTCTGCCTTGAGACTCAGTATTTTGACGATCAATAGCTGCCTGGACAGCATTGTCAATCAGAGCCTTCAGTTGTGCGCCTGTCAAATGCACTGACGCATTGTCATAGTCATCTTCGTTTGTGTGGCTGTTCTCTCCATTGGGATCCGCCATTGTAACTTGAATCTGTTACAGAAGATAACAAAATTTTAATTTAGGAGATTATTATATGATTGTCTTTTATGACAATTTGTCAACCATGGTACAGAGACCATATTTGGTTAACTTTTTATTTCATTAAATATTAGGATTTGAATATATCCTATTTTAACTATATAAATAGTATTGGCGGCATAAAGCCTAATCATGATGATGTTTTATAATATTAGCCGAGATTCCAGAGAATCAAAGGCATAGAGAGTTGAACCGTAGTTCTTTTATCTCTTTCTGACAGAGAGTCATAGACTACCACTGCCTTTTGTCTTTATAAGATAATTATTATGGCCCATAGGCACTACACCTCTAATGGATGTCTTAATATGGTTGGCCCGTAGGCACTACATCACTAATGGATGTTTTAATAATATTGGCCCGTAGGCACTACATTACTAATGGATGTTTTAATAATTCTGGCCCGTAGGCACTGCATCACTAATGGATGTTTTAATAATACTGGCCCGTAGGCACTACATCACTAATGGATGTTTTAATAATTCTGGCCCGTAGGCACTGCATCACTAATGGATGTTTTAATAATACTGGCCCGTAGGCACTACATCACTAATGGATGTTTTAATAATTCTGGCCCGTAGGCACTGCATCACTAATGGATGTTTTAATAATACTGGCCCGTAGGCACTACATCACTAATGGATGTTTTAATAATTCTGGCCCGTAGGCACTGCATCACTAATGGATGTTTTAATAATACTGGCCCGTAGGCACTACATCACTAATGGATGTTTTAATAATTCTGGCCCGTAGGCACTGCATCACTAATGGATGTTTTAATAATACTGGCCCGTAGGCATTGCATCACTAATGGATGTCTTTATAACACTGGCCCGTAGGCATGGCATCACTAATGGATGTCTTTATAATATTGATCACCTTCATTGGTGATTCAACCCACGATTTATATATCATTTAGTTGGGTTTTGAAATCCTTAAAGGATTATTGTATAAGAATGACGTGCGTGATTTTAACGAATCACATCTGCCATGAATGTTAACATGCGTACAGAGGTTAACTGGGAATCAGAATCTTTTCAGTTAGGTCGTACCATCTTGACTAGATCTTAACAGACCCCAAGCTAGGTTTCACCTTTTAAGATTCTTTATTTAGGCAGATCAATATAAAAGGAATGGTTTTGGTTTATTTTTATATATATTAAAACAAAACTCATAACATACATTCCAAAATCTCAATTACAATTACATATTGCCCTAAACGGGTCTTTCAAATAGTACATACCTCCAGAGAGGTTTTAAAATAAGTGACAAGTCCACGCAGGGACTAATACAAGATAGGTGTCCATGCAAGGACTAAATATAAGTCCACGTAGGGACTGAAATATGATAAGTTGTCCACGCAGGGACTTATTTCAAAGTAGAAATTACAGTAGTACTACTATTAAGGGCTAATGGTCACGTTTCTTCTTTTTGCCCTTTAGTAGGTTCGCCAAGCCTTTGAGAAATCCTCGGTGGCTTTTCTTTTCTTCCTCGAACTCTCTCTCCACACGATCTAGTCGATGGAGTATTTCTTCCTGTTCAGGAGGAGAGAATCGTGGTTGTGGCGCTTGTTGCGGAACTGGAGGTCTGGGAGGTATTGGATACCCATGAGCTGAGTAGTCCGGTGGTCCCATGTTTCCATGTGCTCCGTCAGGGTAGCGCGCATTATATCTTGCCGACACCACATAGGGGTCGCGCTCATAGCCGTAGTTGTATTGTGCTTGTGACGGTTCGAACGGGTTGTAAGCCGTCGGACCCGTATAAGCAGGTATGGGTTGGTCATACCCAAATGGTGGCGAATTTCGTGCAGCTGGTGCGGAGTTCGCCTCCTGTATAGGACTTGAAGGTCCTTCTTCTTGTAGCGGCGGATAGTGGCTACTACTAGAATGTCGAGGAGTGCTGAAGTGGATACCCCCTCCTCCTCGTGTAGACATACGAGCATTTGTCCTCCTACGCCTCGGCGGATCAGGTATTACTGGTTGTGCCGGTGGCGGAGGTGGTGGCGTAACTGCCTCAAAGCGTGAATCCTCAGAGGGATCCTGTGGATGTCTCGGTGGTTGAGATGTCTGTCGAGATGGCGTGTAGTACCATTCATGTCGGTCAAACATCGCTTGGAAACTGTCAGGTCCTTGATAGGGCGTTCCATGGAAGGATGATCCATCAGAAACTTCTATCGGATGCGTGGGCGTACCACGAGCTGGTTCAGTTGGATCCTCATCTTCCTCCATGGGATCTTCAGAAAAGTGGTCTTGTGGACCTAGCGGAACAAATCCTGAAGGTTCCTGTATGTAGTCAGCTGGATTAAACTGACCTATGTAGTATGGAGTAGGGTCGTCGTAATTTCGGTGTGATACCGAACGTTGTAGAGGTATGAAGGAAGGTTGTGGGTTATTGGGATCATTTTCTGAATCTGGCCCAAAGGAGTGCCGGTAGGATGGCGTCGAGCTGTGCGAAGTGGAATGCCTCGCGGGTTCGTAAAGATCTCTTCGTCGTTGTGGTTCTTCGCTCCTTGTCATCGAAGGCTGTCTTGTACCAGATGGTCCAGCTTCGGTATCGTGATGTGTCACGATTTCTCCTCGGCCTCTTCTTCCCCTTCCTCTTCCCCGGAATATAACAGGTGGCATTTTCCTGCTCCAAAACTTATTAAAAATCAAATCGAAAATAAAGACAAAAAGGAGTAATAATCCGAATTTGTCCTAAGTTCTTGTCTAGACTCAAGTATGTGCAATTGTGTCATTGAGATTAAACACAATAGGTATAACAACCCTCGGTAAAACCGACACCCTCATAATAATTCTTATACCCTAATATATCTTTAAATATATCTATGTGTCTTTATATGTACCCCGTATGTGAAAACCGAGCCCTCAAACTAGATTATACTATATAAAATAAATAAAAACAATAAAAGTTAAGTTGAGGCGGGCCGCATGGACCTCACCTCAACCTAACGCGGGCCGCGCGAGTAGTAACCAGGATTTGCCAAAACCCTAAGCCCAAGCGGGCCGCGTACATGGTGGATTAAGTCCAAGCGGGCCGCGAGTGTCCGGAATTGTGGCGTGACCCGGAGCGGCCACGTGTCCAACTCGTGTCGAACCTATAAGATTGACCCGGATCAGCTAAGCCTAGGCCCTAGGCCATGCGGGCCGCGTAGAACCAGGCCCAAACTCCACGCGGGCCGCGTGGGAGTCCAATTACAGCCCTATATAAGAAGGCAACGGGCTTTCGGTTTTCGTCGCTCACTTTCTTTCGTTCTTTCTAAATTTCTGTAGTAGTGTTACTATAGCCGGGCATTATACCCCCTAAAATAGCGAGGTTCTGCTACGATGTAAGTATTATAACCCCTGGAGACGTATTAGATACGCTGCCCGATTGATCTAGGGTTCCGTAACGGCTGTCGTGGTTCTGCCCGACGTAGTCGTTGGAATGCCGTCTCGGGGAGGGTATTACTAATGTTAAAATGGGTTATTATACTAACACACGTGCATTTGTGTAATTTATAGATTATCTCCAGGAAACCCTTACGAAAAACCTAAAACAGCAATGTGAGTAATCTTCTTTTTGAAAACTGTTTTTACAAAACCTTAAATTTCCATGCGAATAACAGTTATTGAGTATTTGTAAGAATACAATTACAGTCGGTAAATTTGGGGTTTTGTATACAAAATTTGTTACCACCTGGTAAAGGAGTAACATGACCATAAGTCGGAACGACATTACCGTGTGGTGGTAATTGATATAACTTGGAAACAAATGTAATTGCGGATGCGCCCTCAATACTGTTCACTGTGAATTTTTATTTAAACTTGATTAAACTGGGATTCACTCACCAGTATTTCCCACTGACAAAATGTTTTTAAAACGCGTTTCAGGTAACAATATGTGAAAGCCAAATAGAAGCCAGCTGGACAGCACTGAAGGCTTGGAAAAGTGGCAATAAAGTTACCTAAGAATAAAATGGATGTTTTTATTAAATAAATAGGATTTATTCCTATGAAACGTGTGTATTGAAAACTTGGGTTTTTACCCATATGTTTAATGTTATAAAACATGGTGGTTTACTCTGATTAAAACATTTCCTAACTACGGTCCTGATGAAAATTTCCGCTGCCAAATTGGATAAATAAATGTGATACCACCGAAACTGGCTCACGGCCGCCCGTTCCCGGAAGATAGGGATCGGGGGCTGTGACAGAAGGTGGTATCAGAGCTATGCCACTGATTCAGCCACAGAAGTGTTCTGCTGACATCAAAATTCAAAGTGTTAGGAAATAAATTATGGAAATACGTGTATAATTGTATTTCTTGCTCTGTGTTATCTGACTATTTGTTAGTTTACAGTATGAGTGACCAAGGACCTTCTGACGCCTATCGTCAACTGTCTGGTTCGCCTAGGAGCGAAGGCACCTCCTCTTCTCAGCCTGCCCTCTCAGGGTATTCTGCTGACACAGAAGAAGGAATCTTTGTGTTTAAGGCTCAGTCTGAAGAGCCATTTCCTCAGAAAAAGAGGGGATGGTTCAGTAGGGGAGCGCATGAACGTAGGAAAAGAATGAAAAAGTTGCAGGAACAGCGAGTGTTAGCCGCAGCAAAAAAGAGAAACTGATGCTTATAATCAGGATATGCTCAATAGGGGTATCGCTAATATCCATATTTTAGCAACCACTGCTGCTGACCCAAACCTGGAACAAATGCTAGCACCCCAACCACAAAATCCTGATCAACCCATGGAAATAGAAAACCAGATAGAAATGCCTGATTTCAACCCGGAGGAAATACCTAGGGTACCTGCACCTGATCCTCTAGACCCAAACAACTACGACCCCTGGTGGAACGATGTTAGGGACTACGTACAACAAAACCCAATTCAGGAAAATGTGCCAATACCCAACTTAGGAGCTTATCCAGGGTTAGATCCTCATGATCCCTACAACATAAGTGATGCATATGTTAGGGAAATTTTAGAGAATCCATACCCATACCAGGCCCCTATGCCTCCGTATCAGGAACCCATACCTCAGTTTCCAAACCCAATCCTAGAACCTGCACCCCCAATGAGTGCAGAAAATGTCCAGGAACTTAGGACTTTTGGGGAGGAAATTTTAGAAAGCAGTGATCGTATGCGACAGGTGGGAGAACGCCTCGTATGGAAATACGATGAGCGTAATATGGATTTTTGGATGAATCCATATCAGTGAAAGTAATGGTAAAAATGGTAGTAGTAATAATAATAATAATATAATAATAATATATGTGTGTATGTGTTAGAAAAAAAAAAAAAAAATTTACGGATGCATACTATTAGTATTGTAGCTTTACATTTCAGTCGGTACTGTAATTTTAATTTCTGTACTGGTGTGTATCGATGCATAGTATATATAAAAAGAGTAAAGTCGCAATGCTCGACGTTTTTGGGTAAACGTACGTGTTATGTGATTGGATATATTCAAATATTAATTGTGATATTAATATTTGGTAAATGTTTAAAATTCAGATGGCCGACGCGGGAAATCAAGAAAATCTGAATAACGATAACCAGAGTAACATTAACGTGGTTAATGAGAATTCGGACAATAATAACAACGGAAACCAAATGGATAATAGTGCCGTTCAGCATATTGTGGCACAGGGAATTATAGATGCAATGCCATTTATTATTCAAACAGTTCAGGAAGCGAATAATAAAAGTAAGCATAGCAGTAAGCGACCAACTGAACCAGAAAACAGCGTAAACAATGGACCCATACTTCAAGCGCCCATTCCCAAAAGAAGAAGAACCATGCCACATGGTTGTTCTTACAAAGAATTCTGGTCCTGCAAACCAATAGAATTCTCGGGCAATGAAGGACCCATTGCAGCTTTACGCTGGATAGAGAAAACTGAGGCAGTTCTGAAAATAAGCAAGTGTGCTGAAGAAGATAAAATAATGTTTGCTTCAAATCTGTTTAAAAATGCAGCCTTAGAATGGTGGAACACTATCCTCCAATCCAGAGGAAGTGATAGAATTTATAATATGGAATGGGAAGAATTCAAGAACATGGTAGAAAGGAAATTCTGCCCTCCCAATGAAAAAGAACAGATAGCAAATAAGTTTCTGAATCTAAGAATGACCGGGGTAGACAGTAAGGGTTACACTACCACATTCTTTGAATATGCTAGGATAGTACCTACCCTTGCATCACCTGAACCGGTATTAATCTCCCGTTACATCTGGGGATTAATTGGAGAAATTAGACATGTAGTCAAGGCCGCTAGACCCCAAACCATAGAGGAAGCTGTAGAACTAGCCAATACCTTGACAGATGAGTTAATCCGTACTAGAGAAGAAGACCAGAGGAGAAACCTAACCCAAAGGCTTACTCAAGAATTCCGTTCTGGGAATTCCAACCGTAGGAATGTAGGTTCTACCTCTGCACCATACTGCAAAGCCTGCAAAAAGAAGCATTCTGGAAGATGCTCTACTTACTGTAATTTCTGCAAAGCACCAGGACATAAAGAGGAGACATGCAGAAGAAAACCAACTAATGGGATGTGCTTCAATTGTGGAGAAAAAGGTCATATCAAGCCAAACTGCCCAAAAGTGACCCCAGCTGCAAATAACAAGAACCCTAGAAATGCTAGAGCATTTGTTTTGACTGCAGACGAAGCCAAGATGATCCCAGACGTCATTGCTGGTACGTTTTTAGTTAATGATATTTTTGCTAAAGTATTATTTGACTCTGGTGCCAACCAAAGTTTTATTAATACTTCATTTTGCAAACTCCTAAATCAATCATTAACTAAACTACCACAAGAATGTCTAGTGGAGACCGCAAATGGAGAAACTGTTAAGATTTCTGAATTCTTGCAGGGAGCAAATATAGAAATTTTTAATCAAAAATTTATGGCAAACCTTTACCCAATGAATCTGGTTGGATTTGATGTAGTATTAGGAATGGATTGGTTAATAGCCAATAAAGCCAGTATTTTATGTGATCAAAAGACAATTCAATTAAAATCACCAAGAGGTGAAAAGATCACAATTAAAGGAGATAAACCATTTAGATCCACTAAATTTATCTCTGTGATGAAAACTGCAAGTTGTATAAGGAAAGGATCTATAGTGTATTTGATTTCTATAATCACTAACACTAAAGGAAAAGAATTAAAAGATATTCCAGTAGTATCCCAATTTTCAGATGTCTTTCCAGAAGAATTACCAGGACTACCGCCAGACAGGGAAGTTGAATTCAGAATTCATCTGTTACCAGGAACAGCACCGATTGCCAAAGCACCTTACCGTTTGGCACCCGCAGAAATGCAAGAACTGAAGAAACAATTAGACGAATTGTTAGAAAAAGGATTCATACAGCCAAGCTCATCGCCATGGGGAGCGCCGATTTTATTTGTTAAAAAGAAGGACGGATCAATGCGTATGTGCATTGACTACCGGGAATTGAACAAAGTCACGATTAAGAATCGGTACCCATTACCGAGGATCGATGATTTGTTTGATCAACTTCAAGGAGCTCGATTTTTCTCTAAAATCGATTTAAGATCAGGATATCATCAATTAAAGGTACAGGAAGAGGATATTCCTAAAACCGCATTCAGAACAAGGTATGGTCATTATGAATTTACTGTCATGCCATTTGGTTTAACCAATGCCCCAGCCGCATTTATGGACATGATGAACCGAATATGTAAGCCATATTTGGATAAATTCATAATTGTCTTCATAGATGATATTCTAATTTACTCTAAAAGTAAAGATGAGCATGCAAAGCACTTGCACTTACTTTTAAGTTTATTGAGAAAAGAGAAGCTTTATGCTAAATTTTCAAAGTGTGAGTTTTGGTTAGAACAGGTGCAATTTCTCGGACATTTAGTAAATCATGAAGGAATTCATGTAGACCCAGCAAAAATCGAGGCAATTACCAAATGGAAAACCCCAGAGTCACCAACTGAAGTTAGAAGTTTCTTAGGATTGGCCGGTTATTATAGAAGATTTATTCAAGATTTTTCTAGAATAGCCATTCCTTTAACTAAGTTAACCTGTAAATCTGTTAAGTTTGAATGGGGACCAAAACAAGAAGAAGCCTTTAGAATCCTTAAGCAAAGATTAACCCATACACCCATACTAGCATTACCAGAAGGAACTGAAGACTTTGTAATCTTTTGTGACGCTTCTAAATTAGGTTATGGATGCGTATTGATGCAACGTCAAAAGGTTATAGCTTATGCATCTAGACAGCTTAAGAGTCATGAAGGAAATTATTCAACCCATGATTTGGAATTAGGAGCTATAATTTTTGCCCTTAAGATTTGGAGACATTATCTTTATGGTAGTAAGTTTACCATATTCACAGATCATAAGAGTTTAAGATATGTTTTCGGGCAAAAAGAGTTGAATATGAGACAAAGACGCTGGATGGAATTGCTTAGCGATTATGACTGTGATATCCAGTATCATGCAGGAAAAGCAAATGTGGTGGCTGATGCTTTAAGTCGAAAATATCACGAAAAGCCAAAAAGGGTACGTTCTCTTAAATTAAATCTACAAGTAGATTTAAACAATCAAATTAGAAAAGCACAAGAAACAGTAATCAAGGAGGATACTGAAAAATTAAAAGGAATGATTAAGGAATTAGAAAAAGGAACAGATGGAATTTGGAGGTTCCATAAAAAGAGAATGTGGATACCTAAATTAGGAAATTTACGTCACCGTATATTAGAAGAAGCCCATAAATCTAAATATACGATGCATCCAGGAAATGATAAAATGTACCAGGATTTAAGGAAAAATTTCTGGTGGATAGGAATGAAAAAGGATGTAGCAGCTTATGTTTCTAAATGTTTAACTTGCTCACAAGTTAAAGCTGAACATCAGAAACCCTCAGGTTTGTTACAGCAATTAGAAATACCAGTTTGGAAATGGGAATTGATAACAATGGATTTTGTTACCAAATTGCCTAAAACAAGGAAAGGTAATGATACAATCTGGGTGATTGTAGATAGATTAACCAAATCAGCTCATTTCTTACCAATGAAGGAAACCTTTAGTATGGAACAATTAGCCAAATTATATGTAAATGAAATTGTTTCATTACATGGCATTCCTTTATCAATTGTTTCCGATAGAGATAGCCGTTTTACTTCTCATTTTTGGTCAAGTTTCCAAAGAGCAATGGGAACCAGGCTAAATCTAAGCACCGCGTATCATCCACAAACAGACGGACAAAGTGAAAGGACAATTCAGACAATGGAAGACATGCTTAGAGCTTGTGTAATTGATTTTGGAGGTAATTGGGACGAACACTTACCTTTAATAGAATTTTCTTATAATAACAGCTATCACACAAGTATCAATGCTGCACCATTCGAAGCACTTTATGGACGAAAGTGCAGAACCCCAGTCTGTTGGGCGGAAATTGGAGAAAAACAACTATCTGGACCCGAGATAGTACAAGAAACAACCGACAAAATTATTCAAGTCAAGGAACAACTGAAAACCGCGCGTGATCGCCAGAAGAGCTATGCTGATAACAGACGCAAACCATTAGAATTCCAAGTGGGAGATAAAGTGTTATTAAAAGTCTCTCCCTGGAAAGGCGTGGTAAGATTCATCAAGAAAGGAAAGCTTAGTCCTAGGTATATTGGACCTTTCAAAATTCTTAAAAGAATAGGACCTGTAGCCTATCAGCTACAACTACCAGAAGAAATGGCAGGAATACGTGATGTGTTTCATGTATCTAATCTCAAAAAGTGTTTAGCTGATAAATCACTCGTAGTACCTCTTAAGGATATAGAGGTTAATGAGCAACTCAAGTTTGTGGAGAAGCCTCTACAAATTGAAGATAGGAAAGTTAAAAATCTCAAGCATAAGAGATTGATTCTGGTCAAAGTAAAGTGGGACTCTAAAAGAGGACCCGAGTACACGTGGGAGCTTGAATCAGAAATGAAAAAGAAATATCCACACTTGTTCCAGTAAATCTCGAGGACGAGCTCTAAAACAAGGTGGGGAGGATATAACAACCCTCGGTAAAACCGACACCCTCATAATAATTCTTATACCCTAATATATCTTTAAATATATCTATGTGTCTTTATATGTACCCCGTATGTGAAAACCGAGCCCTCAAACTAGATTATACTATATAAAATAAATAAAAACAATAAAAGTTAAGTTGAGGCGGGCCGCATGGACCTCACCTCAACCTAACGCGGGCCGCGCGAGTAGTAACCAGGATTTGCCAAAACCCTAAGCCCAAGCGGGCCGCGTACATGGTGGATTAAGTCCAAGCGGGCCGCGAGTGTCCGGAATTGTGGCGTGACCCGGAGCGGCCACGTGTCCAACTCGTGTCGAACCTATAAGATTGACCCGGATCAGCTAAGCCTAGGCCCTAGGCCATGCGGGCCGCGTAGAACCAGGCCCAAACTCCACGCGGGCCGCGTGGGAGTCCAATTACAGCCCTATATAAGAAGGCAACGGGCTTTCGGTTTTCGTCGCTCACTTTCTTTCGTTCTTTCTAAATTTCTGTAGTAGTGTTACTATAGCCGGGCATTATACCCCCTAAAATAGCGAGGTTCTGCTACGATGTAAGTATTATAACCCCTGGAGACGTATTAGATACGCTGCCCGATTGATCTAGGGTTCCGTAACGGCTGTCGTGGTTCTGCCCGACGTAGTCGTTGGAATGCCGTCTCGGGGAGGGTATTACTAATGTTAAAATGGGTTATTATACTAACACACGTGCATTTGTGTAATTTATAGATTATCTCCAGGAAACCCTTACGAAAAACCTAAAACAGCAATGTGAGTAATCTTCTTTTTGAAAACTGTTTTTACAAAACCTTAAATTTCCATGCGAATAACAGTTATTGAGTATTTGTAAGAATACAATTACAGTCGGTAAATTTGGGGTTTTGTATACAAAATTTGTTACCACCTGGTAAAGGAGTAACATGACCATAAGTCGGAACGACATTACCGTGTGGTGGTAATTGATATAACTTGGAAACAAATGTAATTGCGGATGCGCCCTCAATACTGTTCACTGTGAATTTTTATTTAAACTTGATTAAACTGGGATTCACTCACCAGTATTTCCCACTGACAAAATGTTTTTAAAACGCGTTTCAGGTAACAATATGTGAAAGCCAAATAGAAGCCAGCTGGACAGCACTGAAGGCTTGGAAAAGTGGCAATAAAGTTACCTAAGAATAAAATGGATGTTTTTATTAAATAAATAGGATTTATTCCTATGAAACGTGTGTATTGAAAACTTGGGTTTTTACCCATATGTTTAATGTTATAAAACATGGTGGTTTACTCTGATTAAAACATTTCCTAACTACGGTCCTGATGAAAATTTCCGCTGCCAAATTGGATAAATAAATGTGATACCACCGAAACTGGCTCACGGCCGCCCGTTCCCGGAAGATAGGGATCGGGGGCTGTGACAATAGGATAGTGTTTAATTCACTCAATGTTGGCTCTGATACCAACCTGTCACACCCCGATTTCCACGTGTCTCACCGGTGGGCCCGGTGGGGGATTACCGTGACGATGTTGGCAACAATATAGTCAAACCACACAATTATATAATGCACAGCGGAAGCATAAGATAAATATATAAATTTCAACCTCCGATCGTAATATCAAAATGTATTACAGGGGTTGAATATATCCACAGTGGATCGTAAATAATCATAAATTATTGTTCCATCAGATACTGCAATCAAGCTTGCGAGGCTTATCCCGACGCTAGGGAGCTAATACCAGCCAATTACGTTTAGGTACCTGCACTTAATCTTTTTGGGGAAAATACGTCAGTTTACACTGGTAAATACATTCAACTGACACATTTGAAAATGTTTATTAAAATTGATTCGAATGCACAAGGCACAAACTCTTTTATAACTTGGGAAAATTCATAATGATCTTGTGAACGTTTTACATGTTCTTTTGTGCGTTCAGTAGCCCGGGTCGTACCGGGTTAAAGATTTATAGACACACCACGTTTGCGTAAAACCGTAGTATAAAAACCAACGGCTACGTCTTTTAATTTTAATGTCGACACTTTATACCGGGTGTACGCCTACACCGGGATGTCGATGGTCGTGGCCATTTCGTAAAATGATGCCAAGGATATCCGGGACAACGGTCATTAAACCCCCCAAAGGCTTATAAGCAACAAAACTGTTTAAATGAGCCGATCATATTTAATCAATTAACCACCTAAGCGATGGAATTATATAATGCTCAATCAAGCGGTATTAATATACCGTAACCCAAGCCCATATAGGGGAAATAAGTTAAAGTATTTACCTTTGCAAGTATTAATCCTTAATTTAGATCAAGTCACCGATAGCTTTTACTGGGGCTCCTAATCTGGAACGAAGGTTTTAATTAACCTCTTAGAATCCTAACGGTCCTTGTATTAGCCGTAGCTTAAACCGGTTGATTCCGATATATAGATATGGTTAATTCGCTCGAAAAGGCGAAAACCGAGAATGGAGTATGATTTGGACCCAACAAGTTCAGAGACTTGTTTTATATGGGTTTATAGTTCATACTCTGGATTTTGGGGTTCAAATAATATAATTTGACCCATATCGGCTATTGCACGAAAACTAGTTCCATGAGCCGTACCGTATGCGCAAATAGGCGAAACGGTTAACCATAAGTGTCCTACGCTTATTTCCTAAGTCAATATGCCTTAAAAGTATTTTGGTATCAGTAGGATACCTTCCGTAATGCCCGTAACGAGTTTAAGTTAATATTATGCCCCGTAGGGGCTTTTCGGTCATTTTAAAGACTTTAAAAAGGGCTTTTCGAGTTCTACAGGAAATCTGAGTTTCCCGAACAGCTTATAAAGCTTAAAATACTTTATTTATTATTTAAAATCAGTGGCAACTGGAATCGGGTCAAAAGACCTTGTAGAACTCCCGTTTTGGCCAAAAAGGGCATATTCGGTATTTACCGAACCGTAGCCATAACCGCAGGTTATGAGCAAGGTAAAAATTATTAAAAATCTTTAAAATTCCCAAAATATTATTTTACCACAGTGGGTAAATGTTTTGGTGACGAAAACTTGGGTTAGATGGGCGTTATGCTAATTGCGCCATTAATTACAAAACTTTCTTAAAAGTGCGCCTTTTAGCATAACTCTCATTCTAGGCCTCGGATTGACGTGAAACTTTAAGGACATGCTTATAATTTAACAAGCAAGGTTTTGGTCCGTTCACGTGTCCAAAATACTCGTTTTAATTTTAAAAGGCCGTTACGGTCAACTTTTAGGCGAATGACGGAAATACGTAAAAGACTCGGATAACTCATGAACCGACCACAGAGGCGTATACCAACATGTGACCTGGTCCTAAGAGAGTCCTAAGGTATATTTATACTTCACTAAAACGGGTCAGAACTGAAGTCAAAGCAAAAGTCAAACTTATGCGACTTTCGGCTCCGAACCGGTTCAATATAGTAAATGATCGATTCAAACGAGCGCAAACAAGTTTATTTACTTATTTTCATGTTTTATGATTATCAAAACATGTTCCATAGCATATATATTACAGATTATGCATAAATCGCTAAAATAGCTTTCTGTTGACTTTTTAACCGCACGTTTGACTCGACATTTGACATAGTTAGAGTGGTGATCAGGGGAACCATTTTAGAGGTTTATTACCCACATAAATACCAACTCATAACCACTTTTGATTCGTCATAAGACTGAACCATTACTGATTTATTGTAAAGTCAAACCGTAGTTACGACGGTTTGGTTCTTAGCCATTTACTAAGGAAATGTGGAACCACAAAGGGTTAGATCACTTACAGAGGTTGTGTTCTTGCTTATGGAGCAGAAGAGAATGCTTGGGAGCACTTAGAATGATCAGAGAGGTGTTGTTTGAGGTGTGGTAAACATATGCTCATAACCTTGGTATTTATAGCCAATGTCAAGGATGTATGATCATTACAAACACCTACAACAGGTCAGGGGTGATGGGTAGATGTCCCCTAAGTGTTATGGGTCGAGCATAGGGTGCCCATGCCCCATTTGTTGGTTGTTGATCGTTCAAGGCTCCAAAAGTCAAGAAAACTACAACTTTCTGCATCTGGGCGCTTTACGCGACCCGCATGGGAGTCCCCATGCTTTTTAATGCGGGTCGCCTAAAGATCAAATATCAGTCGCGTATTTAAGGTGGCTCGCGGCCCGCCTCAACTTAACCATAACCTTCACGCGGGTCGCGAGAGGTTAAGGTTTCAGAAATTTTTAAATCTTTTGTTATGATTACAGAATCTGGCCATTAATAACGAAATCTTTCGTAATGATTCACCTGACCTTTCGGGTTTGAAGGGGTAACTTTGCGGTTTGGCCCTCGGTTATTTACCGATAGGGGCCTCGTGTTAATTACCCGCATTATTAAGTCCCCGGTTTATTTATTAATTATATTGGAAAGCCTTAACTTTCATTATTGACGCTTTTAACCCTTCTTCTACGAATTCGATCGTAACTTTCCCGTTTCATATCGAAACTTTGCGAAATTCGTATATATTATTTTAGTGAGTGTATAATACCGTTACAAAGTCTTTGGAACGTTAAAGGGTCACTCAGAGGTATTATTAAACATGTTGACACAGTTAACCCCTGTAGTTTGTAATCTCTCACTTTCTTTCGCGTTTTGTTTTTGTACGATCTATAATTTATTCGTTTGAAGGTTTAAGCATTATTTAGGGATACTATACAGTATATTTACCCTTGTTGACATTTTATAACCCTCGAATTTATATACTTTCAAGGTTTGTCAAAATTAGTCCTTTATTTATTATAGATGCCACGTGTAAACAAATGACACGTGTTAACACATCATTGGACACAAAAATTCGAGGTGTTACATTTTTATATTTCCAGAATGCTCAAAATAATTTATTTAACAAATAAAATTAGTAGAAAAAGGTTTGGGGTCAAAAAGACTTATAAAACTCATTTTATGGCTTAAACGGTCAACACCGGCATTAACCGAATCGACTTAGCGATCTATGAAACGATCAGCCAAAAATTAAATAAAAATCTTCAAAAATCCCAAAATATTATATAACATCAGTGGGTAAAGAGTTTTATATCAAAACGTGGCCTGAAATAGGTTATACGCTAAACGCGCCGTTTATTTAACATAAGGATATAGTTTTACGATATCGGCCATAACTCAAAATCTGGACCTCCCACTGGTCTCAAATTTTCGGTGCAAGTTTATAAATCAGAAATAAAGATTTCTACTCTTTCACTTTTCCAAAAATCACGTTTTATATCAAAAAGGGTAAAATAGTCAACTTTAAGCATAAATCGGAAACATGCATATGAATCGGTTAAGCATAGACTCAAGATGTAAAAATTCCAGAGAGTTAACTTAAATGAAAATGGTCAAAAATAAACTCTAATACAGATCTCAAACATGCATGCATGGATCCGAATCGAGAGTCAACGAAAAAGTCGTTTTATGAGACTTTCGATTCCGATCCGAGTTTATACTAAAGATTGTCGAGTTGATTATGGTAAAACACATTCTTATATTCATTATAAGTTATTTTTGATGATCAAACTGATTGCATGTCATCTACACTACCATTTATGCTATATTTCGCAAAAACGATTTCTGTTGGCTTTTTAAGAACATCTTTGACTCGACAATTAGCATGCTTAGAGTGGGAATCAGAGAATACCCTTTTGAGGGTTTGTTTCCCACATAAATACCAATTCATAAGTGGTTTCAATTTGAGAAATGACAGAGCCAAACTCGTTTAATCGAAAAGTCAAACTACATGAACAACGGTTTGACTTTTGATGATAATCAAAGCTAGAACGAATTATAGAATGATATAAAGGCTTACAAAGGTCCTAATGAAGCTTAGTTAACACTAGTAAGTGACCTTGTCGATCAGATTATCCCTGGAGAAGCCTTGTGAAGTTCTTGAAGTTTGGTGTGTTCTTGGTGATTACACAAGTCCTCAAAATGTGGCTTTGATCTGATTATAAAGTGAATTCAGGAGCTACAAGAGCATCACAGGTGTCCTAGGCATGCATGGCCATCCATTGGAGCAAAAGGGAGGTGTTGCAAGCTGTTTTCAACTCACAAATTGGACCAGAATGCAAAAATTCGCGAAATTCAGCATCTGATAGGGTCACGCGGCCCGCTTAAGATATCCCAGGCGGGCCGCCTGGGGTTCTGCAGGTCCAAACAGTTTCAAACTTGGCAGCTTTGGTCCCTGTTCTTGCACGCGATGCTTTGGCTACTTATTTTGACTCGTAAACCCCCAAACTTGGTTTCTAAGAACCTTGGGACGTTTACCAACATGGTAATGTCCTCGGATAACTTTGCGCTCAACCGAAAAGCCATGAAATTCGACGTTGACGCTTTTAACCCCTCAAGTACGGTTTTGGCCATAACTTTCTCATACGTTATCGAAACTTCATGAAATTTTTACCACATATTCTAGTGAGTATATTTTAGCATTACAATGCTTCGGGTCTGCCAAAAGTTCACTCAGAGGTATAAATTCAACATGTTGACACTTTTGGCCCCTATAGTTTGTAATTCCTCACTTTTGTGCAATTTCCGCGTCGTATGATCCATGAACCATCCGTTTAAGGTTATGAACATTATGTAGGGTTATCATAGAGTCTGTTTATCCATTGTTGACACTTTGGACCCTTACGTTCCATAGTTTTCACCGTTTATCAATTTTAGTCCCTCTAAAGTATGTTTTCACATACCGGAACCTTATGACACGTGTCAAGACATTATTGGACGAAATTTTTCGAGGTGTTACAGACCAGGTAGCCAACATACCTCCATATAGACCGTGGAGATATGAATGGTGAAAATCTTTTATTTTATATAGACAGTAAAATAATGCCAAGACAGCACGGACAAACGATAAGGAAGAATCACCTTCAACATAAGAAACTAGTAATTAAAGTCATTAATACAAAACCAATTAAAAAGTGCAAAAGATTAAAAATAAAAAGTATTACACTAAACACTTGTCTTCACCAAGTGATGTAAGAGACTTAGGCAAACATGGCCTTTGATTGTCAAGAACTCTTACGATCAATCTTGGATCCCGAGACGACTCACACACTCTATGATGGACAATGGATGATGGTGGTGGATGATGGTGTTATGGTGGTGGTGGGTGGTGGGTGAAGTGTGAGAGAGGTGGTGTGCCAAGGGATGAGTTGAAATGGCTCCAAACACTCCTATTTATAGGCTGAACAGAAGCTCGGGCACGGCCCCGTGCCCGATGGGCACGGCCCTGTGTCCATCCTTGTCTCTCTCCTCATTAATTGTAATTCACAATTACAATAAATGCGCCTGCAGGAATCTGACCACGCCCCCGTGTTCGCTGGGCACGGCCCCGTGGTGGGCAATAGAAACTTCTAAAGGTTTGTCTTTTCTACTGCTTCTTGGGCACGACCCCGTGCTCGCTGAGCACGGGGCATGTTCAGTCTTCTGTATTCTTGGTGTTGCTTGGGAAGATGCTGTTGAGGGGTCGGGCATTCCACTTTTGTTCCTTTTCTTGTGTTTATGTTAGATTTTGCTGTCTTTTTACTTCTTTTGTTAATTTGAGCTCATTTAATCCTGAAAATACAAAAGGAAGACAAAAACACACTTTCTCCAACATTAGTACTAAAAAGGGGTTAGTTTTATGCCACAATTGATATAATTTGTGTGTTGCATTTTGCGCATATCAAATACCCCCACACTTGAATCTTTGCTTGTCCTCAAGCAAAACTCTTTATAATGTGGCTTTATTCACTCCCAAATGGAATGGGTAGAAGAGAAGGTTTTTGGGCTTGTCATAGAGTGTCGGGATTTCCAAGATTCTTTATTGAGATTTTATTTTTATTTATTTACAATCCTATTCGGCATGATTTATTAAGAACATTCCTTAAGATAAATTACTTATTCGGGCATAACATACCTTTTTAAAATTTTATTTATATACAAGTTCACATACCTCACGGGAGATCACTCAACACTCGGCCGAAGGTGTTATTTTTTTAGTGAATCACTCGAGAGTGGCATGGAACTTACTTCTACCATAAGCTTGCCAAGCAATCAATCCTCCTCCTTTTTAACTATATACCTTTGTAAATATCAAGAGGACTTTATGGGTTTTTTGGCTTGGGCTAAAGGTGAGTAGTTGGGTTAGTGGTTAGTAAAAAGGGCGAAAGGCGTAACAAACGTCGGTTTGAAAGACTTTTTATTTTTTTTTTCATATTTTTATTTTATTTCGATGGATTGTTCAAACAAAGATATTTGATAAACTTTGTTTGTTTGTTTGGCTTCATCGAAATTATATATATAATATATATTTAAAGTCATAAGAGAACCGAACGTTGTTACTAAAAAAAATAAATAAAAAGGTTTAGGTGGGTAAAAAGGGTTGTTTTGGGTTAAGAAATGAAAAGGTTTAGGCTCAAAGGGGTTAACTAGGGGGGTTTTGGGTAGGTGGTAAAAAAAAAGAAAAATAATGGTATAGAATGAAAAAAAAAGGGTTAGTCCTAATGCCTCCATCACTTACTTACTCGGGTTTAAGTTGGTAAGGACCGGGAATGTATTGTTGTGGCAAGTTCTAGAGTCATATGAACCAAGCGGCTATTCACACAAGAAACGAAAAATGAGCATTTAGTGTAAAGATATATATATTTGTATGCTCGTTGAAGGCTCAAAACTCACTTTTGTGGGAAAAGGGTTCTTATGTGATCAAGTATATATAATCGAATTTTAACTAAGTTTGTTATGCCTTTTCATAATTTTCTTATGTTGGTTCTTTTTATCACGACGCTATTGGTTGTAAATTCGTAAAAATATAACCTTATTAAGACTTGAATTCCCAACTTAAACTTAGACAAGTAAAAAAAAAATGAAAATTTTTGGAAAAAAATTTGGGGTGATTAGCGGTTCCAATAGAGTTTTGTGTAAGGCTTGTTATTAGGACTTGCAAAATTCAAGGTTTTAGCATCCTCCCACACTTAAATTACACATTGTCCTCAATGTGTCCCAAAAATAAGTTTTTAGGTTGATTGAATGTGTAAAATGGTGTTTAAAGCAAAAATTTATGTTACTGGCAGTCTGGACACGGCCCCGTGGGGACCGGGTGACGTGATGTCGTGGGTCACGCAAATTTAATCCCCAAACAACTATAGATAGTGGTAGTAGGGTATCGAACTCAGGGAGTATGTGGAAGATGTGTTGATTGTATAGCTTTGTACTTAAACTAATATTAGACTAAATTGCAGAAAATAAAATTCAAGAGTTTGGATTGTTGATTTAGAAAACTAAATTAAAAACTAATTCAAATCAAAGTTGGTTGTAAAACAAATTAGGAGAGAACAATGATCACCTTAGGTTTCAGTTTCTTTAAACAATTGTGTGTAATTCCAACTAGAAAGAGTTACATAGACATAACTCGTTTATAGATGATTGAAGTGATAAAAGGGAACAAAGTACTCGGATTATATAAACGCGAGGTTGTTTCCCGATGACCAATTAATCAATAACCAACCCTAACCCTTCCCGTGATATCTCGATTGCCAACGGCACCAAGAACGTACGATTAAGACTAGAAATTGCAATATTGATTAACAAACTACAAACAATCAAACATACACCATGATATTCAAGCAACGCAAGTTATCATTCTAGAAATTCAGAAATTAAACACCCAAAAGTTCAAGAAACATTCACCTAAGATGATCACCGAAGAGTTTAGCCGGACATGGCTCGGTGAATCATCATCATAATCAAACTAATGTTCATACGAATCGAAAATACAAACCGAATGATAAGAATTGTTCACCAACCAAGCAAGCAGCCAAAAATCGCCCCAATGATGATCCAAAACCGTCCAATGATGAGAGATAATGAAAAGACACCCCAAAACTAACTTAAAAGTGGCAGTTACAAGTTTTCTTCGCAGACTCCACCGTAAATTACGGCACCACCGTAATTTACGGTGAACAACAAAGTGTTACGGTGGGAATAAACTGTGCTACGGTGGGAACCATTTGTTTTTCAGGTCCACCGTAAATTACGGTGGGACCGTAATTTACGGTGATGACCTGAATGTTCTTCTTGCTTTCGTCTTTTGTTCCACTCTTGACCCGTTCATCACCAAAGCCTCCCAAGTTGCGTTTAATCCATCTTTTAGCTCCTAAACCGCACCTGAAACATAAGCACCGTAGTTATCTAATTCAAGATAATTACACGATTAAGCGGAGGACTGTTTCGTCTTTTAACATGCTTAAGGGTTGTCCAAAGGACCACCCGTCACATCCCCACACTTAACCGTTGCTTGTCCCAAGCAACTCATCAAAATGATTTCAAAACAAGTGATTAAATCAAACCAAGCAAAGCATGCAATCTCTTTACCAACCCCTTTTTTAACACCCAAACAATGCACCCCTCTCAAATTCTCTCCTCTCGGCTACAAGTGAAAACTAGCAAAGATAAGCTAGACACACACTAGGCAAACGGGTGGTTGCACAATCATAAGCTTGTACCTAAATCGATCATTCTCCTTAAATGGGTCAAACATGAATGCAAATCAAAGGGACTTCAAGGTTGTAACGCGGCTAGGTGTATAGGTAGGGAATGGAATATATATGAAGTAGCGAAAATTCAACCCGGTCTTTTTATTACAAACAAAAACAAACTAACAAACAAACAAACTACTATATACAAGACAATTAAGCCCCCCCTTTTTTTTCTTTTTCTTCTTTTTTTCTTTTTTTTTTCATTGCTTTTTTTTTTAACTAACACCCATACAATAACGCATTAACCATATCTACTTCAAACTAGCAAAACTACTAAAACTATCACTAACACTATAAGACTGGGTCAAATTTGGGTAAATTTTAAGTAAGTAGCTAGGGGAAACAAATGATAAGCTTTAAAGGCACAAAATGGGCAACTAAATGTCCAAACCCCCACCCCTCTCACTACCATGCTCATATATATACTTATGAGGTCCAACCCCCCAAGTCCCACACTCGCTCACACCAACGACGAGGCTACCTAATGCCCTTATCCTTTCTACATTCATGCTCAACTAAGGACTCAAACCGCATTCAAGCACAAGTTCTAATGCACCCCCACCCGTAGCCACTCTCATCAAAGACAATCATTATTTATGTACAAGTGTGGCTACAACTCTCACCAAGAATGAAAAAGGTATCAAGGGTTGCCGGTGCATCAACTTGGGGTAAATTAGGGCGTTTAAATTTTCACATCATTTCGCTTGGCTCAAAATTTTTCAAAAACTCCAAAAAATTCCCCCCATCCCCACACTTGGGATACATTGACCCCAATGTATGGCTTTGGGAGGCTTTGATCACTAAACTCATTCACCATCAACAAAAGCTTTTTTCTCAAACCCCAAATTTCTTTTTGTATTTTTCTTTTTATATTTTTTTTATGTTTTTCTTTTTTTTAAACACGACACCACCAACAAACACCAACCCAACAATCAACCACATAATCAAACACCACCCATCCTCCCTACCATAACCAACATAAACCAAAAATATATACAAACTATACACAAGAGGGAATACCACCTGATTAATAGTAGCGCGGTCCTGGAGGTCCAAAAATGGATGACATCATATCATTCCACTCTCCAAATCCGAATGCGCCACTGCTACTCCCTGCTTGTTGTTGCGCTCCCTCCTGTTGCCTTGGGTCAAGCCATTGAGAATGGTGGAGTGGTGGAGTCGGATATGAAATACTACCATCATAAGGCGGCAATGAAGCATAATCCACATGTTGTGGATCCTCAACAACCGGCCTTCCGGCATGCCAATCCGCATGCATCCGCCTCATTTGATCATCATGATATCTATTATTAGTATCCACCTCTCGAGAATATGCGAAGGTACGGTTCCATGCCTCATGGCGATCGAAGCTATGTTTTAACGACCGCTCTATGCTTGCACTATTCCTCGTGTTTTGATCATACAACGTCCTCTCCGACCCCGACCATGTATCAAAAATAGATGCCGGCGGACGTTGACTTTCAATCACCTCTTGCATTGAACCACTATAAGCCCACCCCGGCTCATAAGGTTGCTGCACATAGTCGTAGAACATACCACCATGACCTCCACCAAAACCCCCTAGACCAACATTTGCACCACCATGCGGCTCGTCCGCATAATCCTCGTCCCCACTCGGAACCAGTTCTTCATCACTTTCCGGCTCATCCGGCTCTCCCGGTAACAACTCTCTTGCACCCAATTTTAATGCCCTCCACCGTTGACCTTCCGATTTCAACTTATGATAACGTTCCGACTGAGTATACGTCCAAACATTCCCCAACCTATCCAATGTAAACGGCTGGTGCCTTTTCGTCAAACCTCGGTCTTCGGATGTTAACGCTTTCTGTTGTTTCATCAATCCCGTAATTATGCGACAATACGGGACGATGTCTCTTCCATATTTGTTCCAGCAGATCCATAAGTGGTGCATGATAAGGTAACGTATCGGGAAGCGTGGGGACCCATGCATCAACGAATAAAGAACAGGTATCTCCGGGTACCTCACCTGTTCTTTGTCTCCCCTTCTTGGAATGACATTGAGAAGGCAGATTGTATGCAGCAATTTAGCTTCTATCTTCATGTTCTTCCGGTATAGAACACCACTGTATCTACCGGGCAAAAACAATGCTGCCAACATGTCGTTCCATCTCACATGCTTTTCTGGTTTAAGCAATAAGTCATCAAGTGTGGGAATCATGTACTCCTTAGCCGGGAGACTGTCATACTTCCCCAGCCTCTTCAATGTGTCGAATGACATCTCCACCGGTACCCCATGTACCTTCCCAATCAACTTCATCTGTGATGGCTTGTTAAAGTTGTGACATTGTAAGGTTGCCATCCACTCTTGAATCTCTGTCATAAACAGATTACTCTTGTCTTTGTCGAAGCATTTAAGCGCCCCTTCCCAACCTAAAGCGCGAAACTTAGCAAACACCCCGAACTGGCCAAATTGGGGCTCATCAACTTCTTTCTCACAAATAAACGCGGCTGCCTTGTTTTTCAACTTATTCATGCAATCATTGTAAAGTGTTGGCTGCCAAACCTCGGGTTGATCATCCAAAGACCCCGAGTTCCATACCGGCTTTTCACTCGGGTCTAACTCCATCTCTTCTTCGCCTTCACTTTCGCTTTCACTAACCCTACCCATATATTGCCTCTTTCTTGGTGGTTGCTCCTTTTGTTTGCCCTTGCCTTTTGATGAAGACGAACTTGATCCCGCTTGTTCCTTTGTCCTCGCCATTTCCTACACACATGAGACAAGCAACAAAAGCAAACACCAAATTAAACCCTCTCTTCAAAATCATCCCCACACTTGCTTGTTATCATGGTTGTAGATGTTAGTGAACCAAAAGTATCTCAAAAATTTTTCAAAAATTGGGCATGATGTCTCTACAATGTAGAACCTCCCAAAAGTTCACTACTTTAACCACAAATCCTACATCTACAACCAAAACCATGTTCAAATAAGCAATTTCATAATCATATCTTAACAATAAGCAAGTGGGCATGAGCAAATAACCTAAATCACCTTACTTTTCACAATGTAGCACCAAAATATAACAAAATAAGCTTTCATACCTTGTTTAAAGATGGAAGAGTGCTTGTGAAACCAAAAACTCCAAAACCCCCAAATTATCTCAAACTAGGGTTTCGAATTCGGACCCCAAAAGTGCGTTTTCTCTGAAATCTCTCCTCACAATCGACAAGGTTGTGAAAAATTAGTCAAGTTAGACCAAGATTTCACTTGATTTGGACAGGAATTTGGAAAGTTATGGAGGATGGAAGGTTTGGGAAGAAGAAGAACTATGGAGGAGTGGTGGGTCTTGAGGGAAAGAAAAGATGATGGTAAAGTGAAGGAGAATGAGTGGATGGGGTTATCTTCACATGACCAGGTTTTGTTTTTATTAGATTTTTTTTTATTTTTTTTTATAAGCGGAACCCCAAACGACCGACAGCAAAATCCTGCGTACCGTAATTTACGGTCTCACCGTAAATTACGGTGAGACTTGAACATCAAAACTGCACCGTAACACAGTAGAGCTTTACCGTAAAGCTTAACTTATTTCAACCACCACCGTAAATTACGGCCATACCGTAATTTACGGTGCATACTGGGCAGTTTTGGTTCTCCAAAATTCGAGTTTTTATGTAAAACTTTTTAGATTTTTTAACTTTTTCGATTTTGTTATGTTTTTTAATTTTTTCAAAAACTTGTAAAAATTACCCTACCCCCTCAAAAATCCCATGTTGTCCTCAACACAATGTGAGAGCAATTCGTGACCCGAACATCCCCACACTTGTTTCGAACACAGACTTCGAGGAACTATGGCAATTGTGCAATTATACAAAACAAAACAAAACAAAATACTACTATGTACACTACCACCAAACCTGGGCCTCTCATGGTTGTTCCTCATCGACCGGGCGTAAAATGTAGCCCGCTTTGTCAAGCTCCAAGTTGTTGATGTCATTTCCCTCCAAGTACGGCTTCAAGCGGTGACCGTTCACCGTTTGTTGTTTCAAAGTTTGCTCGTCTTGAATGTCTACATCACCAAATCGCCCAACTCTTCGAATAACATATGGACCCATCCATTTGCTTTTAAGCTTGCCCGCGAACATCTTCAATCGTGAGTTGTACAACCAAACTTTCTGCCCCACTTCGAACGTTTTCTTGCGCAATTTCGCATCATGCACTTTCTTTAGCTTATCCTTATAAGCCGATGCACATTCGTACGCCTCATCTCGAATCTCTTCTATCTCGCTCAATTGCAACTTCCTCAACTTACCCGCCTCATCGTAATCCGCGTTGACTGTCTTGATCGCCCAATGTGCCCGATGCGCCAACTCCATTGGCAAGTGACAACCCTTACCATACACCATCCGGTAAGGTGTTGTGCCAATAGGAGTCTTGTAGGCCGTACGGTACGCCCACAAAGCATCATCCAACTTGCTCGACCAATCCTTTCTATCCGTTCTTACCGTCTTCATGAGGATCTCTTTGATTTGACGGTTGGACACTTCGACTTGTCCACTCGTTTGCGGATGATAAGGTGTGGCGACTCGATGGTTCACGCTATACCTCTTCAATAATTTTCCGAAGTTGAAGTTCTTGAAATGTGAACCACCATCACTTATAATAACCCGCGGGATTCCAAAGCGAGAGAAGATGTTGGATTGAACAAATTTACAAACAACCGAGTGGTCGTTCGTTCGTGTTGCAATAGCCTCAATCCACTTCGAGACATAATCCACCGCCACAAGAATGTAAAGAAAACCATTCGAATTCGGGAACGGACCCATAAAGTCTATACCCCATACATCAAATATCTCTACAACCAAGATTGGTTGTAGTGGCATCTCATCCCTCTTCGATATGCTACCCATCTTTTGGCAATTTATACAATTTCGGGCGAACTCAATTGCATCCTTGAAAATAGTGGGCCAATAAAACCTACAAGAAAGTACCCGATAGCCTGTTTTATGCCCACTAAAATGACCCCCGCAAGCGGACGAATGGGCATGCGTTAAGATTTCCAACACTTCCGTCTCGGGCACACACCTCCGTATAACCTGATCCGGTCCGATCTTGAAGAGATCCGGCTCATCCCAAATGTATTGCTTTACTTGGACCATGAATTGTTGTCGACGCTTTTTAGTCCAATGAGTTGGAATGGCACCCGTGGCTAAATAGTTGACATAATGAGCGTACCACGGTGCAACGAAAGTGGAAACGGCTAAGAGTTGCTCATCGGGGAAACTTTCATTGATTTCACTCACATCATCGGTCCCCTCCACCGGAATCCGAGACAAATGATCCGCTACTACATTCTCGCTTCCCTTCTTGTCTCGGATCTCTAGATCAAACTCTTGTAATAATAGGACCCACCGAATCAAACGCGGCTTCACATCTTTTTTCTCCATCAAGTACCGGACCGCACTATGATCCGAATAAACCACTACCTTGCTTCCCCAAATATACGAGCGAAACTTATCCAAAGCATACACCACCGCTAGTAATTCCTTCTCGGTTGTGGTGTAGTTAAGTTGCGCTTCGGATAAAGTTTTGCTTGCATAGTAAATAACCACCGGTTTCTTGTCAACCCGTTGACCTAAAACTGCACCAATAGTGGTGTCGCTCGCATCACACATTATCTCGAACGGCTTTGACCAATCGGGTGGTTGCAAGATAGGCGCCTTGACCAAGTGTTCCTTCAAAACAGTGAAAGCTTGCATACACTCGTTAGTAAAATCAAACGGGACATCTTTTAATAACAAATTGCATAAGGGTTTGGTGATAACACTAAAACCCTTAATGAAACGTCTATAAAAACCCGCGTGTCCCAAGAATGACCTTACACCCTTAACATTTTTAGGAGGTGGCAACGATGATATTACCCGTATCTTTGCCTTATCCACCTCCATCCCCCTTTCCGAAATCACATGCCCCAACACAATGCCCTCTTGCACCATGAAATGACTTTTCTCCCAACTTAGCACTAAATTTTTCTCAACGCACCTTTTCAAAACCTTTTGCAATTCGTTGAGACAATTATCAAAAGTAGTGCCAAAAATGGAGAAATCATCCATGAATACTTCGAGCGACTCTCCAACCATGTCCGAGAAAATACTCATCATACATCGTTGGAACGTTGCCGGAGCATTACACAAGCCAAATGGCATTCGCCTAAACGCAAAGGTGCCATATGGACATGTGAAGGTGGTCTTGTGTTGGTCATCCGGGTGTATGGCGATTTGATTATAACCCGAATACCCATCTAAGAAGCAATAATATTTTTGACCCGACAACTTTTCAATAATTTGGTCAATGAAAGGTAGCGGGAAATGGTCCTTAGAAGTGGCGGCATTCAATTTTCGGTAGTCAATACACACCCGCCACCCGGTAACCGGTCGGGTGGCAATTTGTTCACCACTTTCATCCTTGACTACTTGAATGCCGGCCTTCTTAGGCACAACTTGGGTGGGACATACCCAAGCGCTATCCGAAATCGGATAGATGATTCCCGCATCCAACCATTTAATTACCTCCTTTTTAACTACCTCCCTTAGGTTCGGGTTCAACCGCCTTTGAGCTTCTCGTGTCGGTTTGGCATCTTCGGTCGTGATGATTTTATGCATGACAATGGATGGACTAATTCCTTTGAGATCGGCAATCGTCCATCCAATAGCACCCTTGTTCGCTTTTAAAACCTCCATCAATGCTTGCTCTTGTGCCAACTCCAAATTAGAGGCAATAATGACCGGTAAAGTGTCATTATCCCCTAAAAATACATACTTCAAATGGCTAGGCAAGTCCTTGAGCTCCAACTTTGGTGGTTCCTCCAATGATGGTTTTGTACCCGAATCGATCTCCACCGGTAGACCCTCGAATTGGTGGGTCCATGGTGGTCTACCTTCTTTCATTGCCATAGCATCTTGTGCTTCCTCTTCAACCCGTAGTGCATAAGCATGTACCTGTTCAGAAAAGTCACACAGGCAAATATCCAAACCATCCTCCTCATACTCATGCGGGTTGCATCCATCTACTATGTCTGCCATGAAACACTCATCAACACCGTTAGCATTAGAATTGTTAGTAAAAACATTCAAACGCATTTTTCGATTTCCAAACGCCATATCAACTGTACCAAATCTACAATCAATAATAGCATGTGCGGTGCTTAAAAATGGCCGACCCAAAATTATATTTTGTTGTTGTTTAGGGTCCGCCGATGAGTAATCCAAAACTAAGAAGTCCACCGGGTAATAAAACTCATCAATTTTTACAATTACGTTTTGAACCATACCCCGAGGCAACTTATGAGACAAGTCGGCCAGAACAACCGTCGTCTCCACCCTTGCTAACAGACCAAAGTCATATTGGTCATATAAGCCCCCCGGTAAAATGCTAACTCCGGCTCCGAGATCTAGCAACGCCTTAGCCATTTGAAAATTACCAACTTGTACATTAATCAATGGCGTGCCCGAATCTTGGAGCTTAGGAGGAAGCTCTCCATTCAACACCGCACTTACTTGCCCGGTCAAATCCACCCGCTTAGGCACTTTCTTCTTGTTTTGCCTTTTTTGTGTACATAATTCTTTTAAGAATTTTGCATAAGCGGGGACTTGTTTTATTGCATCGAGGAGTGGGAGATTTATTTTTACTTGTTTGAACATATCCCACATCTCCTCTTTTTGAGGACCTCTCGACACAATAAAATTTTTCTTTCTCGGGTCAAGTAGGGCCGATGGGAATGGAACTTGACTTGGTTCCCCCTCAACTTTTTCATTCTTTTCACTTTCACCCAAACCCAGTTTTTTAACAATTGTTTCTTTTGGTTTAACCGGTGAAAGTTCATCATCACTTTCAATTCCCGTGATATCCTCAACCACCCCCTCAACCAATTCGGGTGACAAATTGGCTTTAAATTCTTTCCCACTTCTTAAAACACTAACATGATTAATATTAACATTACCTCGTGACGAACCATGTGAAGGGTTTACCTTAGTGTCGCTTGGAAGTTGACCCTTTCCTTTCTTCAATTCCGCCACATCGGTTGCTAATTGACCCATTTGGGTTGTTAGTGATTGGATGCTTTTATCACGAACCTCATCTTTTTGCATTCGCACTTCGTCAAGTTGGTTCCGTTTTTGCATCTCCAATTGCATGCTCTTTAGCATCTCCATCACCTCGTTTCCACCCGAAGACCCCCCTTGTTCTTGACCCGTTTGGTATTGCTTTTGATAACCTTGGTTATTTCCGCCTCGGTATCCACCTTGATTATTGTAAGATGGCCGTGAACCAAAATTACCTTGGCTACCTTGAAAATTTGGGTTTGCTTGATTTGAAGGGTTCCCATATCTAAAGTTCGGATGGTTCCTCAATCCGGGGTGGTAGGTATTAGAATTCATGTTGTTGTAGTTCCTACCACCTCCTCCTTGACCTTGACCTTGAACCGCATGGACTTCCTCGTATTGCCCGTCCAACATCCCTTGGCAATTTTCAGCCGCATGACTTATTTCATTACACAAAAGCACAAACATCATATATTTGGTTAGTGGTTTGAACATTACCATCATCTATGGCGTGCACTTGCGGTCGGGTAGTGGTCGGTCGGGCTCTTCTCGAGGCTTGAGCTTTTCTTTTTGATGTAGTTGCCATGCTTTCTAAAAACTCCCAATCATCATTCTCATAATTTGTTCCGAAGGTCCCACCGGTAATAGACATCAAATCACGTGCATCTTCGACACTCAACCCCTCGTGGAAGGCATTCATCAACTCCCACAATTCAATTCCATGATGAGGGCAATTCTTAATCATCATATTGAAACGCTCGAATGCCTCATGAAACATCTCACCATGTTGTTGTTGGAAGCTTCTCAACCCCTTCCTTGCATCGTTGGTCTTTTGGGCGGTGTAAAACTCATCCAAGAAGGTTTGTTGCATCTCCCCCCATGTATATATGGATGCCGAAGGTAACGTGTAGAACCACTTCTTCGCCTTATCTTCCAAAGAAAATTGGAACAAAACCAATTTGATATCGTCGGCTGAAAACCCTTGACTCCCAAGAGTGTTGCAAATAGAGTCATAAGCCTCTAAATGAAAATACGGCTCCTCCGTTGCCAACCCCTTGTACTTCGGTAAACTTTGCAAAGAGTTGGTTCTTACTTCAAATGTTCGCCCTTGATCATTATGAGGAATGACTACCGGTGAAGGGTTTTGCGTGATTACCGGCCGGAAATGTGCTTCAATGCCCCTCACATTTTCTCTAAGGTGTCTCCTTGGTACACCATACCTACCTCTTGGAATCATAGGACCATTTGGCCTTGGTACTTGCCCTTGTGGTGCGATTGGTTGTTGAAACTGTTGTTGTCGCATCGCTGGACGTTGAAGTGGTCTTTGAAATTGTTGTTGTACATGTTGTGGCCGGACTTGTTGCAATGGAATAGGTTGTGGCATTGGTGGCCCTTGTGGTCTTGGCCGAATGTGTTGTGGTATAATTTGTTGTTGTGGCATTCCACCAACACTTGCCATCCCTTGGGATTGACTTTGCAAATACCCAAACTCCCCTTGATCACCATAACCTCCATATCCGTACCCATCATCTTCATAACCCTCATAATCTTCAAATCCCTCATCATAACCATCTCCTTGAATTCCCGAGGTCTGCCCAAATGGGATGGTCGAATACTGAAAGCCCGATTGTTGTTGTTGTGGTCTAAAAGATGAAGTAGTATGCACGATAGTTGAATTGGGTGCAATTGTGAAGGTGGATGATGATTGACCCGTAGTTGGGGGAAAGAAGTGAGATAATGGTGGGATTGTGGTGGATGGATTGTAGGTGATGGTAGGATCAGTTTGAGTGGTAATTGGTTGGGTGACATTGGATGGTGTAAATTCGGCGGTGGTATTAGGTAATGTGGTGTTTGGTGATGGTTGGGTGGAAGTAGGTATAAAGGATGAGGATGATTGACTGGTTGTAGGTGGAATCTGAGAATCAGCCATGATGTTTCTCGGTGTGATGGGTGAAGTGGGTGAACCAATGATCTTGTTTTCTCATACTAAAACTCTGTTTTGTCTTAGCGTTCTTTCAATTTCCGGATCAAACGATAGCGGTGATGACCTGTGAGAGCCTCTAGTATGCATACACCTGAAGTACCTGCACACTAAACACAAACAACGTAAACCCGAAAATAACAAACAAAACTATTAAACTAACACACGTTGCGCACTACTCCCCGGCAACGGCGCCAAAATTTGACGTGATGTCGTGGGTCACGCAAATTTAATCCCCAAACAACTATAGATAGTGGTAGTAGGGTATCGAACTCAGGGAGTATGTGGAAGATGTGTTGATTGTATAGCTTTGTACTTAAACTAATATTAGACTAAATTGCAGAAAATAAAATTCAAGAGTTTGGATTGTTGATTTAGAAAACTAAATTAAAAACTAATTCAAATCAAAGTTGGTTGTAAAACAAATTAGGAGAGAACAATGATCACCTTAGGTTTCAGTTTCTTTAAACAATTGTGTGTAATTCCAACTAGAAAGAGTTACATAGACATAACTCGTGTATAGATGATTGAAGTGATAAAAGGGAACAAAGTACTCGGATTATATAAACGCGAGGTTGTTTCCCGATGACCAATTAATCAATAACCAACCCTAACCCTTCCCGTGATATCTCGATTGCCAACGGCACCAAGAACGTACGATTAAGACTAGAAATTGCAATATTGATTAACAAACTACAAACAATCAAACATACACCATGATATTCAAGCAACGCAAGTTATCATTCTAGAAATTCAGAAATTAAACACCCAAAAGTTCAAGAAACATTCACCTAAGATGATCACCGAAGAGTTTAGCCGGACATGGCTCGGTGAATCATCATCATAATCAAACTAATGTTCATACGAATCGAAAATACAAACCGAATGATAAGAATTGTTCACCAACCAAGCAAGCAGCCAAAAATCGTCCCAATGATGATCCAAAACCGTCCAATGATGAGAGATAATGAAAAGACACCCCAAAACTAACTTAAAAGTGGCAGTTACAAGTTTTCTTCGCAGACTCCACCGTAAATTACGGCACCACCGTAATTTACGGTGAACAACAAAGTGTTACGGTGGGAATAAACTGTGCTACGGTGGGAACCATTTGTTTTTCAGGTCCACCGTAAATTACGGTGGGACCGTAATTTACGGTGATGACCTGAATGTTCTTCTTGCTTTCGTCTTTTGTTCCACTCTTGACCCGTTCATCACCAAAGCCTCCCAAGTTGCGTTTAATCCATCTTTTAGCTCCTAAACCGCACCTGAAACATAAGCACCGTAGTTATCTAATTCAAGATAATTACACGATTAAGCGGAGGACTATTTCGTCTTTTAACATGCTTAAGGGTTGTCCAAAGGACCACCCGTCACCGGGCACGGCCCCGTGTTCAGGTGCCAGTAACAAAAATTTAAGAAAAGAAACAGAAGCCTGGGCACGGGGGCGTGTTCAGTGAACACGGCCCCGTGTCCAGTTACCTGAACTGGGCGATTTGCTGCAGATTGTGCAGCACGGGGCCGTGTTGGGTGGACACGGCCCGTGCTGAGCCTTCTGTGATGGGAGATCGTTGTCGGATTGTTCTGTTTTAGTGCATGGGGCTATGTTTCTCGTTTCCCTTGTTATCCCTCACCATCCAGAGTGTGTTCTATTTCTGCAAATTAAAATTAAACTAAAAGATTAAACTAATCTAAGGATAGTTCCGCGGAATGCCTCCGTGGTGCACCACGTTTATAAGGTTCCTTGGCTAGACCCAAGGTGAGGTTATATGTTTTCCGAGCGGGATGTTTTGCATCCCATGTTGCACCGTCGGAGAGCATCATCCAAACTCGAATCAATAACCTTCATGTAATTGACCGGGTCATCGTCCTCTATTCTCTTCCCAACCCCGAACTTTGCTTCCTTATCCCCGTATTTTAAAGTGAGCGTTCCGTCATTCATATCTACCACTACTTGTGCAGTGGCTAAAAATGGCCTCCCTAGTATGAGGGGGACTTTGGTGTCTTCTTCCATATCAAGTATGACAAAGTCGGCCGGATAGACGAAATTGTCGACCTTGACTAGTAGATTTTCAGCGACACCTTGCGGGAATTTGACGGATCGATCAGCAAGCTGTATACTCATCTTTGTAGGACTCGTTTGGCCTAAGCGGAGTCTTTTGAACATTGATGCTGGCATGAGGTTGATGCTAGCTCCAAAGTCAGCTAGCGCATTTCGAATGGGGGAGTCCCCAATCGAGCAAGGAATTGTGAAGCTTCCGGGATCAATCTTCTTCTGGGGAAGTTTGTTGAGCACGAGGGCGGAGCATTCTTCGCCTAAGTTAACTAATTGCAATGATTCAATTTTCCTTTTATGAGTGAGGAAGTCCCTCATGAATTTTGAATATTTAGGCATTTGGGTTAGGATGTCAATGAAAGGAACGTTGACATGCAATTGTTTTAGTAGACTCTCGAATTTTGCGAATTGCTCATTGGTCTTTTGACGGATTAACCTACTGGGGTATGGAACCGGAGGAGCCTTAGTGGGCTCTGGTGATGGAGGAGAAACCTTCTCTCGTTGGGGCGGTGTTGCGATCTCTTTAGTAGGCGGTGGTCCTTCCGCGTGACCCACGGTACGGTTTCGTAACGTTATGAGATGAACTTGCGCCTTTGGGTTTGTTTCGGTATTACTTGGTAACGCGCCTTGCGGTCTCTCGGAGAAATTTTGGGCTAGTTGATTTATTTGTTTTTCGATGTTTTGTATACTAGCTTGTTGATTTCTAAAATTTGATTCTAATTGTAGAAACCTATCCGAGTTTTTCTTTTCGGTGTCAGAGATGAGGCGAGATACAGTATCTTCAAGCCTTTCTCGCCCACCTTGTTGTTGAGGGAAATTTTGTGACTCATTTCTTGGTTGTTGAAAGTTTGTTCGTTGATTTAGGCTTTGTTGGTTACTACTATTTTCGGGTTCTTTCCAACCAAGGTTAGGGTGGTTACGCCATCCTTGGTTGTAGGTACCCATTGGAGGACCTGATGGCCTAGGTCAATTATCAATGTAGTTTACCGATTCTGGTTGATCGTCTGCTTCTTTCATACAAATCCAATTTTCATGTGACCCACCACACCCTTCACAAGCCATAACCGAGACCGTTTTTGCCATTTCTAATTTTTTTTATTTTTGAAGAAAGGGCCTCAATTTGGGCTTGTAAAGAAGTGCTTTCATCAACCTTATGGGCACCCGGGGTAATAGATTTATTACCTTGGGGAGTGTGCCATTGAAAATTGTTTTGAGCAATTTCCTCAATTTGATTGTAAATTTCATGTGGGCGGCGGTTACCTAAAAGTCCCCCGGAGCTAGAGTCAAGTGTTTGTCTTGTGTGTGGCAACAACCCATTATAGAAAGTGGATACTTGTTGCCATATCGCAAGACCGTGATGAGGACACTTTCGCAATAGCTCCTTGAACCTTTCCCAAGTTTCATATAAGGATTCCCCGTCCTCTTGTGAATATGTATTAATTCCAGTCATTAATTTAGCCGTTTTAGCGGGAGGGAAATACTTATATAGAAAATTTTGGGCTAGTTCACCCCAGGTGTTTACCGATCCAACTGTGAGCGCGTTGAGCCAAGCTTTTGCTCGGTCTTTTAGTGAAAAAGGAAACATTCGGAGGCGGATGGCGTCATTTGAAGCTCCATTGATCCGAAAGGTATCACATATTTCTAAGAAATTAGTAATATGTAGATGGGGATCCTCGTCCGCAAGCCCATAGAAGGTTGCGGAGTTTTGAAGCATTTGTATCAAATGTGGCTGAAGTTCGAAGTTATTGGCTTTGACATTCGGTGCATTGATAGCGGCGCCGAGATTACCTACGGTGGGTCGTAGATAATCCGTGAGGGTACGTTGGTCCGCCATTGGAAGTGGTTCCCCCGAAACTTTCTCTTGGTTTTTAGCTTTAAGTCTTTTTATGAGAAAGCGTTCGGGTTCTTCTAGAGGTTCTTTTATTTCTTTATTAGAACTGGAGCTCATACACTACGTAGAGGTGGCGTCTGGTTCCAAGTCCTACAACAAAAACAAAAAAGAATGCTGGTCAGAAAGTTCACCACGGCCCCGTGCTCAGTGAGCACGGCCCGTGGTCGGAGTTACAGTGATTGTTTTCCGGATCCCTGTTACTAGAAAGTTGGACACGGCCCCGTGTTGCACCGACACGGCCCCGTGCTCAGCCTTCTGTAACTCGGAAAATAAAAACTACCAGTACCAATGCTGGGCACGGCCCGTGTACGACCAGGCACGGCCCGTGCTGAGTTCTGCAGAAGCTGAAAAATTAAGAAAATCCTAAAAAAATAAAAAGAAAAATAAAAAAAATGATTAGGCCGTTGATTCCTAACTTTCTTAAAATCCTTGTGTCCCTGGCAACGGCGCCAAAAACTTGATGCATGTCAGTGTGTATATATTAGGTATATATTTTAAGCCCTTTTACACTTTTTAGCCAAGTTTTAAATTTATAAAACACGATATTTACTAACACTAAACACACATATGGGCAAGTGCACCCATCGTGGACGTAGTATAGTGTTGGTAAGATACCGAGGTCGTCCAAGGACACAAGAGCTATTAGTACCGGTTCATCCTCAACGTCTAATCAAATCAAAAATGTTAGAAAAAGATTTTAAACTAAGAAAATAAAACTAACTAAAATGCTGAAAATAAAATAAAAATAAAAACAGATAGACAAGATGAATCACTTGGATCCGACTCGTGTGTTAGTGTAACCTTTGATTATTTTTGCACTTTTGCACTTGTTAAGAAATTATCTTAGTTATTGTAGTAGGCCCCTCTTTTGAAGGCGACGTTACCCTCAACCCAGTAGTTTGAGTCAGCAAGGATACAATCCTAAAGGGTCGGATTATTGAAAGACAATTAATTAAGTTATTAATGCATAATGTGGTAGGCCCCTCTTTTGAAGGCGACGTTACCCTCAGCTAAGTAGTCTAAGTCAGCATGGATACAGTCCTAAGTAGCTGGATTAAAGTTTTAATAGTAGTTTAACTTATGAGGGGATCAAAGAGTTTGGACCCCCGCCATCCAATACCTTTGGGTATTGAAGGAGGTCCTACTAAATTTGACCCAGGTCCCTTGCAGGATCTCTAAACGCTGAACAACGACAAGACTCTTACCAAACCGTTCCCTTAACCCCCGACCAGGTAGCCAACATACCTCCATATAGACCGTGGAGATATGAATGGTGAAAATCTTTTATTTTATATAGACAGTAAAATAATGCCAAGACAGCACGGACAAACGATGAGGAAGAATCACCTTCAACATAAGAAACTAGTAATTAAAGTCATTAATACAAAACCAATTAAAAAGTGCAAAAGATTAAAAATAAAAAGTATTACATTAAACACTTGTTAAGAAATTATCTTAGTTATTGTAGTAGGCCCCTCTTTTGAAGGCGACGTTACCCTCAACCCAGTAGTTTGAGTTAGCAAGGATACAATCCTAAAGGGTCGGATTATTGAAAGACAATTAATTAAGTTATTAATGCATAATGTGGTAGGCCCCTCTTTTGAAGGAGACGTTACCCTCAGCTAAGTAGTCTAAGTCAGCATGGATACAGTCCTAAGTAGCTGGATTAAAGTTTTAATAGTAGTTTAACTTATGAGGGGATCAAAGAGTTTGGACCCCCGCCATCCAATATCTTTGGGTATTGAAGGAGGTCCTACTAAATTTGACCCAGGTCCCTTGCAGGATCTCTAAACGCTGAACAACGACAAGACTCTTACCAAACCGTTCCCTTAACCCCCGACAAGGTAGCCAACATACCTCCATATAGACCGTGGAGATATGAATGGTGAAAATCTTTTATTTTATATAGACAGTAAAATAATGCCAAGACAGCACGGACAAACGATGAGGAAGAATCACGTTCAACATAAGAAACTAGTAATTAAAGTCATTAATACAAAACCAATTAAAAAGTGCAAAAGATTAAAAATAAAAAGTATTACACTAAACACTTGTCTTCACCAAGTGATGTAAGAGACTTAGGCAAACATGGCCTTTGATTGTCAAGAACTCTTACGATTAATCTTGGATCCCGAGACGACTCACACACTCTAAGATGGACAATGGATGATGGTGTTATGGTGGTGGTGGGTGGTGGGTGAAGTGTGAGAGAGGTGGTGTGCCAAGGGATGAGTTGAAATGGCTCCAAACACTCCTATTTATAGGCTGAACAGAAGCTCGGGCACGGCCCCGTGTCCATCCTTGTCTCTCTCCTCATTAATTGTAATTCGCAATTACAATAAATGCGCCTGCAGGAGTCTGACCACGCCCCCGTGTCCGCTGGGCACGACCCCGTGGTGGGCAATAGAAGCTTCTAAAGGTTTGTCTTTTCTGCTGCTTCTTGGGCACGGCCCCGTGCTGAGCACGGGGCGTGTTCAGTCTTCTGTTTTCTAGTTTTTGCTTGGGAATATGCTGTTGAGGGGTCGGGCATTCCACTTTTGTTCCTTTTCTTGTGTTTATGTTAGATTTTGCTGTCTTTTTGCTTCTTTTGTTAATTTGAGTTCATTTAATCCTGAAAATACAAAAGGAAGACACAAACACACTTTTTCCAACATTAGTACTAAAAAAGGGTTAGTTTTATGCCACAATTGATATAATTTATATGTTGCATTTTGCGCATATTAATGCATAAATCATTAATACCCTCTGATTTACAAGTGTATTGTCCTGGAGTACAGGAATCAAAGTTTATCCCAATCTTCTCCACCTTGTGCTTCAAATTCAAAGCATTATTTTCATAGAAATGAAGTGTCTTTGTCTCTTCTTCAACATTTGTTTGAACAAAAATTAATCCAGTTAAGCAAAACAGAAACGAAGTAGGAAAATTTAGGATTAAACAAGAGTAAGTAACAAAACCTGAAGATTTTAGGAGAAATCGACGACGCAAACAACGAACGGAGATTGATATGCGGATGCGGTTGAAAACGGTCGCAAGTTGATGTTTGAATCCAACAGAAAAACCCTCGAGAATGTCGTTGGCAGATTGAGAAGTTAAAAATTTGCTGGCAGATTGATGTTGGAGGCAGCAACAAGGGTTTTATGGTAATATTTCTCCAAAAGTCCTTTTTCATATTGAGAAGTTATTGTAAAAGGACTTATGGGTTTTCCAAACACTATCAAACTAACTTATAAAAGTTAATAAGTCAAAAGGAGGGCCAAAATAAGGAATCCCAAACACCACCTTTAATAATTACAGAGTTGGTTCGGGTGGTTGTAATTTTTGCACTCTTATGATCCTTATCTTTAAACTATGCTAAGTTTCTCAGTTAAGTCTTATGAAATGACTATAATACCCTTACTTAGTAAGGAAAAAATAAAACAATATATCTTCTTCTACCTTAAACCACTACCATCACCCACCACTACAAGCACCACCACCATTGAACACCCAGCACCACCACCACCTCTCCTCCACCACCGAACATCCACCACCACCATCTCCCTTTCTCCATCACTGAACACCCACCTCCACTATCTCCCCTTCACCACTAAACACCAAATAAACAATCTTTATCTAATGAACAAACAACACCATAAAACTGATTAGCACATAATGCATATCCAAACACCAGCAAATCACATATATCTACAAACTACAATCAATATTTATATCATCAAAGTAGCTACTATAAACCCCTTAAACCACCCAAATGAACAGTTCACCAAAAGAAAAAACAACCATATAAAAACAGTAAACCCTAACACCCAAATCAAAACACCAAACAATACCGCAAACTGTTTCGGATGCTGTTGAATAGAGATTTAGGGATGATGTTGTTGAATTCAATTTAAAAGTTAGTCTTGTGATGATACTGTTGAATAGAGATGGTGATGGTGGGTTTCAGAGCGGGTGGGTGTTTTGGTGTTGGTGGGTTTTCGGTGTTGGAAGTAAGACGGTGGTGGTAATGGGTGTTTGATAAAACTGCCAGTACCAATGCTGGGCACGGCCCGTGTCCGACCAGGCACGGCCCGTGCTGGTTCTGCAGAAGCTGAAAAATTAAGAAAATCGTAAAAAAATAAAAAAATAAAAAAAATGATTAGGCCGTTGATTCCTAACTTTCTTAAAATCCTTGTGTCCCCGGCAACGGCGCCAAAAACTTGATGCGTGTCAGTGTGTATATATTAGGTATATATTTTAAGCCCTTTTACACTTTTTAGCCAAGTTTTAAATTTATAAAACACGATATTTACTAACACTAAACACACATATGGGCAAGTGCACCCATCGTGGACGTAGTATAGTGTTGGTAAGATACCGAGGTCGTCCAAGGACACAAGAGCTTTTAGTACCGGTTCATCCTCAACGTCTAATCAAATCAAAAATGTTAGAAAAAGATTTTAAACTAAGAAAATAAAACTAACTAAAATGCTGAAAATAAAATAAAAATAAAAACAGATAGACAAGATGAATCACTTGGATCCGACTCGTGTGTTAGTGTAACCTTTGATTGTTTTTGCACTTTTGCACTTGTTAAGAAATTATCTTAGTTATTGTAGTAGGCCCCTCTTTTGAAGGCGACGTTACCCTCAACCCAGTAGTTTGAGTCAGCAAGGATACAATCCTAAAGGGTCGGATTATTGAAAGACAATTAATTAAGTTATTAATGCATAATGTGGTAGGCCCCTCTTTTGAAGGCGACGTTACCCTCAGCTAAGTAGTCTAAGTCAGCATGGATACAGTCCTAAGTAGCTGGATTAAAGTTTTAATAGTAGTTTAACTTATGAGGGGATCAAAGAGTTTGGACCCCCGCCATCCAATACCTTTGGGTATTGAAGGAGGTCCTACTAAATTTGACCCAGGTCCCTTGCAGGATCTCTAAACGCTGAACAACGACAAGACTCTTACCAAACCATTCCCTTAACCCCCTACCAGGTAGCCAACATACCTCCATATAGACCGTGGAGATATGAATGGTGAAAATCTTTTATTTTATATAGACAGTAAAATAATGCCAAGATAGCACAGACAAACGATAAGGAAGAATCACCTTCAACATAAGAAACTAGTAATTAAAGTCATTAATACAAAACCAATTAAAAAGTGCAAAAGATTAAAAATAAAAAGTATTACACTAAACACTTGTCTTCACCAAGTGATGTAAGAGACTTAGGCAAACATGGCCTTTGATTGTCAAGAACTCTTACGATCAATCTTGGATCCCGAGACGACTCACACACTCTATGATGGACAATGGATGATGGTGTTATGGTGGTGGTGGGTGGTGGGTGAAGTGTGAGAGAGGTGGTGTGCCAAGGGATGAGTTGAAATGGCTCCAAACACTCCTATTTATAGGCTGAACAGAAGCTCGGGCACGGCCCCGTGTCCATCCTTGTCTCTCTCCTCATTAATTGTAATTCGCAATTACAATAAATGCGCCTGCAGGAGTCTGACCACGCCCCCGTGTCCGCTGGGCACGACCCCGTGGTGGGCAATAGAAGCTTCTAAAGGTTTGTCTTTTCTGCTGCTTCTTGGGCACGGCCCCGTGCTGAGCACGGGGCGTGTTCAGTCTTCTGTTTTCTAGTTTTTGCTTGGGAATATGCTGTTGAGGGGTCGGGCATTCCACTTTTGTTCCTTTTCTTGTGTTTATGTTAGATTTTGCTGTCTTTTTGCTTCTTTTGTTAATTTGAGTTCATTTAATCCTGAAAATACAAAAGGAAGACACAAACACACTTTTTCCAACATTAGTACTAAAAAAGGGTTAGTTTTATGCCACAATTGATATAATTTATATGTTGCATTTTGCGCATATTAATGCATAAATCATTAATACCCTCTGATTTACAAGTGTATTGTCCTGGAGTACAGGAATCAAAGTTTATCCCAATCTTCTCCACCTTGTGCTTCAAATTCAAAGCATTATTTTCATAGAAATGAAGTGTCTCTGTCTCTTCTTCAACATTTGTTTGAACAAAAATTAATCCAGTTAAGCAAAACAAAAACGAAGTAGGAAAATTTAGGATTAAACAAGAGTAAGTAACAAAACCTGAAGATTGTAGGAGAAATCGACGACGCAAACAACAGAGATTGATATGCGGATGCGGTTGAAAACAGTGGCAAATTGATGTTTGAATCCAACAGAAAAACCCCCGAGAATGTCGTTGGCAGATTGAGAAGTTAAAAATTTGCTGGCAGATTGATGTTGGAGGCGGCAACAAGGGTTTTATGGTAATATTTCTCCAAAAATCCTTTTTCATATTGAGAAGTTACAAATCCTAACTTCTCAAAATTGGCTTTTTACAACACAAGCTATAAGTTATTGTAAAAGGACTTATGGGTTTCCCAAACACTATGAAACTAACTTATTTACTTATAAAAGTTAATAAGTCAAAAGGAGGGCCAAAATAAGGAATCCCAAACACCACCTTTAATAATTACAAAGTTGGTTCGGGTGGTTGTAATTTTTGCACTCTTATGATCCTTATATTTAAACTATGCTAAGTTTCTCAGTTAAATCTTATGAAATGACTATAATACCCTTACTTATTAAGGAAAAAAATAAAACAATATATCTTATTCTACCTTAAACCACTAGCATCACCCACCACTACAAGCACCACCACCATTGAACACCCAACACCACCACCATCTCTCCTCCACCACCGAACACCCACCACCACCATCTCTCTTTCTCCATCACTGAACACCCACCTCCACCATCTCCCCTTCACCACTAAACACCAAATAAACAATCTGCATCTAATGAACAAACATCACCATAAAACTGATTAGCACAAAATGCATATCCAAACACCAGCAAATCACATATATCTACAAACTACAATCAATCTTTATATCATCAAAGCAACTACTATAAACCCCTTAAACCATCCAAATGAACAGTTCACCAAAAGAAAAAACAACCATATAAAAAACAGTAAACCCTAACACCCAAATCAAAACACCAAACAATACCGCAAACTGTTTCAGATGCTGTTGAATAGAGATTTAGGGATGATGTTGTTGAATTCAATTTAAAAGTTAGTCTTGTGATGATACTGTTGAATAGAGATGGTGATGGTGGGTTTCAGAACGGGTGGGTGTTTTGGTGTTGGAAGTAAGACGGTGGTGGTAGTGGGTGTCTGGTGGTGGAGGTGAAGGTGAGATGGTGGTGGTGGTGGTTGTTTGAGAAAAGAGAACTAAGAAGGAGATAGAGATATTGGGAAGAGAGAGAGAGAGAGAGAGAGAGAGAGAGATTGATTTATGTCTTTACTTTTTATATAATATAATATATTTATTGGTATTTATTAACTTATTTATATTTTAAGGGTAGTTTGGTAATTTTACATCGATTTAACTGAGAAACTTAACTAATCTTAGTGATAAGGACCATACGAGTGCAAAAAATATAATCACTAGGACCAACTTTGTAATTATTAAACCACTAGGACCAAGTCTGTAATTTTTACAAACCACAGGGATCAACCAGGCATTTAACTCATAAATAAATACTCTCACGAGCAACCGGGAAGTAGTGGAAACACAAACAATATCAAGGTGTGTGTGGTAAGCCAAAATCGAAGATATAAGTTACTTTATTTTATTAACCAATATCTTTTTGGTTAATCAGTTCAGTTTATTTGGTTAGATTAACAATATTTTCTTTGGTTTGTTTAATTTCGGTTAGTAGCCAAAGCCAAACTTGAGCTAAAAATTTTGCTTAAAAATACATATGAAATTGAGGTTAAATACATGAAATGAATCTAAACATACTTGAAATGGAAATATGAATAAATGAAATGAAGGTATACAATATGAAATACATGAATTTGAGGCATAAAAGCTATAAATATACGAAAATATGAATGGTTTTGTTTGGTTAATTTTCGTTAAACGGGGATAAAAAAAAAACTAAGTTCTTTTGGTTAATTTGGTTTTCGGTTATAGTTAATCCAGTTTTTTGTTGATTTCGGTTTGGTTTTGGCTATTGCTCACCCCTAAACACTGTTAACTACGAACATACCAGTTATAGCAATGATATACTCAAATTAAAGAGAATAAAACGTTCGTTTTTATGGTGTAGTTTTTTAAATATTAATGTATGAAAAAGTTTTTGTCGTTTAAAAATCATGGGGTAGTTAGTTTTCATAATGGATAAAGTGTAACTAATAATTAATTAATCAGAATTTTGTTAGAGACGAGGGATTAAAGTGTAATAAAGATGAGGGATATAAATGTAATTAGTGTTTGAAAGACTACTTTACACTCGTTTTAGGGTTGTACTTTATGCACTAAACTAAAAAAAGTTCTTAACTTTTAGGTATCTTAAAACACACTTTGACGAGAATGAAATACTAATTGAAATCCAAAATCCAAGAATAAATAAAATCGAAGAGTAATTGAAATGCATTAAAGAAAATAGTGTGATCAAAGACCTTAAGTATATATAGGATTAAGAATTAGAATATAGAATATTCGTATATAGTATAAGGCGTGTGCGACGTGTGACACCCAACTATTTTAAGCCTGCACCATACTAGGCAATAAATTATTAAATATGATGTTAATATATAGTATTTGAAGTGTTGGTAAATCCAAACTTAGTTGAAAATTATATTGGCAATAATAAGATAAACCCTTATCGCGTAAAGAACAAAATGCGAAACGAACGTCGGCGACCGCTCGGATAATGTTAAAATCCTAAAAATATTCGTGATGATTAAAATTCTATTTTTAATCATATTCGTGAAGAAAAAATAAATAAAACGCTTAAAACCCCTGTTTTGCAAATTTAAGCGCATACTACGCAATACCGCGCGTACACAACAAAATACAGACAATGCAGTCAGTCTAGGCAAACAAAATACTGGTCAACAATATTATGGTGAGTTAAGTTTTTAAAATGATAAAAATAATTTTAAACGCCTTAAAACGCAATTAAAACGCGAAATAAAATACCCGGTAGTCAATTAAATATCTGTTTTTGCATGAATACGTATATATGTATATATATATATATATGCACATTTATATGTATGTGTGTGTGCATGTCTAAGTGGTGGCTCCTTATAGTGTCCATCATATTTTTTTTGTGCCATGTGTTGGAAAGATAGAAAACACAATCATTGCAAAAATCCCTACACTCAACATTAAACAAGTTTCCAAGACACAAAACTTTTCATCTCTTCCTCTCTCTTTCTTACTCTCGGGCCAACACCCCTCTATTCATCACCATTTTCAAATCTTGATCAAGTTATGAAGAACCATGTAGGGGTGTTCAAAACCGAATATCCGAAAATTCAGACATCCGAATTTTCGGATATCCGAATTTTCGGATATCCGATCGGATAGTGAATCGGATATCCGAAAATCAAACTTTTTATTTAATTTTTAATTTTTATTATTTTTTCATATTCAGAACCGGATATTTCATATAGTTTCGGATATCTGAATATAGCTTTCAGATATTTTTTTGATATTTCGGATATTTTGGATATTTTCGGATACTTAGGATATTTTCGGATATTCGGAGATCCGGAAGAAAAAATTAAAGTTTCGGATATTTTGGATATCCGAAAAAATTTAAAATCACTATCTGAATCCGAAAAATTCGGATATCCGAATTTTTAGATATTTCGGATCGGATTTTTGGATACGAATAGTTTTGAACACCCCTAGAACCATGTATGATACAAGTTTGTTAAAGTTCGGATCGGATATTTCGGATCGGATATGTGTTGTGTTAAAATATGAAGTCATGACGACTTGGGATGGTTTCGGTAAAGTTCGGTTAAGACTATGCGTTAAAAACGGTAAAATCGGCTTTTAAAGTGATTTTTTACAAAACTGTTTTAAAATAGATTGTAAACTGATATTTTTACGATAAATACAAGTATTTTAACTAATATTAAGTAACTTTGGTGTTTTGTTAGTCATACGTGACTTTCGACGCCCAAAAACATTACCGAAAACGTTAAAATACACATATTTCAATGTACGCGAAAACAGATTGTTCACGGGTGAACTTTATGTTTGACAAAGTGATATGTGAATATGATTATGAGTAATGTGATATGTTAAGTGTAGACATGATAATAGGAATTAATACCATGCTTATGCGTTTGTGCAATTAAAACGGTAAACTACATTAAAAGTCATGTTATGTGTATAATTATGTGTCGAGCATGAAAATAATGCCTAGGTTAACTTGATGAGTTATTTGGTGTTTGAATGCTTTGAGAATGATAAAATGCATAAATTGATGAAATACGTGAATTATGATATATGGCGAATATGTCCATATATATATAGAGAGAGTGGGGATCCTACAGAAAGTGTGTTTTTCCTAGAAAGTCTAGGAAGCGATCTGGGCCATCCAATGGGTGTGTTTAATGGTTGAGATCATCTTGGTGGAATTTTGGTAATATGTGTTTCTTAAAAATAGGATTATTTAATTAATCAGGGGTAGATATGTCATTTAGCTTGTTTTAGATATGGAAATAATTGTCATTCCATAACCACCCCACATTTCTTGCGATTTTCTCTCTCTCTCTCTCTCTCTCTCTCTTCCTTCTATCCTTCATGAAGAAAACACATCGTATTAATCTGCTTGCTGTTAAAACACAACGTCAATAAATCCTCCAGTATTACCAGCAGGGATGGTAAAACACAGCGTATGAATCTGCTTATTGTTAAAACACAACTGTATGAATCTGAATGCTAAAACACAACTGTATGAATCTGCTTGCTGTTAAAACACAACTGGATGAATCTGAGTGCTAAAACACAACTGTATGAATCTGCTTGCTGCTAAAACACAATTGTATGAATCCGCTTGCTGTTAAAACACAACTTTATGAATCTGCTTGCTGTTAAAACACAACTGTATGAATCTGAATGCTAAAACACAACTGTATGAATCTGCTTGCTGTTAAAACACAACTGTATGAATCTGAATGCTAAAACACAAATGTATGAATCTGCTTGCTGTTAAAACACAACGTCAAGAACATTCTGGTGGTTTCCAGACATAACTAAAAATCGATACAGACCAGATAATAGTAAACAGAAAAAGAAGTGTATTTCCCATATCCGCAATCCAGAATTGTGTTTGAAGCCATAACTACCTCTCACGTAAAAAATGATTTACGAATAAAGTTGATCAAGATTGTGAAAGGAACGGATGAGAATTTGATTGATATTTACATCTGGTAGTAATTCGCAAATCATGGAGAATTAGTTACCATAAAATCGTGCATAGTTAGGTAATGAGATATAAATTCCAAGATTAAAATAAAATGTCAAATTACACAATTGCCCTTTTAGTTAAAATCCTTCAATGCCACATGTCACGTTCTGATTGCTTCCTAGACTTTCTAGGAAAATAAGGCTTTCTACCCAACTCCTACTCTCTTTCTCTCTCTCTCTATATATGTATATATATATATATATATATATATATATATATAGAGTAGGGTTTGCACGGAAAGTGTGTTTTTCCTAGAAAGTCTAGGAAGCGATTTGGTCCATCCGATTGGTGTGTTTAAGGGTTGAGATTAAATCAATGGCAATCTTGTAATATTTGAGTTTAATTAATTGATTGTTTTAAATGAGTAGGGGCAATTTTGTCAAATGGTCGTTTTTTTAATCAATCACAACTCCTATTTTTAAGCGAATTTCCTTCTCTCTCTCAACCCACATTCGGAAACCCCTAAAATCATACCAAATATACCTAAAATCATGGATGAAGATTTCCCCTCTTTCTCTTTCTCTCTCTCTCTCTCTCCCTCTCTAAACCCACCTCCAAAAACCGCCGTCGGCCACCCCTTCATCAAATCATCATCATCTTTAACAACAAATCCTTATCATTACCTAAAACACCCCCACCCTCTACCATTGACGGAGCCACCACCGCCATTCTACGGCCGGCACCACCACTCCGCCTCCCCTGAAACAATACATGACTAGCCGGAGATGTGGTTCTAACAAGATCTGAAAGACTGAGAAGAAAATATAACGGGGCCAGGGCTTACCGGAGAAGAAAACGCGACCCAAGCGACGAGAAATCTGCTTGCTGTTAAAACACAGCGTCAAGAAATCTGCATGCTGTTAAAACACAATGTCCAGCAATCTGATTGTTGTTAAAACACAGCGTCAAGGAAAACTGCTTGTTGTTAAAACAAAATGTCAAGAAATCTGCTTGCTGTTAAAACACAATGTCAAAAATCCTCCAGGAATCTGCTTGCTGTTAAAACACAACGTCAAGAAATCTGCTTGCTGCTAAAACACAACATCAAGAAATCTGCTTGCTCTTAAAACACAATGGCCAGCAATCTGCTTGCTGTTAAAACACAGCGTCAAGAATGTTAAAATGCAAAAGAACTGTTAAAACACATTCAGAGTGTTAAACACAACCTGATTATATATTGACTTCAGAGTGTTAAAACACACTGACTTCAACCTCTCTGACTTCAGAGTGTTAAAACACATTCAGAGTGTTAAAATGCAAAAGAACTGTTAAAACACAACCTGACTACATATTGACTTCAGTGTGTTAAAACACACTGACTTCAACCTCTCTGACTGGTAAAACACATCACCAAGACCTGCTGATAGTTTTCCAGATAAATACATTTCGTGATATTTGGAAGAGATTTAGATTCAAAAACAACAATAATTCCGAAAATCAGGGACAAAAATCGGTTACAATTAGATATCATGCAAATTTTAGTTAATGAAGATACATTCCAAAAATAAAATTAAAATGTGAAATTACATGATAGCCCTTCTACTTAAAATCCCTCAATGACACATGTCCAATTCTTATTCCTTCCCAGACTTTCTAGGAAAAATAGACTTTCCACCCAACTCCTACTCTATATATATATATATATATACATACACACACATAAACATATTATGAAGTGCAAATCATAGATATATTGTATATAATTGGACGTAATAATGAATAAAACATTTTAAGGGTCACCAAAAAATCGTTCGAATCACGAAAATCTTAATATATATATATACATATATATATATATGCCAACATTATCAAAACAAAGACTTTTTGAGAAAATCTCAGAGAGTTATGTGAAAATTCTAAATGTTTAAGAAACTTAGATGTTAATTGAATAATTGGTTATTAAATCATTTCTATTTAAATTAGGACATGTAGATTAAATATGAGGGATTGCAATAATATACACACACTCAAAGGTGAATGTCACTAAACCCCTCTTTTACTGTTTTATATATTGTTTTGGGGGAAGAACACGCTTTTAAAAAGGATAATTATATGTTTTTGTATATAAATATGTGATATGACATGTTTTTATGGAAAACATGAATTTGGAAATGTGTATGATATATGTGAGTGTCACTAAACCCCTTTTTTTTACTGTTTTATATATATTGTTTTGAGGGAAGAACACGCCTTTAAAAGGATAAATATACGTTTTTGAATAAAGTATGCCTTTGTGTAATCTAATATATATTTTCGTGGAAAATATGATTTTTAAATGATGTGATATGTTTTTGAAGAAAACATGATTTTGGAAATATGATTGATTATAAATATTTTTGGGGAGAGACAGAGAGGAATACGGTGTTTTGGGTAAAAACGATCGTAAGGATTTAAAAATATTTTGAATCTCAGTTGCAGTAAATTAGCCTAATCTCAAGAGGGTAAGTAGCGTTATAGGCTGCATACAATGCATGGGGGACGTCGGGAATTTGTGCAACACCAAATATTAAATTGAATATGGCTAAGCTATTTATAATTCTTGCATATTAAGACGAGTTTTAGCCCAGGTAAATACTCTTAACCTATTTTGTCTATACGGGCTTGGATACCGTAAATTATTACCGCTTGGTCGGGTATGGGATCAGATGTCGGATTGTGACTACAAAATCTTTATAACCCGTTTTAATCTGTTTTGTCTATTAACTTAAACATTGGAGGTTAACGCGAACGTGTCCTGGATATCCTTGACTCATTTAAGTTACTAATGGCCACGACCGAACACGAGGTGTGGGTTTAAGTGACGTGTCAGTTAATCATGTCTCGGTGTTTAGTACTGGGCCGCATATGTATTGACAGACATGTAAAAGTGTATACAAGATCATTTGGAATTGTCCCAAGTTATTTATGAAAAACATGTGCCTTGTGCACTTAAAACATTTTTGAAATGTTTTCAAAATGAGTCGGTTGATTGTATTTACTAGTGTAAACTGACGTATTTTCAAAAGACTAAGTTACAGATTGCAAGGATACGTAAATAAGTTGGAAGTTGCCTGGTAATGCTAGAAGAGGAATTTGCAACTCCTTTGCATATAGCCGAGTAGTCTGTTGATCTCATTTTTGTATATTTTCGATCCACCTGTGGATCTTTATTACAAACCGTCTGTATATTATTTTTGAGCATTTGGACATTTAAGTTTGTAATAATATTTTAAACTCCAAAACTTCCGTTGTACTATCTGTGCTTGCTTATGTTGACACCAATCTACGTCACGATACTCCCCACCCGGGCCCACCGGGCGACGTGGTCGAAATATCGGGGTGTAACACTCGGGCATTTGATTTCTTTGCCTCTCCAGGCTTAGCAATACTTTTAGTATGGTTTGGACAGTTGGTCTTTATGTGGCCTTTTTCATCACATCCGAAGCAAACAACATTCTTCAAGTCCCTACATTCATGGGACCGATGACCAGTCTTTTTGCAGATACCACACTGTGACAACCCGTAATTCGCGACCCTACAAATTCATTTATTCAGCGTGCACTCGAAATCAATTGTTGGACCTCACATACCCGACTCACTTAAGTGTAACCGATGTAGGTGACAATCGGACCTTATGGGCTTTAGCAAGTCTGAGCAAGCCTCGTTCACTCTTTAACTGGTTAGGCCATATATCTGGTTCGCCAAAACAAACCCACCGGCCCAATTATTGTCTATGTACGGTTTGTCGGCCCAATCCTTTTATGGTTGTTTGGTTAGATTGGATAATGAGCCCAACTCCCTAAGTATCCTTGGCCCACTATAATCCCAAAGCCGCCCCAAAACCTTTATTTATTTATACGTAATTGATAACCTAAAAACTCAAAACAAACATCCACTTCTTACTCTCAAGATCACGCATAACCGAAGCCCTTCCCTCCTCGTCCCTGATTCACGGCAGACGCCCCCCCTTGTGAAGCTTTACCTCGAGCCTGTTTGGTACATCAACTCCTTCGGTTAGTGTAACATCTCTTTATAACCTGAATTGAGTTCTTGGTCATGCATGCAATACTGTATCAATGGTTATGTTTGTTTGTGTCGATGTCATGTGTGTTAGTAAAAATAACTTATGTTTGAATTGGTATAAAAATTAGTATAATCAATTGATAGGGGTTCTTGGTCATGTGCGTGAATAATTGGTTGTTTTAGCTGATGATTTGATATTGGAATGGGCTGCACGATTGGGTTATCTTGCTGAGTTTAATAAAATCATGGGCTCGGGAATAGGGGGTAGCCGCTTAACTATTTGGGTTGGGTCGTGTGAACTTGGGCTGCACATCTTAACCGGGTCGCTCACTCTATGGGCTTGGGGTTTTATCTAGCTAGTCGGGTAAAGGGGCTGGTTGAATTGAACGAATAATATGTGGGCCGCATTGAAACTTGTAATGTGAATATGATGTTGGGTTGAGTAATAATAGGCCGGTTAATTAATATGGTTTGGGAGCGATTTTCCGCAATGGGCCTCACACACCATTCAGTGGATCACAACACACTCATACATGGGCTACGTGATGTTTTGGACAGCCACGTATTGTCATGGGCTGGGCTCCGATGACACACACACACTCACACCTTGTTGATAGTTATTGTAATGGGCCGAACATTAGGGAACAAACCATAAGCGGGGTTGGTTAATAATTGGGCTACGTGCGAGTGGGCTACAAGTTCAGTGGGTGGACCATTGAATTTGGGGGCTGCACATATCCTGAATAAATTGGGCCGCACTGCTGATGGGCCTGGAAGCTTAGTGGGTCACATGTTTTTAGAAATACAGTAATGGGCATAACATTATTTCAGATTATACCGAGCCCAAGTAAGATAAGTAATTAGATTATTTTGTGTGTACATATGTTGGAGGATAATGCGTTAAAAGGATGTACGGATGAACTTGCTTATGAACCGAATACATGTTGGATGATTATTTATTGGTTGATGAGTTATTACATATTGATACGTATTGAGGACTTTACTAAGTACTAATGAATGTGAATGGTATGTTAACGGTATGTGGCTAGTAGAATATGAAGCATGACTACGATTTACAAGTGGTTAGCACATGTGTGATAATTATAGGATAGTATAGCATATGTTACTGATGAATCTCATGACTGTTCATGTGGTGATGTGTGAACTCTACTTGTGCTATGTGAACAATATACGTGTTGGTATAAATCATGCGTACATGGAATAGTCGTAACTAACTGTATCGATAACCCTTTTAGGACGTGTTTGAGTAATCATTAAACAAGTAATTTATCTTTCCGAGCAAACCAAAGGTGAGTTCATTGCATTTTCTCAAGCATGCGTCCCGGTGGTTTGGGACAACGGGTAAACATTTGGAAGGGAAACATTGGGTAAACAACTTAATCGGTTTTGATTATTGAACATGGGATCTAACATCGGATTGCCTGGAGGGCAATGGGGTAATTAGTTGATAGCGCTATTAGGTGGGAAACCTCACACCGGGCCGTAAGGACGGGCGTGAACTAATTATCTGGGTATGGCTATGGTTGTTAGAGGCACACTCCTCGGATACATATGGGCACTCTCCCTAGGGTATCTAACGATGGCAACATAGCAAACGGTCGTTAAGGGGTACCCACTCCCCGGATACTTATGGGCACACTCCCTAGGGTATCTAACATGAGCAACATCAAAACGTCAAACAACATAACAACAAACAACACATCATTTTGCAAACTGTTTTACTCACATGACTGGTAACGCGACTTGGTAAACAAGCACAAACCTTGAACTCACCAGCGTAGTCTGACACACTTGTTTACATGCTTGTAGGTAATTATTGAAGGAACTGGGGAGCTTGCTGTCTGATGCTGCTGGAGTGGTTATGGTCACAATAAACAGTTAATTGATTTGGTTACGATACATTTACACATTTATACTTTTATGCTTCCGCTCAGTACTTGGTTTTGATTTAACTTTTCAGACGTTACATTAATTTCAATTGGGTATTTTATTATATTGTAACTTGTGTTGGATATGATTGGTGGCTCTTTGTTGAATCGTTACACCTCCTTCAGGGACACGCCCTAGGTGGTAATTTGGGGGTGTGACAGTTTGGTATCAGAGCCACTGGTTATAGAGAACTCGGTTTTAAAAATGTTTTCATAAAACCAGACTATAACCGAATTGATCCAAACGATGACCATGACACTCAACTTCAGACTGCAAGGTTCGTTCCTCCTTAGCTTATGCTTTATATGCCTGGTAAACATAACTATATTTATAGCATGCATGATACGATATGGCGGGCATCATGACACATTGTTAGTGCAACATAACGTTTGTAACTAGTAAACTTTAATCTTGTTGGTAGTGCTTGTTTTGTGTTGATTGGAGTGGGAGAAACTTCAAACATAAGTTAAGAAACATCGAGAGGAGCATGCAAACCGCCTTATTATCATGGGTGCACACATAATAATAACGCGTGGTGCATGCAAATCCCAATGAGGCTTAACGAGTGTGAGAGGGGTTCTTCCCTGTTTGTGTATGAATATGGTAGTTAATTGTTCTTAACGTGATAAACCTGAACACTTTCCTCGTTTTCGACCCCTAAATTAGTTCATTTCCCATATATAGAAACATGAGTGGACGAGGAAACGGACGTAGCGACTATTGATTGAAACCTTGTGTGCTTACTCTTTCTGTCATTTTTTTTCCTTTCTGCGTTAATACCCTCTTTTTGAAACATTGTGAGTGTGCATTCTTTCGTTTAACTTGCGTTACGTCATCAACTCGACAGGCATGTCTACACCGTCCGCATCTTCCGACCAATCCCGGGCGCCAGGGAAGGCACCTGCTGATACTCACTCACCCCCCCCCCCCGCGCCAGATTGACCTTATGCAATTTCAGATTAGTTTGAACTTAAACCTAAACGTGTGTTAACCTTATTAGCTATGAACCTTTGTTAAACGTAACTTTTGTTGAACGTTACATGTTAATATATTTGGGCCACCACACGTTCATGGTCCAGCCAGGTGACTTATGCATGCTATCCATTACCCTTCGGCTCACCCATCCCCCTTTCATTAGCTTGGCTCAACATTAAACCTTTTTGTATACGTATACTAATTATGTATTGATATTTAACAATCCCTAATTCACCAAAACAAATTCTATCTTCCTCAACCTTGGTCGGTAACCTCATCTCTATCGAAACCCCCCCCCCCTTAGGTCGACGACATCATCAAGAAAAGCCAGCCTAGTCGCAACCCTTTCTTGCGTGTTAACGGGTCGCCGTGTGTCGTTTGTCGAGTTGGTGTTCCATCATAGTTAACTATTATTGATTGACGCATGATATGTGTATGTAATTGTGTTATACATGGTGTATGCGTGATTTGTGATCTGTTATCACGTGAGTATGTCGTTTGATGAATGAGAACCATGGTGTTTTAGGGCATAGAACCCAGTAATTATTAAATGTTATTGTGTGACTGGTTTTGGTTAGTAATTCTTGATTCTTGCCTGCAATATTCATCGTTGTATGGTATTGTTCATATGTGATATTGAAGGTGTGATTTTCATATATGATTGATTAATCGTGTGATAATATGTGAATCCTTGTGCATTGATTGAATAGGGCTAGTTGTCGTGGTTAATAATCTGATTTCTTGACCTTGCTTTATATGCATATCATGTTCCGATAACCCTTGCATGATTTTGTTGTATATGTGCTTTGAAACCACCCACGGCCATGAGGAATTTATAAGATGATCTTATGCGATATGATGACTGATCTAATGTGTCATGTGTATGGAATTGGTGTAACTGGTCTTGTGAGGAACCGGTTGGAATATATGCGAAAGTAACTGGTGATCTTAAGTTTGATTCGTGAATTATAAGATAGTTGTTTTGATATTGGATGTTAAGATCGTATGCTTGGTATAATAAACAGAAATCCCTTAGGTTTGCTAAATACTATCACAGCCTGGTATAATAATCATGTGTTGGCATCGCTAGATGGAACTTCCGAACGAACACGAGGTTAGGAGAACTATACCCACGCATCCCTGTAGACGAACCTTACCACTTTCACTTGTCACCGCCGCTAGAAGTGAAGCAGTCACAGTTACACGCGTATGTCGTTTTGCAACACTAACCTTTACCTACCAAATGCTGTTTTGGGCAACCGCAATATAAACAAACCTCCCTGTTGTGTCATGCCGCCATGCACCACTACTGGAAACTACTTTTAGACAACAAATTGGCTGGCCAAATCCTTCGGATGTTTAATGGACCTCTGTTTCGCTCGATTCTTTGTACGAACCTCATTAATCCCCTGTTCCTTTGATCGGCAACTGATATAATAACACGCTAATCATCATACCCTGATTTCCACTGATTACAAGATTGGCCCCCAGGCGTTGTAAAGTATCTATACATCGAGTTCGTCGGAACTTACTTCAAACCATTGTTTTAGATCAATTTTCGGGACGAAAATTCCTTCAAGTTGGGGATGATGTGACACCCCGCGAAAACGCTTAACAAAACTAGCTTCCTCAGTGACTATTTGCTAAATTTCGGGGCGAGATTCCTTTGCAAGTTGGAAATGATACCACAACTGAGCAGAAACCGCAACAATCCTGATTTCTTACTCGTCCCTTTTGCATTTGACGCTTGCCAATTTCGGGACGAAATTTCCTTCAAGTTGGGGATGATGTGACAACCCGTAATTCGCGACCCTACAAATTCATTTATTCAGCGTGTACTCGAAATCAATTGTTGGACCTCACATACCCGACTCACTTAAGTGTAACCGATGTAGGTGACAATCGGACCTTATGGGCTTTAGCAAGTCTGAGCAAGCCTCGTTCACTCTTTAACTGGTTAGGCCATATATCTGGTTCGCCAAAACAAACCCACCGGCCCAATTATTGTCTATGTACGGTTTGTCGGCCCAATCCTTTTATGGTTGTTTGGTTAGATTGGATAATGAGCCCAACTCCCTAAGTATCCTTGGCCCACTATAATCCCAAAGCCGCCCCAAAACCTTTATTTATTTATACGTAATTGATAACCTAAAAACTCAAAACAAACATCCACTTCTTACTCTCAAGATCACGCATAACCGAAGCCCTTCCCTCCTCGTCCCTGATTCACGGCAGACGCCCCCCCCTTGTGAAGCTTTACCTCGAGCCTGTTTGGTACATCAACTCCTTCGGTTAGTGTAACATCTCTTTATAACCTGAATTGAGTTCTTGGTCATGCATGCAATACTGTATCAATGGTTATGTTTGTTTGTGTCGATGTCATGTGTGTTAGTAAAAATAACTTATGTTTGAATTGGTATAAAAATTAGTATAATCAATTGATAGGGGTTCTTGGTCATGTGCGTGAATAATTGGTTGTTTTAGCTGATGATTTGATATTGGAATGGGCTGCACGATTGGGTTATCTTGCTGAGTTTAATAAAATCATGGGCTCGGGAATAGGGGGTAGCCGCTTAACTATTTGGGTTGGGTCGTGTGAACTTGGGCTGCACATCTTAACCGGGTCGCTCACTCTATGGGCTTGGGGTTTTATCTAGCTAGTCGGGTAAAGGGGCTGGTTGAATTGAACGAATAATATGTGGGCCGCATTGAAACTTGTAATGTGAATATGATGTTGGGTTGAGTAATAATAGGCCGGTTAATTAATATGGTTTGGTTTGGGAGCGATTTTCCGCAATGGGCCTCACACACCATTCAGTGGATCACAACACACTCATACATGGGCTACGTGATGTTTTGGACAGCCACGTATTGTCATGGGCTGGGCTCCGATGACACACACACACTCACACCTTGTTGATAGTTATTGTAATGGGCCGAACATTAGGGAACAAACCATAAGCGGGGTTGGTTAATAATTGGGCTACGTGCGAGTGGGCTACAAGTTCAGTGGGTGGACCATTGAATTTGGGGGCTGCACATATCCTGAATAAATTGGGCCGCACTGCTGATGGGCCTGGAAGCTTAGTGGGTCACATGTTTTTAGAAATACAGTAATGGGCATAACATTATTTCAGATTATACCGAGCCCAAGTAAGATAAGTAATTAGATTATTTTGTGTGTACATATGTTGGAGGATAATGCGTTAAAAGGATGTACGGATGAACTTGCTTATGAACCGAATACATGTTGGATGATTATTTATTGGTTGATGAGTTATTACATATTGATACGTATTGAGGACTTTACTAAGTACTAATGAATGTGAATGGTATGTTAACGGTATGTGGCTAGTAGAATATGAAGCATGACTACGATTTACAAGTGGTTAGCACATGTGTGATAATTATAGGATAGTATAGCATATGTTACTGATGAATCTCATGACTGTTCATGTGGTGATGTGTGAACTCTACTTGTGCTATGTGAACAATATACGTGTTGGTATAAATCATGCATACATGGAATAGTCGTAACTAACTGTATCGATAACCCTTTTAGGACGTGTTTGAGTAATCATTAAACAAGTAATTTATCTTGCCGAGCAAACCAAAGGTGAGTTCATTGCATTTTCTCAAGCATGCGTCCCGGTGGTTTGGGACAACGGGTAAACATTTGGAAGGGAAACATTGGGTAAACAACTTAATCGGTTTTGATTATTGAACATGGGATCTAACATCGGATTGCCTGGAGGGCAATGGGGTAATTAGTTGATAGCGCTATTAGGTGGGAAACCTCACACCGGGCCGTAAGGACGGGCGTGAACTAATTATCTGGGTATGGCTATGGTTGTTAGAGGCACACTCCTCGGATACATATGGGCACTCTCCCTAGGGTATCTAACGATGGCAACATAGCAAACGGTCGTTAAGGGGTACCCACTCCCCGGATACTTATGGGCACACTCCCTAGGGTATCTAACATGAGCAACATCAAAACGTCAAACAACATAACAACAAACAACACATCATTTTGCAAACTGTTTTACTCAGATGACTGGTAACGCGACTTGGTAAACAAGCACAAACCTTGAACTCACCAGCGTAGTCTGACACACTTGTTTACATGCTTGTAGGTAATTATTGAAGGAACTGGGGAGCTTGCTGTCTGATGCTGCTGGAGTGGTTATGGTCACAATAAACAGTTAATTGATTTGGTTACGATACATTTACACATTTATACTTTTATGCTTCCGCTCAGTACTTGGTTTTGATTTAACTTTTCAGACGTTACATTAATTTCAATTGGGTATTTTATTATATTGTAACTTGTGTTGGATATGATTGGTGGCTCTTTGTTGAATCGTTACACCTCCTTCAGGGACACGCCCTAGGTGGTAATTTGGGGGTGTGACACTGCTTAGGTTTCTGATCTGTCCGACACTGTCTCCAGTGTCTTCTGTTACAAGTCTTGCAAAAAGGTCTATTATCTGACCTCTGTTGGTTCTTGCCGAACCCAAACTTGCCCTTCTTGGACTTCTAGGAATGATCATCCTCCCTCTTCCTCTTCCCGTCAGTCTCAGTTTTGACTGACTTCAACCTCACTTCACCCTGAGTGATGGAAAGGGATAGGTCCACAGCAGACCTAAAGGTAGTGGGCTTTGAAGCTTTAACCATGCCCTTTATCTCGGGTGCTTGCCCACCAATGAAATGCGTAATGCGTTTAGATTCGAGAGTAATCAAGTATGGAACCAGTCTAGACAGCGAATTGTAGTCGAAAACATACTTCCGACAATCTAAATTCTTCATGTTTAGAGTCAAGAAATCTGACTCTACCTTCTCCACTTTATGCGGATGACAATATGTCTCTTTAATTAGGTCCAAAAATTTGGACCATTTCACGTTGTACATGGACATCTTCCACGTAGACTGGATCATTGCTTTCCACCAAATCAGGGCATCATCCTTGAAAGACTGGGACACATACTTCACAACATCCTTATTAGCACATCCGCTAATATCAACTACTGTCTCCATCTCGTCAAGCCATTTCATGGCGTCTATAGCTCCCTTTTCCCTAGTAAAATCTCGGGGATTGCAAGAAATGAAGTACTTGTAAGTACACCCGTCTTTAGTAGAACGAGACTTTTCCTTTACAATATGTCTTGGCTCACTCATCTCATTTGAGGAATAGTGTGAGCTTTCCTTTTTATTTGTAGAAGAATGTGGGATAGAGTGGGACTTTGGATGAGTAGAACTCGATCCTTTATAATTTGCTATGAATTTTTCCATAGCCTTGCCGACTTCAGCGGCTATCAAGGCTTGAAGGTTAGTTCCTTCTCCTTCGTGGGTATCGTTTATATTATCATTGCGCCTGCCGTCGGCACCATCCGAATTTGGATTTGCCATATCTAGAAACTTGGACTATAAGCCAAAAACAAACGATTGCTCAGTGCAATATAATACATGGTCATCAAATTTGATGACTTGACAATAATATTAGCCGTGATCTCAATGGATTATAAGGGCTATAAGGCTTAGACATATGTCCTCCACCTTTTTCGGTTAGTGTGCTCATTGTCACAACTGCCTATTTATAATTTAACACTACATTGAGTGTAAAACAAAATGATCATTGACATTATGTCTCAATGATTAAATAATAATAATATGAGCGGCGATCTCATAGGATCATGTGGCTACAGGGTTTGGACATATGTCTTCCACCCTATTTGGACAGTGCGCCATATGGTCACAACTGCCATTATCTCAATGGACAATGAAATATAGCTCATAGGCAAATCATTTTAACATTACATTGAATGTTAAAATATCATGATAAAGGAATGCTAAGGTTCCCAAATGACTCGTTGTCACACCTTGTATTTCCCGGTGGGCCCGGACTTGGGGTACGTGACGAGATTGATATAGATACACAATAACACAACGGAAGTATTGGGAATTAAAATACTATTACAAATTATAATGTCCGAATGTTCAAATTAATATTACAGATAGAAGTATTCAAAATATCCACAGGCTGATCGAAATAAATAAAATGACTACGTAAGAAGGCTACTAGGTTTCAATGCAAGGAGTTGCAAATTCGTCTTAAGCATTTACCGGGCAACTTCCAGACTATTTACGTATCCTTGCAGCATGTGCTTAGTCTTTTGAAGATACGTCAGTTTACACTGGTAAATACTGATGTGCGTGAAGTGTGTTATGTTTTAGGTATATAATTTAAGCCCTTTTTACACTTTTTAGCCAAGTTATAAATTTATAAAACACGATATTTACTAACACTAAACACACATATGGGCAAGTGCACCCATCGTGGACGTAGTAGTGTTGGTAAGATACCGAGGTCGTCCAAGGACACAAAAGCTTTTAGTACCGGTTTATCCTCAACGTCTAATCAATCAAAATATTAGAAAAAGGTTTTTAAACTAAGAAAATAAAACTAACTAAAATACTGAAAAATAAAATAAAAATAAAAACAGATAGACAAGATGAATCACTTGGATCCGACTCGTGTGTAGTGTAACCTTTGATTATTTTCGCACTTTTGCACTTGTTTAAGAGATTATCTTAGTTATTGTAGTAGGCCCCTCTTTTGAAGGCGACGTTACCCTCAACCCAGTAGTTTGAGTCAGCAAGGATACAATCCTAAAGGGTCGGATTATTGAAAGATAATTAATTAAGTTATTAATGCATAATGTGGTAGGCCCCTCTTTTGAAGGCGACGTTACCCTCGGCTAAGTAGTCTGAGTCAGCAGGGATACGGTCCTAAGTAGCCGGGTTAAAGTTTTAATAGTAGTTTAACTTATGAGGGGATCAAAGAGTTCGGACCCCCGCCATCCAATACCTTTTGAGTATTGAAGGAGGTTGTCACACCCTGATATTTCCACGTTTCACCGGTGGGCCCGATGGGGGATTACCGTGACGTAGTTAGTAACATTACAGCCAAACAACACAATATTTAAATGAACAGCGGAAGCAAAAGATATATTTCAACTTAAATAAATTGTAATATCAAGTATCAGAAAGTTGAAAGTAATCCACAGGGGGATCAAAAAATAAATAAGAAACATTGTTCAATAGTTTGACATCCAAGCTTGCGAGACTTATTGTGGACGCTAGGAGAAAGCCGGCCTAGTTCTCTTAGTACCTGCACTTAACCTTTTTGGGAAAATACGTCAGTTTACACTGGTAAATACATTCAACCGACTCATTTGAAAAGTTTAATGAAAATTGATTTGAATGCACGAGGCACAAACTTTTATAACTTGGGATAATTATTTGAATATAATACTTGTAACGAATTATATGTTCCTTATGCGTTCAGTAGTCTGATCCGTATACCAGGTTAAAGATCAATAGACACACCACATTATTTATTCATTTATGCACTGACGGGTGTACGCCTACACCCCGTGCTCAGGTCGTGGCCATCTCGTAAGATGATGCCAAGGATATCCGGGACATGGTTATTAACCTCCCAAAGGCTTTAAGCAAACAAGACATTTCAAAACAGAGCATATCAATGATTTAACCTTATTTGGTCAAGGATTCAATGCTGGACCAAGCAGTATTTTATATACCGTACCCCAAGCCCGTATAAGGGAAAAATAAGTTAAAAGTATTTACCTTTGCAAAGTATTAATCATAATAAGCGAGTGCGTGTAGCTTTTACCGGGTCTCCTATTCTGGAACGAAGGTTCAATAATAACCTATTAGAATCCTAACGGGTCTTTAATTAAGTTTAAACTTAGACCGGTTAGTTTTAACGAAAGACACGGTTCGAACGCACGATTAAGCGAAGACCGGAATGAAATGTGTTTTAGACCCGAAAAGTTTGAAGACTTGTATAATATGGGTAATCTAACCACATTCTGGATTTTGAGATAAAAACGATAAGGTTTGACCCGTTTTGGCTAGTTTATGCAAACTAGTTACATAAACCGAACCGAATGCGCGAGAGGCGTAACGGGTAACCATAAGAGTCATTTACAGGTTTCCTAAGTTAATATGCCCTAAATATGTTGTGGTATCAGTAGGATACCTTCCATTATGCCCAAAACGAGTTTAACCTTAATACAAGCCCCATAGGGGTATTTTGGTCATTTTAAAGATTATAAAAGAGATTATTTATAATTCTGATGTTCAGGTCTACAGTGATCAGTAAAACAACTTACTTTAATAAGTTACATCAGTAGGTAATAAGTCCTTATATGACAAAATGGTTTTAAAGCTTATACTAGGCGTTTAATACGCGTAAAAAGTCATTTTAAGCGATTTCCGGGTTAAACAGGAAATCTGAGTTTTCTGATCAAGTTATATAGTTCAAAATACTCTATTTATCATTTAAAATCAGTAGCAATTGGATTTGTATCAAAATACTATGTAGAACTCATTTTATGCCCGAAAAGGGTATATTCGGTATTTACCGAATCAATGCCATAACCTTATGTTATGAGCAGGTTAAAAATAATTAAAAATCTTTAAAAATATCAAAAAATATTATATTACATCAGTGTGTAAAAGGCTTGGTGTCGAAATTGGGTTTTAGATAGGCTTTATGCTAAGTGCGCCATTTAATTCACAAAAGGTTTCTTAAATGCGCTATTTAGCATAGCTCCTATTCTGGACCTCGAACCGTTATGAAACTTCCTAGACACGTTTATAATTTAGTAGCAAAGACTATTGTCCTCTCACATTTCCAAAATTCCCGTTTTATAGTCAAAAGGGCATTATAGTCAACTTTTAAGCATTTAACGAAATTGTGCAAACGACTCGGACAATCAATGAACCAGTCACAGAGGGTTATACTATATGTAACCTGGTCCTAAGGAAGTCCTAAGGCATTTCTAAACTCTACTAAAACGTGTCAGAACTGAAGTCAAAGCAAAAGTCAAAGTTTTGCGACTTTCGGTTCCGAACCGGGTCAAAACAGTAAATTGTCGGATCAAACAAGCTTAGACCAGTTATTATACTTATTACCAAGTTATATGAGTGATAAAATATGTTACATGCCTTCTACATTGTTAATTACATGTTAATTCGAAAATTAAGCTTCTGTTGACTTTTTCTAAACAACTTTGACCTGACATTTGATCTAGTTAGAGTGGGAACCAGGGGGTGCCCTTTTAAGGGTTTAATGCCCAACTAATTACCAACTTATAACTACCTTTGATTCGACTAATCACTGGACCATTACTGATTAATCGCTAAGTCAAACGTTAATTATGACGGTTTGACTTTTAAGCTAAAACTAAGTAAAAACTCAACTAAGAAAGGTTAAGCATACTTACTGAAGTCCTATGCACGATTAGGAAGGCTTAGAGAAGGCTCTTGAGCTCCAGGAAGCTCCAAGAATGCAGAAATGAGGTGTGATCAAAATGTTGCAACTCATTGGCCTTTTATAGTGTTCTTGATTGCATAAGATCATGACAAGCAAGGCTAGCATGGATCCCAGATCATTACAAGTGTATCCTAGTGCCTAGGAATAGTTAGGGGTCGCCCATAAGAGTGAAAAATCGTTTTAATTCGGTTAAAAACGTTTATAACAGCCAACAGCCAAGTTGCTGTCGCTGGGCACTCCTTACGGACCGTAAGGCAGGACCTTTACGGTCCGTAAGCCTTTGACAGAAGGCAAAAATTTAACCTTTCATACGTTACGGACCGTAAGGCAGGACCTTTACGGTCCGTAAGCCTTTGCCAGAAAGCAAAAAAATTAACCTTTCATGCATTGAACAGGCAACTTGCATAGCATGATTTTTGAGCCTGAAAATGTCAGTATGAGGCCTTTTTACCCATGCTTGATCAGTTGTGTCTACCTATCTTGCAATATTATTGGTTTGCATTATGATGGAAAATATACACGAAAGTTTATCTAGCATTATTTCATAGGATCCATTCTAGCAATTTGGAATCCATCATTATTAGTAATCACTGGATTAAAGGTATACTAGATGTTTATTAATCATGTTAGGGTCTTGGGATTTGTAATCAAGTCGTTCAGAGGTATAAATTAACATTTCGACGTGTTTAAAAATCCTGCCATACATCTTTAACTAAATCCGGGTTTATAATGCTTTTGTCGTATGTGACACGTGTCGTTTTTTAATGAACACAAATTTTCGAGGTGTTACATCCTCACCCCCTTAAAAGAAATCTCGACCTCGAGATTTACTGAAACAAATGAGGGTACTTTTCTTTCATTGTGGACTCTACCTCCCCCGTGTACTCGGGACCTCTACGGGCATCCCATTTAACCTTTACAATCAGTACATGCTTCCTTTGAAGCTTCTTAACCTGTCGATCCTCGATCGACACAGGTTTTTCAACAAACTTCAAGCTCTCTTCTATGTGCACATCTGTGTGTGGTATGACTAGTGAATCATCAGCGATACACTTTTTCAGATTGCAGATGTGGAATACATTGTGAATACCACTGAGCTCTTCAGGTAAGTTTAACTTATAGGCAACTGATCCGACACGTTTGATGATCTCGAATGGTCCTATGTATCTCGGGCTTAACTTACCTTTCTTACCAAATCGCATCACTCCCTTCCGTGGTGATACTTTAAGCAGTACTTTGTCACCTACTTCGAAGTGAAAAGGTTTACGCTTTAAATCTGCGTAGCTTTTCTGCCTATCTCGGGCAGCTTTCAGACGGTCACGAATCTGGACAATCTTGTCCGTCGTTTCAAAGACTATCTCCGGTCCTGTCAGTTGGACATCTCCAACTTCCGCCCAACAAACGGGCGTTCTGCACTTCCTACCGTACAAGGCCTCAAAAGGCGCAGCCTTAATGTTGGTATGGTAGCTATTGTTGTACGAGAACTCGATCAATGGCAGGTGGTTATCCCAACTACCACCTAAGTCGATCACACATGCACGAAGCATGTCTTCCAAAGTTTGGATAGTACGCTCACTCTAGCCGTCTGTCTGAGGATGGTAAGCCGTACTGAAATTTAAGTGCGTGCCCAAAGATTGTTGGAAACTTTTCCAAAAATGAGATGTGTATCTAGTATCTTTGTCAAAGATAATAGACACTGGTACGCCATGTAGAGCTACAATCTTATCTACGTACAGTTGGGCTAACATGTCGGAGCTATAAGTCTCCTTAATGGGTAGGAAATGTGCTGACTTAGTCAGTATGTCAACTATCACCCATATCATATCATTTCTTTTCCTTGTCTTTGGCAACTTGGTGATGAAATCCATCGTCACCATTTCCCACTTCCACTCGGGAATTTCAGGCTGCTGCAGCAAACCTGACGGCTTCTGATGTTCAGCTTTGACTTGCGCACATGTCAAACATTTAGCTACATAGGTAGCTATAGACTTCTTCAAGCCTATTCAACAAAAGTTTGCCTTCAAATCCTGGTACATCTTGTCAGCTCCAGGATGAACGAAGTATTTGGAACTGTGGGCTTCTTAGAGGATAACATCTCGAAGTCCTCCATATACTGGAACCCATATTCGTCCGTTTAACCTTAGAATTCCGTCCTTTCCACAGGATAACTGTTCTTCAGTTACTCCTAGCTTTTCATTAGGATAATTAGCTTCCAGCACAGCTTTCTTCTGCGCAGCTAACAACCTTTCATTCAAACTATTCTTTATCTCAATGCTCTTGGCATTGATTCTTATAGGCTTCACCCTTTCCTTTCGACTCAAGGCATCAACGACTACATTTGCCTTGCTAGGATGGTATCTTATCTCACAATCGTAATCATTCAAAGTTTCCATCCGTCGTCGCTGCCTCATGTTCAAATCCTTTTGGTTGAACAAATGTTAGAGGCTCTTGTGATCAGAATAGATCACACACTTGACGCGATATAAATAGTGCCTCCATAGCTTCAGTGCGAATACAACGGCACCCAACTCCAAGTCATGGGTGGTGTAATTCTTTTCATGCACCTTTAATTGTCGAGAAGCATAGGCAATAACCTTGCCTTTCTGCATAAGCACACATCCCATCCCGGTGTGTGTTGCATCACAATATACCACAAACTCTTCTATTCCGTCAGGCAATGTCAACACAGGTGCATTGCTTAGCTTCTGTTTAAGGATATCAAAGGCTTCTTGTTTCTTAGGGTCCCAATTGAATTTTATTTTATTTCTAGTCAAAGACGTTAGGGGTGCCGCAATCCTTGAAAAATTTTCAATAAAGCGCCTGTAGTATCCTGCCAGCCCCAAGAAACTGCGAATTTCTGCGGGCGTCTTTGGCTCTTGCCAATTCATGACAGCTTCAACTTTAGAGGGATCTACATGGATACCACGCTCACTAACCACATGTCCAAGGAATTGGACTTCTCGAAGCCAGAATTCACACTTCGAGAATTTGGCGTAAAGCTTCCCCTGTTGAAGTAGTGAAAGAATACATCGAAGATGCTTCTCATGATCAGCTTGGTTCTTTGAGTAAATCAGAATATCGTCAATGAAGACGATGACAAAATTGTCCAAGTATGGTTTGCAGACACGATTCATGAGATCCATGAATGCCGCTGGTGCATTAGTGAGCCCAAAAGGCATTACTAGGAACTCGTAATGGCCATAACGAGTCCTAAATGCAGTCTTGTGTACGTCTTCATCTATAACCTTCAGTTGGTGATAGCCTGACCTCAGATCGATCTTAGAGAAGTAGCTTGCCCCTTGAAGTTGATCGAATAGATCGTCGATCCTGGGTAATGGATACCTATTCTTGATAGTGACCTTGTTAAGCTCACAGTAATCGATGCACAGACGCATCGATCCATCCTTCTTCTTGACAAATAAGATTGGTGCTCCCCAAGGAGACGAACTAGGTCTAATGAAACCTTTGGCTAGCAATTCATCCAGTTGTGTTCTCAATTCCTTCATCTATGTTGGTGCCAACCTATAAGGCGCTCTAGCAATAGGTGCTGCCCCGGGGATGATGACAATTTTGAATTCTACTTGTCTATCTGGTGGTAAACCAGGTAGTTCTTCAGGAAAAACTTCAGGATATTCAGAAATGACGGGAATATCTTCGATCTTGGGTTTTGGCTCATCAACAGTCACTTGTGCCATGTAGATGACACAACCCTTTTTCAAACACTTTGAGGCCTTGAGCATAGTTACTTGCTCCGGCAGTCCATACTGGGTATCCCCCTGAATGGTAAGTGATTCGCCAGACGGAGTCTTGATCACTACTTGCTTCTTATTGTAAACAATTTGGGCCTGGTTATAAGATAACCAGTCCATACCCAAAACTATGTCGAAATCGGCTAACTTCAAAGGAAGAAGGGACAACGGAAAAGAGTGGTTCTTAATGGATATGGAACATCCATCTAATATGGTTGAGGCGGTTTCTAAGGTGCCATCTGCTAATTCCACCACATACTTCACACTTAAGGTTTTAACAGGTAAATTCAGCAATTTGCAAAACTTATTATCTACAAAAGATTTATCAGCTCCTGAATCAAATAGCACTCTCGCATAAACATCATTTATAAGGAAGGTACCTGTGATCACATTATCGTCCTGCACAGCTTCCTTTGCATCCATTCTGAAGACCCTAGCATCAGTCTTCTTTCCTTCATCACCTTTCTTTGCATACTTTGGGCAATTTGTCTTAATGTGCCCCTTTTCGTTGCAACTGTAGCATGTTGCGTCTTTCAGCTTCTTGCACTCTAGGGTTTTATGTTCCATGGATTTGCAAATCCCACAAGGTCTTGACTGAGATTGGGATTTTGTGTCAAGTCTACACCTCCCAAAGTGGTATTTCTGACAAGTCTTGCACTTGGGCTTATCTCCAGACTGATGCCCATCCTTCTTTGAACCAGACCCCTTCTTGTGGTCATTGTTCTTCTTATTTGATCGACATGAATTGTCATCATCATGCTTCCTTTTCTCGGCATCCGTGTTCCTCAGCGATCTTTGTCTGACCGCGTCCAGTGTGAGGGACAGGGAGATATCAGCTACAGACCTGAAGGTAGCTGGCCGAGAGGATTTTACACTAGCCTTTATCTCTGGGGCTAAACCCCCGATGAAACGAGCTATTCTTTTGGGTTCCGGGTTACCAGATAAGGAACCAACCTTGACATTGTATTAAAGCTCGTAAGGTAAGCTAGGCAATCTAGGTTCTTCATGACCAATGACAGAAAATCCGACTCAATCTTTTCTACCTCATGCTGAGGGCAGTAGTTCTCTCGGATGAGGGCAACAAATTGTTCCCATGACATACTGTTCAGTGGAATCTTCCGAGTAGCTTGAATCAATGATCTCCACCAGGCTAAGGCCTCACCTTTGAACGATTGAGACACAAACTTTACCATATCCTTCTCAGCGCACCCGCTGATGTCAACCATTGTGTCCATCTCATCCAACCAATTCATGCAGTCTATTGCTCCTTTCTCCCCAGTGAAATCCTGGGGCTTGCATGAAACAAAGTATTTGTAGGAGCAACCCTTATCACGGGGTCCCTGATTCAGCACGATCTTCTGAGATGGGACACTATGCTGGTTTGAAGAGTGACGATCGTCATCGTTTTTCTTTGGTTCTTCTTTCTTGGAGGGAGGCTTGCTATGCGCCTCAAAGTGAGTCTTTGGCTTAGAATGTGGTGTGGATAGGGTCCTACTCCGAGTACCGCTTGCCTCATTATACTCCTGATACTGCCGCTCTATGGCTTTTGTAACAGCATTGTCTATTAACGCTTGGAGTTCCGCACCAGTCACATTGATCCTGGTGGCGTCAGGATTCCCCTCTGGTCGACTATTTATTTCATCCGAATCAGCCATGGTATCTTGAACTGTTACAAAAGATATTGAAAAAATTTATTTGGGAGTTTATTATGGAATTACCTTCTTGGGCAATTCATTAACCATGGCAAACATAGACCATAATTGGTTAATTTATTACTCAAATTTATTTAGGATTTTTATTATAGTTTATCCTAATTACAAAATACAATAATAGTATTATTAGCACAAAAGGCCTAGTCACAGGGACATTTAAATCATAAGCCATGAATTCAAAGAATTATGGCATAAAGGTTTGAATATAGCTCTTTACCTTTTTCTGACAGGGAGTCATAGACTACTACTGTCTTTTGTCTTATATGACAATGAGTATGGCCCGTAGGCACTATACTACTAACATATGATCATCTTAATTGATGATTTAAACCCATGATTTATAGATCATTAAGTTAGGTTTAGGAATCTTTTGAAGAATCCTTATATAAGAATGACGTGTGTGATTTTTAACGAATCACGTCTGCCAGGAGCGTTAACATATTTTAAAGGTTAACATGGATTTGAATCTTTTAAACAGGTCTTACCATGTTGGCCAAGTCTTATAAAGACATGTAAGCTAGGTTATACCCTTGAGATCCTTATATGATTGGCATATTATTTTAAAAAGGAATGATTTTGAATTATTTATTTCATATGTAATGTACACAATGACAAAAATGAATTTCATAAACTTAACATTCCATTTAACATAAAAAGGATTACACATTGCCCTAAACGGGACTTTTAATAAACGAATTACCCGCACAAGGGTTAAACCAGAACACAAGTCCTCGTAGGGACCAATACTAAGACAGATGTCCTCACAGGGACTAAAAGACACGTCCACGCAGGGACTAAAAGACAAGTCCACGCAGGGACTAAATATGCAAATAAATGTCCATGCAGGGACTTGATTGAATTAGGGAATACAATAATACATATAGGGATTAATGATCTCGCTTCTTCTTCCCTTTTAACAGGTTTGCCAGGCCCTTGAGGAATCCACAGTTGTTCTTACGTTCTTCTTTAAAATCTCGTTCCACCCTGTTTAAACGGTGGAGGATTTCTTCCTGCTCCGGTGGGGAAAAACGTGGCGGCTGCGATAGGTGCTGTGCCGGAGGTCTAGCAGGTATCGGATACCCATGAGTTGAGTATCCCACCCCCCAAGGTGTCCCATAAGGTCCTTCGGGGTGAAGGGCGTTGTAATTAGCCGGCACCAAGTATGGGTCGGCTTCTGCGTAATTGAAGTTGGTGTGAGTCGGCAGCTCAAACGGATTATATGTTGTGGAGCCGGCGTATGTAGGTATCGGGTTATCATAACCAAATAGTGGTGGAGGTGGTGCAACTGGTGCAGAATTCACCTCTGCAGTGGGGTTAGAAGGTCCACCCATTAGCGGATCTTCATGTAGTGGCGGATAATGACTGCCACTGGAGTGTCGAGGGGTGCTAAAGTGAAAATCCCCTCTTCGTGTGGATATCCGCGCACCTGTTCTCCTACGCCTTGGTGGTTCCGGAGGTGCTTGATGAACTGGCGGCGGTGGAGGTGGTGGCGTGACTGCCACGAAACGCGAATCCTCGGAGGGATCCTGCTGCTGCTGCTGCTGCTGGTGGGGTGAAGAATGGTGAGAGGGTGTAAAGTACCACTCACATTGGTTGAACCTTGCTTGGTAACTATCTGGACCCTGATAGGGTGTTCCATGGAAGGATGACCCATCAGAGATCTCGATTGGATGGTTGGGGGTACCTCGTGCAGGTTCGATGGGATCCGTGTCCTCGTCCATGTCCATTGCATTGTCCTCTGAAAAGTGGTCCTCTGGTCCTAGTGGATTAAAACCTGCTAGTTCTTGGAATAAGTTTGCCGGGTTAAACCGGCCCTGAAAGACAGGAGTGGGGTCGCCAAAGGAGTGGTGCGAAAGGGATCACTGGAGAGGTATATATGAAGGTTGAGGGTTACCGGGCTCGTTTTCCGAGTTCGGCCCAAAAGAGTGACGGTAAGAAGGTGTTGAACTGTGAGAGATAGACCGTCTAGCGGGCTCAAAAAGGTTCCTCCTGTTTCTCTGAGGATCGACACTCATTGTACTGGAAGGAGCTCGCATGTGAGAAGGCCCGGCCTCGTGATCGTTGTGAGTAGTGATTGGCCCTTTGCCTCTTCCTCCTCTTCTGATTCTCGGTGGCATATTTCCTGCTTAAACAATTGAGATAAATAATAGACAATAAAGGACAAACTAAAGCAACAATTTGAATTCGTCCTAAGTTCTTGTCTAGACTCGAGTATGTGCAATTGTGTCTTTGAGATTAAACACATAAGGCTAGTGTTTAATTCACTCAACGTTGGCTCTGATACCAACCTGTCACACCCCGATATTTCCACGTTTCACCGGTGGGCCCGGTGGGGATTACCGTGACGTAGTTGGTAACATTACAGTCAAACAACACAATATTTAAATGCACAGCGGAAGCAAAAGATAGATATATTTCAACTTAAATGAATTGTAATATCATGTATCACAAAGTTTGACATTGTTCAACAGTTTGACATCCAAGCTTGCGAGACTTATTGTAGACGCTAGGAGAAAGCCAGCCTAGTTCGCTTAGTACCTGCACTTAACCTTTTTGGGAAAATACGTCAGTTTACACTGGTAAGTACATTCAACCGACTCATTTGAAAAGTTTAATGAAAATTGATTTGAATGCACGTGGCACAAACTTTTATAACTTGGGATAATTATTTGAATATTGTCACGACCCCCGACCCACCCTGGACGGAATCGGGAGCCGCGAGCAGTCCCGTGGTACCCGTGTTATCTGATTTATGCGGCAGCGGAAGTCTTTTATTACAGGATCTTTTCACCATAAAAATTGCTTGTTTAATATATTATACAAAGTTTTAGGGATAAATTCCCATAATTTACAATACGTTGATTCCACACAGAAATCATTATTTGCCAAAACATGTTTTATTTATTTATTCACAATGAGCCACTTCTCTGAGCTTGTAGTGCTTTACTGCACTTTTCCTGGATCACACAGATCACCTGAAACATGTTTGAAAAAGGTTTTGTCAGCGGGGAAATACTGAGTGAATCATTCCGTTTTCTAAAACGACCCGTTAGTTATAAATTACAGTATTAAGGGGAATTACAATGTTTCTGATATCAAACCAACTACCCACAGTATTTGTCACTCGACCAACCATTGGCTAGCCCATTTGTCCAATGGTGTCTGTGACTGTGGTCAGATCACCCCTTGGCCACCCGTTTGTCCAAGTGTGACGGGAAATAAGTAATGTATACAAAACCCCACATACCGGCTGTAATATAGTGATTACATAGACTTACCTGTAATTATAACCTTTGAAAATAACTTGGAGTTTTGTAATACTTACTCACAAACTGTGAGAAAACAGTTTAAAAAGAAGAATGACTCACATTGCAGATTAACGAGCAAGATATAAGCCTACTGATTAGCCTTGATTAAACCTAATTTAACACAATGCACACACAGGCAGGTTAGTAACTAATACAGCAGTTACGTCAATTCACGAGATTAAACCCTCACAACGATTAATCAGTGCAATACTCGATAATTCAATCGGATTCACAAGGAATAACAGAGCATAGTCCGAATTCGAACAGCACTCTAATATTCAAGTCGAAATCACGACAAATAATCAAAGTACAAGCTCAATTGAGCAGCACCTGGACTATCGTTGGATAGTTATAATCGATCGGACGTTGAATCGTAATAGCGATCGAGTTATTACCCTGATTGTGGCAGCACCTCGTGATTAGTGTGTGTTTTGTATTAAACAGTGTATAACTCAACGCATCTTTCTAATTTTTACATCGAATGAACAGCAAACTGCAAGTCCCAAGGCCCTCTATATATACCCGAAATGTGCACCTCCCGCGTGTCGCGGAAGAGTATGCGACATCTGTCGCGTGTCGCGGGGCACACCCCTATGGCCTAGGGTAGCCTTGTTGTGGGTATAGGCCTGCTGAGTCGCTGTTTTGAGATTTCAGAATTTAGACAACGTATTTCGAAGATAATTATCATTTAGGGTTTATCCCCCTTGAGTTTTAGGGGTCCTGATCCTGATTCCGATTGTTATGAAAATTTTAGGGTTAGTGCAAAATTACTTGGGTGTCTCAATTAGGGTTTTCTTATTGACTAATTATTGTCCTATTTATTGATTTTAGTGGCAGTTGTTACATCCTCCCCACCTTAAGAAAAATCTCATCCTCGAGATTTACTGGAATAGATGAGGGTACTTTCGCTTCATTTCTGATTCCAGTTCCCAAGTGTACTCTGGTCCTCTCTTGGATTCCCATTTGACTTTTACTAGCACTAGTCGTTTGTGCTTGAGAAACTTGATCTTTCGGTCTTCTATTTGTAGGGGTTTCTCTACGAATTTCAGCTTTTCATTTACCTCTATATCTTGAAGAGGGACTACCAGGGATTCGTCTGATAAACATTTCTTGAGATTGGATACATGAAATACATCATGTACTCCAGCTAACTCTTCTGGTAGTTGTAAACGATAAGCTACTGGTCCGATTCGTTGGATCACTGGGAATGGTCCAACATATCTTGGACTCAGTTTTCCTTTCTTACCAAATCGTACGACTCCTTTCCAAGGAGATACTTTCAACAGTACTTTGTCTCCTATCTGAAATTCGAGTGGCTTGCGACGATTGTCTACATAGCTTTTCTGGCGATCTCTAGCAGTCTTCAGTCTTTCCTTAATCTGAGTTATCTTGTCAGTAGTTTCTTGTACAATTTTAGGACCTGATAATTGACTTTCTCCGATTTCTGCCCAACATACTGGAGTTCTGCACTTACGTCCATACAGTGCTTCGAATGGAGCAGCTTCGATGCTCGAATGATAACTATTGTTATAGGAAAATTCAATTAATGGTAAATGGTTATCCCAATTACCACCAAAGTCAATTACACATGCTCGGAGCATGTCTTCTAGAGTTTGTATTGTCCTTTCACTCTGTCCGTCTGTTTGTGGATGATATGCGGTACTTAGATTTAGTCGAGTTCCCATTGCTTCTTGGAAACTTGTCCAGAAATGAGATGTAAAACGACTATCTCTATCCGATACAATGGAGAGCGGGACTCCATGTAGGGATACTACTTTGTCCACGTACAGTTGTGCTAACCTTTCCATGCTAAAGGTTTCTTTCATTGGTAGGAATGAGCTGACTTGGTTAATCGGTCTACGATTACCCAAATCGCATCATTACCTCTTTTGGTTTTGGGTAACTTTGTAACAAAATCCATTGTTATGAGTTCCCATTTCCATACAGGCATTTCTAACTGTTGTAGTAGTCCTGAAGGTTTCTGGTGTTCAGCTTTAACTTGTGAACAAGTTAAACACTTGGATACGTATTCGGCTATATCCTTTTTCATTCCTATCCACCAGAAATTATTTCTTAAATCTTGGTACATCTTATTATTTCCTGGGTGCATGGTATACCTAGATTTATGAGCTTCTTCTAAAATCTTATTTCTTAACTCTCCTTGCTTAGGTACCCAAATTCGTTTCTTATGGAATTTCCAAATTCCATCATTTCCTTGTTCTAGTTCTTTTAGGTAACCTTTCATTCCTTCAACATCATCTTTGATTGCTGTTTTCTGAACTTCTTTGATTTGTGCCATTAAATCTACTTGTAGATTTAACCTCAGAGCACGGACTCGTTTCTGTTTCTCATGGTACTTGCGACTTAAGGCATCTGCAACTACATTTGCCTTTCCTTCGTGATATTGGATATCACAGTCGTAATCGCTTAGCATCTCCATCCATCTTCTTTGCCTCATGTTTAACTCTTTTTTGCCCAAATATATATCTTAAACTCTTATGATCTGTATAAACAGTAAACTTACTTCCATACAGATAATGTCTCCATATCTTAAGGTCAAAAATTATGGCTCCTAGTTCTAGGTCGTGAGTCGTATAATTTTCTTCGTGCTTTTTCAATTGTCTAGAAGCATACGCAATTACCTTCTTGCGTTGCATTAACACACATCCATAGCCTAATTTTGAAGCATCACAATATACTTCAAAATCTTCGGTTCCTTCTGGTAAAGCTAGGATTGGTGCATTCGTCAATCTATGCTTTAAAATTTTAAAGGCTTCTTCTTGTCTAGGTTCCCATTCAAACTTAGCAGCTTTACAGGTTAACTTAGTTAATGGTACGGCTATCTTAGAAAAATCTTTGATAAATCGTCTATAGTATCCAGCTAAGCCTAGAAAACTTCTTATTTCCATAGCTGTTTGTGGGACTTTCCACTTTGTAATTGCTTCTATCTTAGCAGGATCTACATGGATACCTTCATGATTTACCACATGACCTAAGAATTGTACTTCTTGCAGCCAAAATTCACACTTTGAGAATTTGGCATAAAGCCTTTCTTTTCTTAACAAAGTTAAGAGAACGTGTAAGTGTTCACAATGTTCTTTTTGGCTTTTGGAGTAAATAAGTATATCGTCGATGAAAACGATCACAAATTTATCCAAGTATGGTTTACAGATTCGATTCATCATGTCCATGAATGCGGCTGGGGCATTCGTTAATCCAAAGGGCATGACTGTAAACTCATAATGACCATACCTAGTTCTGAAGGCAGTTTTAGGTATGTCTTCTTCTTGTACCTTCAACTGATGATATCCAGATCTTAAATCTATCTTAGAGAAATACCTAGCTCCTTGCAATTGATCAAAAAGATAATCAATCCTAGGTAATGGGTATCGATTCTTAATCGTAACCTTATTCAATTCTCTATAATCGATACACATTCTCATCGATCCATCTTTCTTTTTCACAAACAGTACTGGTGCACCCCAAGGGGATGAACTCGGTTGTATGAATCCTTTGCTTAATAAGTCATCTAATTGCTTTTTCAATTCTAGCATTTCGGTAGGTGCTAATCTATATGGTGCTTTGGCTATTGGTGCAGTACCTGGAATTAAATGAATTCTAAATTCTACTTCTCTATCAGGTGGTAATCCAGGTAATTCTTCTGGAAAAACGTCTGGGTATTCTGAGACTATTGGAATATCCTGAAGTTCTTTATCTTTAGTGTTAATGATTACTGAAATCATATACACCATTTCCTGCTTTCTCGAATAGCTTGCCAATTTCATCACTGAGATGAATTTCAGTGGCTTTCGAGGTTTATTTCCAGTAATTACAATTACCTCTCCTGAAGGGGTTTGAATTTCTACTGCATTTTTATCACATAGGATTCGTGCATGGTTGGCTATTAACCAATCCATTCCTAATACTACATCGAATCCGGCTAAATTCATTGGTAACAGATTTGCAGAAAACTTATGGCCTAATAGTTCTATTTTTCCTTCTTGCCAGACTTTATCTATTTTCACAGAATTTCCTTCTGCGGTTTCAACTGTGAAAATTTGCCTAAGAGTGGTTAAAGGTAACTTGAGAGCTTGACAAAATGAAGTATTAATAAAACTTTGGTTCGCACCAGAGTCAAATAATACTTTTGCAAATACGTCATGTACCAGGAACGTACCAGCTATCACATCTGGAATGAGTTCGGCCTCTTGAGTGGTCAGCTGGAATGCACGTACATTCTTCTTGGTTGCTCCTTCAGCTGGTTTAGCTTTGTTGTCTACTGGTTTAGCTAGCTTAGGACATTCGGATTGAAAATGTCCCCTTTCTCTGCAGTTATAACAAATTCTTGTTTTCTTCCTGCAGTCTTCTTCACGATGTCCTTTTGCCTTGCAAAAATTGCAAACTATATTGCATTGTCCATAATGCTTCTTTTTGCAATTTCTGCAGAAAGGAGGTGATGAGGATTGCCCTGTTCCTCTTTTCTTGATATTACCCATACGAAACCCTTGGGTAATCTTCTGAGCTATTTCCTTTTTCCGGTCTTCTTCTCTTGTGCGCACCAATTCATCCGTTAGGGTGTTAGCTAATTCTACCGCATCGTCAATGGTACGAGGTCTCGCAGCTTTAACGATGTTTCGGATTTCACTAATTAACCCCCAGATGTAACGGGAAATGAGTACCGGTTCTGGCGAAGCCAGTGTTGGCAGCACCCTTGCGTATTCAAAGAATGTCGAAGTATAGCCCCGGCAATCTACCCCTGTCATGCGGTGACTTAGGAATTTGTTTGCCATTTGTTCCTTCTCGTATTCGGGACAGAATTTTCTTTCGACAAGACTCTTAAATTCTTCCCAATTCATTGCATAGGCTACCCTTCTTCCTTTTGCTTGTAGCACCGTGTTCCACCATTCTAACGCCCCTTCTTTGAACAAGTTTGATGCATACATCACTTGATCTTTTTCAATACATTTACTTATTGCAATTACTGCCTCGGTTTTCTCTAACCAACGCAGTGTTGCAGTTGCCCCTTCATTACCTGCAAATTCTGCGGGTTTACAGGCAAGAAATTCTTTGTAAGTGCAACCAGGCGTTGCAGCTTTCATTCTCTTAGGGAGTGGGGCCTGTTGCGGATCATGATCGTCATGATTGCCGCCTCCATTTATGCTGTTACTGCCGTTATCTTCTGGAATACGTTTACTAGGAATTAATTGTGGTTCGGCAGGTTTCTGAACAGCAGCCACAATTTCTGGAATAGCATTGGCTATCCCTTGGGCGATAAAGTGCTCAATATCTTGTCGGGTTATATATTGATCTTCCGGTTCTTGCTCAGATTGATTTACTTCATTAATTGGTTCATTGTTAGCGTTTTCCATCTGCTAATTAGTAGGAATTTATTAGTGTCTAACTTAATAACCAAATTAGCACAGATGAGCACATAATTTATCACAACATACAAGCATAACCAAAATTGTCGATTTCTCGACTTTCATTTTGTTATTGTATATTGTATATGCCTCCGTACACACCATATCTTACAAGGTTTTATTGCCCATTTTACATAATTAGTTTTACTATATTAGTTATAATACAGACAAACTTTTTTTTCCAGCCCTTCCTATCTTTTGGTCCACTGGCAGTTTCAGTAACGACGCTCCCTCTCGTCGTACTTCCAAGATAGTTGCTCCCCCATTTCCCTGATCCTATTACCTGTACCTATCAGTTCTTCACCGAACTGACGAAGTTCAGCTAGGTTTTCATTACTCATGGGAGGATTAGGGATTGGTTCTGGATCAAACTGTGGGAGAAAACTATAGGGACTATTAACTATATTTTGGAATTGCCAGTCATTAGTCCACCATTCCTCCATTTGGCCTAATGGTCTGGTGTGAACTAGTGGGTCTGGAATAGCTGGTCCTAGGTTTAGTGGGAATTGGGCTGTAGCAGGATAAGAGAAGAGATTATCGTTGATAGGCTCTAGAACATCACAATTATCCAGTAGGCGGTCTATTTCGTCCTGGAACGTGATTTCCTCAGACTGTTTAGAGCTTTCGCCAATTTCTATTCCCTTTTGCTTAAGATCTATTCCTATTTCCTTTTCTGGTGGTTTCGAACTTTCTCCAGTTTCTATTTCCTTTCCCTTGTTCATGCTCACAGGATTTTCTATTTTAGGAAGTCTCCTAGTAGTTGGTTTCCTACGGCGTACTTTCCTCTACCCTACGTATCTTCTTTTCTTTTTAGGTTTGGCTTTTTCCAGCGGTGGAGCTTTGAATTCCACAGGTTCTTCTATGTCAGCAATGTAACCAGTAAAGTCGTAAGAGACTTCGATAGGCACTGGATATAAGTTGAGATTCTGGAATGCTTCCGATATCTCAATCATGCTGCATAGTATATATGCAAAATACAAGAATGCAATGTTAAAACTTTGGAACAAAGTTTAACAAACAAACACTGAAGTTTTATACTAGTTTATACAAAGGACAACAGAAATAAACACACTAGGACTTTATTTATTTACTGGATTGTGATTTCTCTTACTAGACCCAACTTATCGGATATTTAGAGGTTGGCATTTTCTGCTACAGTAGCTAGCATATAGAGATTTGCCCATTTCTTGTCTATTTTGTCTTCCCAAGGTGTACTATTACCCAACTCTTGGACTTCTGGGTTAAACCTAACTTTCTTGGTTCGGGGTTTCTTTTTCTCCTGACTCTTTAAGTATCTAATCCCTTTTCTCTGGGGAAAGAGGATTCTCATAATTTGCCTTGCGGACAAAGATTCCTTCTTCTAGGTTTACTGGGTTTTTAGAAGAAGATACAATATCTAATTTGTGGTAGATAGCAGACAGCTTTTGTTTACCCATACTGTAACTAACAAATAATCAGTTAGTACAACAAATAATCACAGAATGATAACTAGTAGGATTAAGTATTTTGTCAAATACTTAATTCCGTAATAGGCTTAAATCAGTGGCTCGATCAGTGGCTCAATAGTTATTAATTATTAGCTCTGATACCACCTTCTCTGTCACGACCCCCGACCCACCCTGGACGGAATCGGGAGCCGCGAGCAGTCCCGTGGTACCCGTGTTATCTGATTTATGCGGCAGCGGAAGTCTTTTATTACAGGATCTTTTCACCGTAAAAATTGCTTGTTTAATATATTATACAAAGTTTTAGGGATAAATTCCCATAATTTACAATACGTTGATTCCACACAAAAATCATTATTTGCCAAAACATGTTTTATTTATTTATTCACAATGAGCCACTTCTCTGAGCTTGTAGTGCTTTACTGCACTTTTCCTGGATCACACAGATCACCTGAAACATGTTTGAAAAAGGTTTTGTCAGCGGGGAAATACTGAGTGAATCATTCCGTTTTCTAAAACGACCCGTTAGTTATAAATTACAGTATTAAGGGGAATTACAATGTTTCTGATATCAAACCAACTACCCACAGTATTTGTCACTCGACCAACCATTGGCTAGCCCATTTGTCCAATGGTGTCTGTGACTGTGGTCAGATCACCCCTTGGCCACCCGTTTGTCCAAGTGTGACGGGAAATAAGTAATGTATACAAAACCCCACATACCGGCTGTAATATGGTGATTACATAGACTTAATCCCTGTAATTATAACCTTTGAAAATAACTTGGAGTTTTGTAATACTTACTCACAAACTGTGAGAAAACAGTTTAAAAAGAAGAATGACTCACATTGCAGATTAACGAGCAAGATATAAGCCTACTGATTAGCCTTGATTAAACCTAATTTAACACAATGCACACACAGGCAGGTTAGTAACTAATACAGCAGTTACGTCAATTCACGAGATTAAACCCTCACAACGATTAATCAGTGCAATACTCGATAATTCAATCGGATTCACAACGAATAACAGAGCATAGTCCGAATTCGAACAGCACTCTAATATTCAAGTCGAAATCACGACAAATAATCAAAGTACAAGCTCAATTGAGCAGCACCTGGACTATCGTTGGATAGTTATAATCGATCGGACGTTGAATCGTAATAGCGATCGAGTTATTACCCTGATTGTGGCAGCACCTCGTGATTAGTGTGTGTTTTGTATTAAACAGTGTATAACTCAACGTATCTTTCTAATTTTTACGTCGAATGAACAGCAAACTGCAAGTCCCAAGGCCCTCTATATATACCCGAAATGTGCACCTCCCGCGTGTCGCGGAAGAGTACGCGACATCTGTCGCGTGTCGCGGGGCACACCCCTATGGCCTAGGGTAGCCTTGTTGTGGGTATAGGCCTGCTGAGTCGCTGTTTTGAGATTTCAGAATTTAGACAACGTATTTCGAAGATAATTATCATTTAGGGTTTATCCCCCTTGAGTTTTAGGGGTCCTGATCCTGATTCCGATTGTTATGAAAATTTTAGGGTTAGTGCAAAATTACTTGGGTGTCTCAATTAGGGTTTTCTTATTGACTAATTATTGTCCTATTTATTGATTTTAGTGGCAGTTGTTACAAATATAATACTTGTAAACGAATTATATGTTCCTTATGCGTTCAGTAGTCCAATCCGTAGACCGGGTTAAAGATCAATAGACACACCACATTATTTATTCATTTATGCACTGACGGGTGTACGCCTACACCCCGTGGTCAGTTCGTGGCCATCTCGTAAGATGATGCCAAGGATATCCGGGACATGGTCATTAACCCCCCAAAGGCTTTAAGCAAACAAGACATTTCAAAACAGAGCATATCAATGATTTAACCTTATTTGGTCAAGGATTCAATGCTGGACCAAGCGGTATTTTATATACCATACCCCAAGTCCGTATAAGAGAAAAATAAGTTAAAAGTATTTACCTTTGCAAAGTATTAATCACAATAAGCGAGTGCGTGTAGCTTTTACCGGGTCTCCTATTCTGGAACGAAGGTTCAATAATAACCTATTAGAATCCTAACAGGTCTTTAATTAAGTTTAAACTTAGACTGGTTAGTTTTGACGAAAGACACGGTTCGAACGCACGATTAAGCGAAGACCGGAATGGAATGTGATTTAGACCCGACAAGTTTGAAGACTTGTATAATATGGGTAATCTAACCACATTCTAGATTTTGAGATAAAAACGATAAGGTTTGACCTGTTTCGGCTAGTTTATGCAAACTAGTTACATAAACCGAACCGAATGCGCGAGAGGTGTAAAGGGTAACCATAAGAGTCATTTACAGGTTTCCTAAGTTAATATGCCCTAAATATGTAGTGGTATCAGTAGGATACCTTCCATTATGCCCAAAACGAGTTTAACCTTAATACAAGCCCCATAGGGGTATTTTGGTCATTTTAAAGATTATAAAAGAGATTATTTATAATTCTGATGTTCAGGTCTCACTAGTACATAAATGGTTTATTGGGGCGTTTAAAATCATTTTTTGACATGGTTTATGGACCGCCCCAACAAATAGGGAGTCAAAAAATAAGACTATCTTTTAGCACGGTTAAGAAACCGCGTCATTAAATAGAAACAACAGCGTCATTAAGTAAAAACACATGCGTCCAAAGCCATTTTAAATAGGGAGTCAAAAAATAAGGCTATCTTTTAACGCGGTTAAGAAACCACGTCAATTAATAGAAACAATCGTGTCATTAAATAGAGTTAACAAAGCTTTCTAAGCCATTAATAATAATAATAATAATATAGGTAACTTTTTATATTTCTATAACAAAAAACACAGTCAATGGATTCAAAATAAACAAAGAAAACATAATACTTTGATACCAAATGACAATAGTCGAATTCTCACTTAACACAAAATGAAAAGACTTCCTACAGAAATGAACTTGCCACCAAAAGTTCAAACACAAAATGAAAAAAACTTAAACTCCTACAGAAACGAAATTGCAACCAAAAGTTCAAACGCGAAATGAAAAAACTTCTCAGCTCCAACAGTGGAACTCCAACTTTGACTTTTTGTTGTGAATTGCTCTCTTCTTGGTTTTCATTACCCCCACTGATTGACAAAAGTAAAAGTAAAAATTAATCAAGATCAGATCTATTGAGATTCGGTGATTCATAACAAAATAAGAAAGAAAATTCCTTACATATTGTCGCCTCCAAACATGCTGGGAGTTGTTTAGTTATCCCTGGATATTATAGTTTAAAAAAAAAAAGAAACAATTTGTTGAAGACACAACAAAACTAATGGATTATAACTAAGCTGAGTGCATTAGAACAATTTAAGCATTTTCAGTATGTTTCCCAAGTCAACATATAGACTCAGAAGATATCCCAAAAACAAAATAGGATTCAATTTCTAATTATATTAGGTTTGTTTATTATACTTCACAGGTGGAAATACATTTTACCTATTGTCACACGCGCATCTGACCCGTTGGAAACACCCTGCTGATAAATTGTGGTGTTAAGTCTAAGATCAGTTTGTCGATTTCTTTTTTGCAGAAAAAAGCCTTTTTCGTTCCAAAGCTAAAAAAACGAAATAGAAAATATGTAACTGAAAAATAGATAATTTAGGCAATCCACAAAGTCTTAATACAAAACACTTACTTAAATAGGAAAATCATGTTGAATAGAATTGACAAATTCATGAATGTGCTTGATTATCATGAAACCACATTCTCAGCTATTCTTTTGTTGCTTACAGTGCATTGATTTAACAATTAAGTACTTTGCATACATGAAAATAAACTGATAATGAAATAGAAAACATACTTTCACCATTTCCCAAAGAAATGGAAACCCAAAAGCTTCATCAATGATAGACGTAAAAAGGTAACTATGCTGATCCTTTTCTCTATTAATAGAGTCAATAATATAGCCTCTCTCAGTTGAAGGACAAATGATAATTAGGGTGTAAGGGGCACTCCCCTAAGAGGGGAGTCCCCTCTCTTACGCATAACCAATCCTCGTGTGCCACGTCAACTCCCCTCTTAAACTCCCCTAACACCCTAAATTGATGGCGGCACTCCCCTCTTAGGTGACTTGGTTTTTTATTAAAAAAAAGGAATTTTTTCATTGGTCCTTCTCCTCCCTCTCTTCGGTGACTTCCCACCGATTTCATTCCCCCCGAACCACTCACCTAAGTGATGGCGGCGGTGTTCCCCTTAGGTGACTTGGGTCACCGAATGGGGTCACCGAAGGTGCCCCTTACACCCTTAGTGTCCAATGGTTACTAAAAAAACAAAAATTAGACAATAATTAAGTATGTATGTGTAAACCACTTTTTGAATATTCTATCTCATATGTATATATTTTAACGAGTTGACTATTTAAGAAAAAATCGACAGCATTTCGCCTTAACTCACCAAGTATGTGTACAACCCGCAAACTCGAAGGAGCTAAGGCGAAATGCTACCGATTTTTTCTTAAACGGCCAACCCGTTAAAATATATACACATCCTAATGATATAGAATATTCAAAAAGCAGTCCCAGAATGGGGACAATCCGAAATTTATCTCTATTAGATAAATTTCGGACGGGTATACTCTAAAGGTTATCTAGATGTATATGCATACAATCAATATATATACAATAGATGGAATATGAATAGAATTTCCGTACCTTTAAATTGGTGATAGAATGAAGAGTTGAAGAAACTATAATTCTTCAATTTAACTACAATTAACAGCATATAATCACTTAATACATGAATGAAATTAACTAAAACTTAGAATATATTAACAACTAATGAAACAAAATGAAATTTTCCTACCTTATATGGGTTGTTGGATGAATTTAAAGCTGAAGATTTGAGAAAGATTGATAATTTGGTGATAGAACGAAGAATTGAAGAAGCTACAAATCTTCAAAACTTTACTGCAGTTAACAACATATAATATATTAACACATGAATTAAATTAGCTAAAAGTCAAAATATATCAACAATAAAAATTAAAAAATAAAAAGAAACAGAAACTAAAAAACTAAAACACGATGAGGGCATCTGGTAGAACATGTCTAATGCAAAAACACACATGATCAAAGAGAAGATACAACTAACTCAATCAAGTGGACTATGGTTATTGCTTTGGGAGTAATAGTGTTTCTGAACTGCAATAAAATGAAGAAGAGGTTAGAAAATATTAAAAGGGAAAGCATATAATGAACGAGCGTAGTCACTTTTGTGGCATCACGACTTGCATACATGGGTATCTTAATAAGTAATTACTTTTTAACTCATCATTAGAGGTTCAAACTGACCAAAATATACAATATTCTTGCTGGTGATTCTAATAAAAAGAAAAAAAAATCAGGAAACGATATAACAAAAACAAAACACATAACTAAAACATGTCACCAAGTTTAAAACGCATACATTTATTAAAATCATAATATTAATGGGATCTGAGCTCAAGTCTGATGACTTCAAATCAAAATTCAAATCGCATATCTCGAATGATTTGAAAAGGTCAAAATGAGGTATCCAAAACAGTACAGTACAATTTAAATACAAAAAAAAAAAAACAACTATACATCCAAAATTATCAGGCAATCTTTCTGGAATCTTAAATCTTTATGGAATCTTAAATATTAAATTACAAATATTGTCAAATAAACTGCATAAGAAGAAACACAAGGGAAAAACAACAAATTTGACATCATGTTAAACAAATTTCAGTTTATCACATTCAACTTATATCCAAGATCAAAAGAAGAACATAAAAATGCAAAACACTGCATGTTTCATCAGTTAATCAAATTTACCCAAGTTTACATTCAAAAAATCATGCAGTTTTAATACAGGAATTTTATCGAACAGGTGGTATGCATACATTCAAACATTGTACAATTTGTATCTGTTTGTTTAGTTCAGTCCCAAAATCAAAAGTTTATACAATGATTATCATGAATTCAAGATTTCTTTTGATTCAAACTTTGCAAATATTCGGATCCAATCTCATTCATTATTTACATCTTTAATAAACACAAAACTTAATTCCCAAATCACAAAAATTTACAGTTGATTATGACATTAGGTTGAAGTCTTACCACTTCGATGTATTAGAGATGAAATTAGGGCGGTGAAATACTTCAATCGAATATGAATACGAATATGAAGCAAACAATCGGAGATGAAGACCAAACTGGACAATTGGAGATGAATACGCTTTCTGATTTCTGAATAACCGGACTATTCGGAGACGAAGATGACAAGATGACTTCTGATCTAGTCTAATTTGGGACGGCTTCGGAAGACAACGAAGCTCTGATCTAGTCTAATTTGGGAAGGGGGAGGATCTCAGCGAAGATTAGATTATTGTTGTTGCGTTCGTGGCAGAGATTAAGAGATTAAGAAGATAAACCTTTCAATAACCGTCCAGAAGAATGCGGCCCACACCCCCAAATACTTTAACCGTCCAAAAATAATGCGCCGCTCCAAATAATTTCTTTTAATAACCCAGTTTGTTTTAGACTGACCCAAATAAACCTTATTGACCCACTTTTTTATACAATGATATTTTGTAGGGGTTTTTTGACACGGTGTTTTTCCAAACCGCTCCAAAATGTTATTTGAACCGTCCCATAAACCTATTTTTGTACTAGTGTCTGCAGTGATCAGTAAAACAACTTACTTTAATAAGTTACATCAGTAGGTAATAAGTCCTTATATGACAAAATGGTTTTAAAGCTTATACTAGGCGTTTAATACGCGTAAAAAGTCATTTTAAGCGATTTCCGGGTTAAACAGGAAATCTGAGTTTTCTGATCAGGTTATATAGTTCAAAATACTCTGTTTATCATTTAAAATCAGTAGCAATTGGATTTGTGTCAAAATACTATGTAGAACTCATTTTATGCCCGAAAAGGGTATATTAGGTATTTATCGAATCAATGCCATAACCTTATGTTATGAGCAGGTTAAAAATAATTAAAAATCTTAATATCAAAATATTATATTACATCAGTGTGTAAAAGGTTTGGTGTCGAAATTGGGTTTTAGATAGGCTTTATGCTAAGTGCGCCATTTAATTCACAAAAGGTTTCTTAAATGCGCTATTTAGCATAGCTCCTATTCTGGACCTCAAACCGTTATGAAACTTCCGAGACATGTTTATAATTCAGTAGCAAAGACTATTGTCCTCTCACATTTCCAAAATTCTCGTTTTATAGTCAAAAGGACATTATGGTCAACTTTTAAGCATTTAACGGAATTGTGCAAACGACTCGGACAATCAATGAACCAGTCACAGAGGGTTATACTATCATGTAACCTGGTCCTAAGGAAGTCCTAAGGCATTTCTAAACTCTACTAAAACGGGTCAGAACTAAAGTCAAAGCAAAAGTCAAAGTTTTGCGACTTTCGGTTCCGAACCGGGTCAAAACAGTAAATTGTCGGATCAAACAAGCTTAGACCAGTTATTATACTTATTACCAAGTTATATGAGTGATAAAATAGGTTACATGCCCTCTACATTGTTAATTACATGTTAATTCGAAAATTAAGCTTCTGTTGACTTTTTCTTAACAACTTTGACCCGACATTTGATCTAGTTAGAGTGGGAACCAGGGGGTGCCCTTTTAAGGGTTTAATGCCCACCTAATTACCACCTTATAACTACCTTTGATTCGCCTAATCACTGGACCATTACTGATTAATTGCTAAGTCAAAAGTTAATTACGACGGTTTGACTTTTAAGCTAAAACTAAGTAAAAACTCAACTAAGAAAGGTTAAGCATACTTACTGAAGTCCTATGCACGATTAGGAAGGCTTTGAGAAGGCTCTTGAGCTCCAGGAAGCTCCAAGAATGCAGAAATGAGGTGTGATCAAAATTTTGCAACTCATTGGCCTTTTATAGTGTTCTTGATTGCATAAGATCATGACAAGCAAGGCTAGCATGGATGCCAGATCATTACAAGTGTATCCTAGTGCCTAGAAACAGTTAGGGGTCGCCCATAAGAGTGAAAAATCGTTTTTAGTCGGTTAAAAACGTTTATAACAGCCAACAACCAAGTTGCTGTCGCTGGGCACTCCTTACGGACCGTAAGGCAGGACCTTTACGGTCCGTAAGCCTTTGACAGAAGGCAAAAATTTAACCTTTCATACATTACGGACCGTAAGGCAGGACCTTTACGGTCCGTAAGCCTTTGCCAGAAAGCAAAAAAATTAACCTTTCATGCATTGAACAGGCAACTTGCATAACATGATTTTTGAGCCTGAAAATGTCAGTATGAGGCCTTTTTACCCATGCTTGATCAGTTGTGTCTACCTATCTTGCAATATTATTGGTTTGCATTATGATGGAAAATATACACGAAAGTTTATCTAGCATTATTTCATAGGATCCATTCTAGCAATTTGGAATCCATCATTATTAGTAATCACTGGATTAAAGGTATACTAGATGTTTATTAATCATGTTAGGGTCTTGGGATTTGTAATCAAGTCGTTCAGAGGTATAAATTAACATGTCGACGTGTTTAAAAATCCTGCCATACATCTTTAACTAAATCCGGGTTTATAATGCTTTTGTCGTATGTGACACGTGTCGTTTATTATTGAACACAAATTTTCGAGGTGTTACAGAGGTCCTACTAAATTTGACCCAGGTACTTTGCAGGATCAATACACTGAACAATGGCAAGACTCTTACCAAATCGTTCCCTTAACCCCCGACCAGGTAGCTAACATACCTCCATATAGACCGTGGAGATATGAATGGTAAAAATCTTTTATTTTATATAGACAGTAAACTAATGCCAAGACACCACAGACAAACGATAAGGAAGAATCACCTTCAACATAAGAAACTAGTAATTAAAGTCATTAATACAAAACCAATTAAAAAGTGCAAAAGATTAAAAATAAAAAGTATTACACTAAACACTTGTCTTCACCAAGTGATGTAAGAGACTTAGGCAAACATAGCCTTTGATTGTCAAGAACTCTTACGATCAATCTTGGATCCCGAGATGACTCACACACTCTATGATGGACAATGGATGATGGTGGTGGATGATGGTGTTATGGTGGTGGTGGGTGGTGGGTGAAGTGTAAGAGAGGTGGTGTGCCAAGGGATGAGTTGCAAGAGCTCCAAACACTTCTATTTACAGGCTGAACAGAAGCTCGGGCACGGCCCCGTGTCCGCTGGGCACGGCCCCGTGTCCATCTGACTCTCTCTCTCTTCATTAATTGTAATTCGCAGTTACAATAAATGCACCTGCAGGAAGTTGACCACGCCCCCGTGTCCGCTGGGCACGGCCCCGTGGTGGGCAACATAAGCTTCTATAAGTTTGTCTTTTCTACTGGCACTTAGGCACGACCCCGTGCTCACTAAGCACGGGGCGTGTTCAGTCTCCTGTCTTCTTTGTTTTGCTTGGGAAGATGCTGTCGGGAGGTCGGGCATACCACTTCTGTTCCTTTTCTTGTATTTACGTTAGATTTGGCTGTCTTTTTGCTTCTTTTGTTCATTTGAGCTCATTTAATCCTGAAAATACAAAAGGAAGACAAAAACACACTTTTTCCAACATTAGTACTAAAAAAGGGTTAGTTTTATGCCACAATTGATGTAATTTATATGTTGGATTCTGTGCACATCAATACAAATAACCGAAACGTTTTGAAAATATTTCAACATCATTTTTTGTACACAATGGCACATTTATTTTCATAAATAACTTGGGATAAACTATTTCTCATGTTATCAGTTTTACATGCTTGTCAATACATATGGGGTCCGGAAACTATGCCGAGATCATGATTTATCGACACACCACTTTAAAACCCTTATTGGGCAAACTCGTATTGGGTTATAAAAACATTTTAACATAGCATTAGCATCTGTCAGGTGTATGCCTGCACCCCTTGCTTAGGTCGTGGCCACTTGCAATTAAATGAGCCGAGGATATTCAACTATAACAGCCCCCGTAGAGACTTAGAGATGGTCTTTAGGATCTTCTAAACCATCATATGTCTTTATGTTCGATGGCATCTTTATCTGGAAGACATAGTTAGCTATTTCTTCGGAGAAGCACGACAATAAGCTTGGCTTGTAAGGCATGGGGGGCATGTCAGGGTTTACTCTTGCTCTGCTGATGCTGGTGCCTGCTTGGGTACATGGTTGGACCTAAGCTTGTGGTCCAACCTGAGTAGCTTGCCAGATTTGGTTTCCTGCGAGCTGTTGGTTTAGCTGAGCCAGGAGGGCAGCTACTTGGGGATAATGGGCACCGTACATGGGGAAGCTTTACTGAAAGCTTAAAGATGGTGACAAGCATGCATCTACAGCTTTGCTGGCTAAAGGCAATGATCTGAGTGCTTCTTCAAAGGTTGTCTGTGGATGCGAGGGAACAACTTGAGCTTGTTGGAAAAGCTGCTCGACAGTATACTCTAGGCTTTTTGGAAGGAAAAATGGGGAACTAGTGTGATAGCTCCCGGTCCAAAGTGATCCATCAGGCACGAGATATGGATCTGGGTCAGGTCTAGGTTCTGCTCGGCTAACACTTGGAGATGTGGTGGTGCACAACGAAGGAGGCATAGGGGACAGTGTAACTTCCGGCTCATCATAAGATAACCGTACCCTAACGCCTTTGGTTCGTTCCTCTCGAACATACTTGTTCAATAGCTCCCTCAACTGTATAAAGTTACTCCTTACTACCTCCGAGGTTATTTCCTGGGTTTCAACCGGGAAAACTACTTCACTCGGTGAAGATGGATGAGCCCTTGTAGAGGGAGGTGTCTGGAACTGTTGTGCATCTTGTGTTACCGGTGCGACATGAAGTCCGTCCATGCTGGTGGAGCGGCTTCCAGCTCCGGGAGTAGTCGGAGGGTTAGACGGAGGTAGGGAACTGCTCAAAACTTCCTTCGGATGATGATCCTTTCAGGCCATAAAAGAAGGTAACTTAGGAACAAGCCTGGACTACTGGAAAAAATTGTTCTAAATAGCACAACCCCACGGTGGGTGTCACTTGTTAAAGCAACAAGAGTATGGCAGGGGGAAGGTCCAGGATCAACTACAAAAGGTAGCTCCTTGGTCAGAATCTGCAATCAAAGAACACCGTTAGTCTTAACGCGAGAGGTGGCCTCCCGCGTTTGGACTCTGGTGTGAGAATCAGTGAATGTTTCTTAAGAGTCTAAGCGAAATGAAAGGATAAGAGTTTAGAGTGAGAATGAGAGAAGTGAACTTAATTTGGGCTGAACAAGACTCTCCTTTTATTGGCAGATTGCTCTGCCCAAAGGAGCCTTGTGCCAGCTGGAACCTTCTAGTCTTGGTAAGCTTATCCTTCCTTGACGTTGCTTGCAGGGTTAGCCTTGCCTCTTTAGGTAAGATTCAGGTTTGTGTGTCTCGAGTACACCTTTATGTGCTTTTGGGAGAAGTCTAATCAGTTTGACTTGCTAAGTTCAAGTTCCAATGTTGTACAATAACTTTAGCTCCCTGTTACCAGCAGTTGGTGTGTCAGCTTCTCGTCGGGAGCCTCCAGCTTCTTACTTTCAGTTTTTGTTCAGCATTCTTTATTGTTTTCTTGCGATTGTTGTTAACCTTGGTTTTGCTGACTAGGAACTCCGAGTACCCACATCATCAGAACCCATCCATTAAATTGAAACACAATTGCAGACTAATTCTAGTATTAGAATTGATTGAATCATGGAAATTTGATTGTTATGGGTTCCAAGTATCGATCAAATCAGAAGCAACAATCAAAGGGTTGTTGGAAAAAAAAACATTCAAAACTTCAAACTAGGTGTGCTTTCGGGTTCTATAATAACTAAATTAGAATCATTAGGTGATTGAGACAATACAATATGGACATCTCGTTTTCTTAGGGGACGTTTGGTTCGCGGAATGACTTGGAAAAGGAATTTGTATATGAATTAGAATTTGAAGGAATTGGATTTGGAATTTAAACATTTCAACTGGATTTAGAAATTATTGGAATTGGAATCTCAATTCCATTTTTGTTGTGTTTGGTTGTCAAATGAATTGGAATCCATCACCCCGACACCCACAACCACCAGTTCGGGTCGAAACGGTTTGCGTCGAAATGGATCGGGTCGAAGCGATTTGATTCGAAACACTACTGGTCGAAACGGTGCGGGTCGAAATGGTTCGCGTCAAAACAGTTCGATTCGAAACGGTTCGATTCGAAACGGTTCGCGTCGAAACGGTACGGGTCGAAACCGTTCGCATCGAAATGTTACGGGTCGAAACCGTTCGCATCGAAACGTTACGGGTCGAAACAGTTCGGATCGAAAAGGTACGGGTTGAAACGATGCGGGTCGAAACGGTCGAAGATTCCAATGAATTTAATTTAATTCCTTCACGTATAGGAAGGATGTTGAATTCCTTTAGTTAAAGGAATTTGAAGGAATTCATGCCTAATTCCAATTCCAATTCCAATTCCATCAAATTCTGTGATCCAAACATCTTAAGAGATGGAATTCAAGTTCTAACTTCCTTAAATTTCATTGAATTCCTGCAAACCAATCTTCAATTGTTAAAATAACTGTCCTGTTTTTTTTATTACATTCAATTTTGATTAGTATAAACCTTATAAATCCATAATTGATTCGATATTGTTTTGTAGGATTAGGATCAAATACAAAGACTCCTAATTGTAAGAAGGGTACAAAGGCTTCTAAAAAAACCCACTACACAAAAAAAACCTAAACCCCCCACCCCCACCCCCCTCTTGAGATTTTTTTTGTCGAGGGGGGGGGGGGTTAGGTTTTTGGGTGGTGGTGGGTGTTTAGAATTTTTTTTAGGTTTTTAGGTATTTGGGGGGTAGGGGTTAGGTTTTGGGTGGTGATGTAGTGGGTTTAGGTTTTAACTTATTGGACACTTGTCACTCTATAAATCTTTCTTACACTTCTTATAATTAGGAGTCTTAATAACTTAACCCTTGTTTTGTATGTTTCTTTTTAGGAAAAATTACAAGTTTTGTCCTTTATTTTTATACCACTTTTGAGGTGGTGTCCTTTTAACGAATATTGACTGACGGTGTCCTTTACTAGGTATTTTGTTGTAAGTTTAGTCCTTTACACCCAACAATTAACAGAGTTTTCTAACTGGGTTGGGTGTAAAGGACTAAACTTGCAACAAAATACCTAGTAAAGGACATCGTCTGTCAACAATTAACATGGTTTTTTAACTGAGTTGGGTGTAAAGGACTAAACTTGCAACAAAATACCTAGTAAAGGACATCGTCTGTCAACAATTAACATGGTTTTTTAACTGAGTTGGGTGTAAAGGACTAAAATTGCAACAAAATACCTAGTAAAGGATACCGCCTGTCAACATTCGTTAAAAAGGACACCGCCTGAAAAGTGGTATAAAGATAAAGGACAAAACTTGTAATTTTTCCTGTTTTATATCAAGTGAAAAAGATATACTTTAGAATTAGGGAAATATAAAATAAAGGGATTTGATTATTAAATCTGAAAACAACAGTTTAGAAACATGGTCAGGGGGTTATAATTAACAGCAGTAAAGCAGGTTTGATTATCAACAACACAAGGCGGGATTGATTATCAAGAGCGAAAAAGTGGGATTGATCATAACCAAGAGATCAAAGAAACCAGGCTTGTTTTTCTTGAAATCTTGTATAAGTGTTATCAATAAAATCACTTTTATTTTAATAAGAAGACAAATATAAGTAGGATTATATTAGTACTTGTGGGAAGATAGAAAGGATTTTGAAACAGTGACACTGCTTCAACAAGTATAACTAGGCTTTATGTATTTGAATAATCGTATTCAGTAGTAATCATAATTATAGTTTGTCAAATTCTTGTTCTTTTACAATTATCGTTCTTGATTACCAACAATTTAATATAGTATCTATACTTTCTATAAAAGAAGAAACTTCAATGACATAAGAAAAGCTGATGTGTCAGCTGGAGAGGCTGTCCAACAAGGCTTTTCTTATGTCATCAATGATGAGGTGGCAGCCATAGAGGAGCCATAGTGACATCATTTAAAACCACTGCCCTATCTTCAAATTTCAAAGGTCTGGCCCACATTGTTCAAACATCTGCCTTCTATTCATGTTTCAAACCTCTGCCTTCCATTCATGCTTCAAACATCTGGCCAGATTCAAATTTCAAAAATTCTGGCTCCAGATTTAATATTCAAACGATATAGGTATATAAAGCTCTTTTTAATTTCAAATTCTCATAACAAACATAAACTCTAATTCTCTCTCTCTCTCTACGGTTTGAATTTTCCCCCTCTCTCTCTGTTTCTCATCGGAGCTTGAGGTCATTTCACAGCCTACGTTGCTAATCTCGACCCTCAGGTACTGTTTATTCATCATGTTTAACATCGATTTGAATATTATGCAGAGTTGAAGGGAGTTTAAAAATAGATATTTTTTGATTTTTTCTTTTTATCACAAACTGAAGGTTTGTATGCTAAATGTTCTTCAAGTAGATCTTGCTGGATTTGTTATATGGTGTGGAAGTCTTGAGTTCTTTGGACGAACTTCGGAATGTAATCAAGGTTATAAAATGGATTTCAACTTTATTAATGAAGAGGTGATGTCTGTTTATGTTTAAAAATAGATGTATATATGTGTATTCTTGATTCATCATGTTTTACCATCGATTTGAATATTATGCAGAGCTGAAGGTAGTTTAAAAATAAACATTTTTTTGATTTTTTCTTTTTATTACAAATTGAAGTTTTGTATGCTAAATGTTCTTCAGGTAGATCTTGCTGGATTTGTTATATGGTGTGGAAGTCTTGAGTTCGTTGGACGAACTTCGGAATGTAATCAAGGTTATAAAATGGATTTCAACTTTATTGATGAGGAGGTAATGTCTGTTTGTGTTTAAAAATAGATATATATGTGTGTATTCTTGATTCATCATGTTTTACCATCGTTTTGAATATTATGCAAAGCTGAAGGTAGTTTAAAAATAGATATTTTTTGATTTTTTCTTTTTATCACGAACTGAAGGTTTGTATGCTAAATGTTCTTCAGGTAGATCTTGCTGGATTTGTTATTTGGTGTGGAAGTGTTGAGTTTGTTGGCCGAACTTCCAAATGTAATCAAGGTTATAAAATGGATCTCAACTTTATTAATGAAGAGGTAATGTCTGTTTGTGTTTAAAAATAGATGTATATGTGTTTAAAATAAGTCAGGTAATTGTTATTCTTTTGCTAATTGTTAATACACTTTGTAATCAGTTCTTCTTCTTCTTCTTCTTCATTATTTCTTGAGCTTTGGTACATCTTTTCCAGATTGAAGTTTCTTCAAATCGTCATCTTCTCCAATGCTTCCATCGATTCTTCTCTCGCTAAATCTGGTAACAATCCGTGACCTAATGAGACCTAATTTCTTTCATGATTCTATGAAATTGTAAGATATGTTTGTAGCTTTTGATTTTGTCTTTGATTTGTTATTGTTTTTTCAGATGCTTGCATTGGTGTACCATGTGATTACGAGTAGATTGCTTTTGATATGTTTGTAGTTTTTGTTTTTGACAATCTGTTTTGTTTGTTTATTCACCCATGTTTCATTCATAGATCTCTATAATCTATATTTTTGGTTTCAAATCTGTTTCCTGAGTTATTTACAGTTGTAGCACACCAAATATTTGTTATTTTATTGAGTTGGTATATTGGGATTAAATACTGAACTGGTGGAATGACAGCAAGTCCAGGTTATGCTTCAAGTTGTCTCGATCTCTTTGGAGGCGGATAGGTGGCTTTGGGAGGTCTGAAAAACAGAATTGATAAATTTAGAGAAAATGGGGGTTGAAAGACGATAACCCAACAGTTGAGGATCTCATTCTACAGCTTCGATAAATTCAAGGGTATTCTCAAATAATGCTTCCTAGATTTTTGAAGACCGACAAATGTCCAAAGAAGCAGCACTGTGGACATTTGTCGGTCTTTGTCAGTCTTCAAACATCTAGGAATGATTATTTGAGAATACCATTGAATTTATCGGAGCTGTAGAATGAGATCCTACACTATTGGGTTATCATCTTTCAAACCCATTTTCCCCAAATTTATTGATTCTGTTTTTCAACAGGGATGTAATGCAATGATTCCTCTTAAAGGGTTATGGAGTGGTTATAACAGCTGATCATGCTAAGGACTGTTATAACTAACCGCTGCTCCTTATAAAGACTGATGAGACCTATCTACTGTTGAAGATAAAGCCGTGTTAAAGACAAGCACTTATGAACCTAAGGCCTGATCAACCAAAGGAAAACCACTGGTCAGTAACAGCAGTGGTTCAACATCTACAACGGATTCGACATGAATATTTATGTATCAGTCTTTCTTATGTAACAGTGTTTAGTGTATTAGTGTTTAGATTTTGTTACAGCTTCGATAATGGTTGTTAGATTTATGAAAATGTCTAACATTTTTGAAGACTAAAATTTTGGTTTTTAGTTATGTGTGTCTTAACCTGTTGTGTTTGAAAGGTTGGTATGTTATGGCTACAATTTGAATCATCTAAACTGATGGATTTTGTACGTAATTGCTAGAGTTTGAATATTATTGTTATTATATTATTGTTAATGTTCATTTTTTGGACAAGTAGTAGTGTTATATATTATTTTTAGTGACTGAGTACTACTTTAATGAATTGGTTAGTAGGAAAACTGTTAGAATCTGTTGAGCAGTGTTCGCTTCAACAAACCTTATCATTTGTTGATCATGGTCTGTTAAAGAACTGTTGTTAAACATTCTCTGTTGAACTGCGTCATCTGTTAGTCCATAGTAGAGGTTCTCTTTGGCAGACCTTTGCTTGAACCGTCTCGGTGTTTATCAGCAGATGTTCATCATGATGCGTGTGTAAACAGATGTTTGAAATCCTCTCTTGAAGTGCATCATCTGTTAAGTCACAGCAGATGTTAGCAATCTATACTGTGGAATGATCAGTAGATGTTATGTTTGGCAGACCTTTGTTTCAACAGCAGATGTTTCAGATGTTTAAAGATTGTATCAGCTATTAAGTAACAGCAGATGTTAAGTTTATGATGCTTTTGTATTCATATTGAGCAGCAGATGTTGTGTTTATCAGCAGAGGTTATTTGCTATAACAATCATTGTGTTGATCAGCAGAGGTTGTTTGGAACAACAGACTTTGCTTGAACAAATTTTCTGTTTCACAGAGCTTTTGGTTTGTCAGACTTTATCTAAATAGAGGTTGAGTGCATAAACTTGTTTGTAGTCAGAGGTTAATTCAAGTGAAGTTATGAGAATGATCACCCATAAATATGTTGAAGGCTTTTAAGTGTCGATGACTGTCCATAAATTTGTTGAAGCCTTTTAAGTATCGATGACTGGCCATAAATTTACAGAGTATAATTCAAGTTGTAATGTATCATGAAGAGCCAATTAAAATATATGGAGAATGTACAATAAAGGTTTAAGTTAATATAAATAACAAGATAAGCATAGATAATTATAATTTAAATATTCGTAGGTCGTAAGTTTTCAAAATATAGAAGTTTGATACATCACCATCCTATAATTTTTCTCAAATGAGATAATACCAACAACCACAACTATCTGTAGACTTTCTTTAAGATCAACTTGGCTTTTTCTTCAGAGTAGACAAATTTGCATCTCATATTTCTGTAGATACCATTGGGCTTCGTGAACTTCTTGGTGAATTGACAAGCCGCGTATCTAAATCCCTTTCCATGCTTCTCCCGTCGAAAGTCAATTACAGTGTCAACTGTAATACTCTAATAGATTTCATAATATTTTATTATAAACAAGGCCTTAATATACCAAAAACCTTGGATTTTATATCATCATAGGGAAAATTTTAACCAAGTTAGCATCTAGGATAAGTACTACTAGTTTAAGAATCCCAAGACAAAAGAACAAGTATTTAAGTTGTAGGATCAGTTTTGACCACACGAATGAGTCAATCAGAGCTAGTGCTTACTGAAAATGTGGCGGAAACACATTTTCAGCATGATACGATGATAAAACTGATAGAAAGGAGTAGAAAACAGAGAGATCTACACTTTAATCACTTTTACTTCACTTGATAACGATTGCCAAACGGTCAGCAGTTCGACGTACAGCACAAGACAACGTTATAAATGAAATGAGCACAGGGGTATATATAGATATCTGGAACCGCTCATGTGACATGTCCACATGAGCGATCCAGCTTGGGTCGCTTTTGTGGACAACTGTCACAAAAGCGGTCCAGCAAGATTACTTTCATACAATTACACTTTTAACCCCTGAGCTATTACAAAATAACCTATCTAGACCATATACGTTAATCTAACTTCACAAAGACGCAGGCTTTAGACATTATGCACCAACAAACTCCCCCTTGGATGAAGCCGCAGTCTTTGTCTTGAAAATTGGTCTTCAGATAGCAGCATTGTAATTTTCTTCACGCCCTTTAGGCTTCCTGCTCAATGCAACTCTGATCTTTTCACGCTTTCGTTTCTCTGTCTTCTCTTCTTCCTGTTGTTTCTTCAAAAACTTTCCTCTTTTCTCTTCTATCCTACGATTTTCACGTTCACGTTCACGTTTAGCTTTCTTCTTCATCTTTCCATCCAATGCCCACCAAGACGATTTCCACTTGCTTTCGGAATTGATTCCTTTTTGAAAGCACAGTGATACCACACGCAGGAACTGTTGAGCTTGATCTTTATCTTCTGCTTTATAACGAATCTTGTGAATAAATAAGCATTCGATGTCTTTTGCCGAACAATTCACCAGCCACATCGGATCATAGACACGAATATATCTCAGCTCACTACCAGCTCTGTATGTAATGATAGCTTCAGTTGTAAGACAGCTATACACCCAATCAATGAACCCTTTGTAAAAATCTTGTTCCATTTCTGGCATAGGAATCGTCGTCATGGTTCTTGGAGGCTTTACATTCAGAATAGTTTCCCGTACACCAGTTTCAGGATCTACTCTTTCAACCCGTCATGGACGATGAGGTTTCCATTTCAGATAACCTCTGAGAGTCTCATACTTGATATATCCCCACATTGCTTTATCATTCTGTCTCACCTGATACTCCAACGTTCTCACCTGAGATAACTCATCGACATCCCACCATGGTAATGACATAATGTCATATAAACGTTTAAAGTATTGGACACCATATTCTCTTCTAACTGCATAGGCGTTGACCTGAGGAAGAAAACCCCAACTGATGATATCACCAAGAGAAATAGATCTATCACGTTGAAAAAACTTCAAAGGCCTCTTGAACTTTCTTTCATGACTGTCTTTAAACCATTTTGAATGATCTTCTCTCTCAACATTTGATTGACTTTCTTGTTCAGCTTCTTTTCTCAAGCACTCGAACACATTTTCATTCACCGCTTCAGTCACTTTCTGACGCAATTCTTCTCTGTTTTCTGCTGCGAAAAACTCCATTAACGTAGGAAGTTTTGATGTATCTTCAGGGACATCCTCATTATCAGAACAATCCTCTACTTCAACCCTATCGTACTGATCTGCATCCTCAACATAGTTATACTTGTAATCTTTCTGTTTATTGATATCAAAAGATTCCAGATCAGCTTCAAGATCAATTGGATTCTCGGGATTTACATCATTTAACATCTCCCTATACACATCTAGACATAAGAACAGGGGTTCGTGATGCTCTACAATCTGATTCTTGCTCGACTCCCCCTTTCTCTCAGCTTCCCCACTTTCTTCATTAACTGTATCGTTTAGCAGATCTTCAACGACTTTTTCTTTTGAAGCTTCAGTAACTCTCACACCAGAACCTCCTGCAGCGTCATCATCATCATCACCTTTCGAACCGTGACTGCTTGCAGAATAAACAAACTCTTCCTCATCATCATCTTCATCATCCTCTTCTTCTTCGCCACCAATTAACTTTGGCGATTGAATTTCTTCTTCAATTATACCAGGAACTGAGGATATAGGCACTGGATTATCTACCACCATTGAAGGCACAATAGACATTACAGAACTTCCTTCAACAGCTTTACCTTTTTCTTTCATTTGCCTTTCTACTTCTGCTTTACGTTCAGCACGAAGATCCTCTAACTTCAATTCTTCATACTTTTGTTCCACAGATGTCTCCAACATACTTTCCACAACCCTATTCAGCATGTAGAACTTATGTTCATGTAGTGCTTTAGCAGCCATAAGTTCTTTGTTCTTCAGCTTATAGTACTCGTTTTCACTTTCTCGACGACTCTTCTCCTCTTCTAACTCAGACACTCGAACTTTCAAAACATCAATTTCTGTCTGATCAACTTCAATCTTTAATTCCAACACTTTGTTTTCACCTTCTAATCTCTGCACCTTACCAGCAAGAGACTTTTCTCTTTCAGCAATTTTTTTACATTCATCCGCCAACTTTTTGTTTTCTGCTATCACCTCATCAATTCTCTTTTCCAACTTCAAGACTTGAGAATTATTTGCAAAATCAAAATCAACATCTAGCAGATTATCATGCGGTATTGCAAGACCTCTACTTGAAGAACCATGTTGTGCTTGAGCAAGAGGAAGTGTGCCAAAAAGATTTTGTGAAGAATAAAATGTTTGATATGGAGGTGGTGATGGTGGAAACAGAGGAGATGGTTGTCGTTGTGGAGTAGGTTGTCTGGGTGGTGTTGAATGTGATGGAGGAGTAGGTTGTTTTGGCGATTGTTGTTGTGTTGGTTGTCTAGGTGGTGATTGATGTATTGGAGATTGTGGAGGTGTTGGTTGATGTGGAGGTGTAGATTGTTGACGTGGAAGTGTAGATTTTGTTTGCATGATCTTTTGAGGGCGCTTTAATACTTTTATCTTTGGAGTAGCCTTCTTTCTACCTCCAGCTTTCTTTTTACTCTTAGGAGTAGATTGAGATGCAGAAATATGTTTTGGAGACGGTTCATAAGGTGCATCTTCTTTCTCTTCTCTCCTCCTCTTTCTGAGTAACTTCTCTTTTTCTACCTCCTCTCTCATTCGCTTTTCACGTTCTTTTGCATCAACTATCTCAAACACAGACCCACTAGAAGAACTAGTAGTGTCTTTATCAACATCGTTGCCTTCAACATCATCTATCACTTTCTCTTTCTCCTTTTGAACCTCAGAAGTAACTGGTCTATCAACAAAATCTGCTTCTGTTGTGAACAAATCAGTCTCAATTTCAATATGTGCTACACTAGCCGCCTCTTGTTCCTTTTCAATGTTCACCTCAGGAACTTCTTCTTCAGACTCATCTATTAACATAGTTTCAGCCTTCTTCTTTTGTTTCTTTCTTGGCTTTGATGAAGAACCTTCACCTTCAGCTACCGGAGATACAAGTCTATGTCTGCGCCCAGACTCCTTCACATACCACTCATTCTTTGTTGGTTTGAAACCCTGAATTATCTTCAACTCTGCAGCATACAATGCTTCTTTCATTTCCTCTTCATTTCTCCAGTTTTGATGATTTTCTGGATCAGGATCCACATAACTTGCATCTTTAAGTAATCCGAAGTTTTCAATCATTAACTCCGGTTCTGGATGATGAGGATGATACTTGATCAAGTTCTTCAATGAGATATTAGACATGTGTGCTTGGACAAGAAGATCATCCTTAATGTCTCTGTCAATACCAGGATAAGCACGATCAATCATCATTTGAACAAAGCGTGGATATCTCCAAACTCTAACATCTGATGCTAGATTCTCCACCATATAATGAAAAATGATGTGCGAGAAGTTGTATTTTTTGTTCAACACTAAAGCAGTTAACATGTTCATTTGATAATCCCTCATCTGATCATAACTACCCTTTGTGTGACTCAGAGAAATCAAAATACAGTGAATCAAGAACTTGAATGACTTCTGAAATTTTGACTTTAAGTAGTTCCCAGTATTCAACGTGCTTCTGTATCCCAAACGTAGCATGCAACCCTTCACCATTCGTTCAGGAAATCTAGTTGGATAGTTGGCCTCATCAGGGAAATTCATAACTTCTCGAACCAACGCCTCGGTCACTAGTATAGTCTCTATCTTTCCATTCACTCCCACTTCTGCTGAAATCACTTTGTTTTCCTCGTCATACCTTGCACTGTTCCAAAATCTGCTGATATGCGATCGATACAACGGCCTCTGTTCCGTCATTGCTTTCTTTACTGGTATACAATCCATATAACTCAGAATACTACTGAATTCAGATAACAGTGGATATTTTTCCACATCTAAATCCACACAACTGTTGTGGACTGGATCGAACAACACATTCGTAGAAGCCTGCATAACAACAACAGAAATCAATACTTAGAAAATTTTGAACTTTTGAAACTGACCAAAAAGCGATCCCAGATAAGTGATTCAAACGCATTTCACCCATAAAAGCGGTTCATAAACTGTACAACCCTAAAAGCGATCCACAAGAATGACTAAAAATCGGTCCAACTAAAAACATGAAAAGCGAGCCACCCCTAGTCACATAAGCGATACACCCCTAATATGCCTTAAAAGCGGTTCAGAATATGTTCCAATGGGCGGTCCTAGAAATGTATGAATGAGCGATTCAACATGGGACCTATAAGCGGTTCAAGGTACATCTGCTCGCAAAAGCGGTTCAAGAATGATCTAAGAGCGATCCTCAACAAACCCAACTGTAAAAGCGGTCCACATATCTTCAACGTGTAACAACAGCTTAAAACTTAAAATTGATTCGAAAATCAGATTCAGCTGAACATTCCGACCCTAAAGGTGTCTTTTAATTTTGTTAGAATAGCCTAAAACACCCTAGATCTAGATCTAAACACCTTCAGTTCCGACAACCCTCATCTTATGTACAAATCTCATCAATTAACATGTAATACAACACCTAATATCATCATGCGACACTAAATCAACAATAATTTCACACAAAACAGACATTAACATGCTTAAAACATGAATCGTTCATACACACCCGCCGACAGACATGGTTTATCACATTAGAACTGAAATTAAAAGAAGATTTACCTTGCCCATGATGTAAAAAGTAGTAATCTATCACGAACAAGTGAAAACACGGTCAAAACAGCATGAAATCTTGAAGAACACGATGAAACAGGTGGAATCGCCCCAGAGACAATTGACGTAAAAGCGATTTAGGTAAATGGTAGAATAAGCGGACCCTGTTCCTTTATATATGAGGGTCTGAACCGCTTATTCATCATGTCCTATGAGCGGTTCACACTGTAACTTTTCACACGAGCGGTCCATAGATGTCATAAAAGCGATCCACTCTTAACTTTTCAAAAAAATCAATTTTTTAATCATTTTTCAACTTGTTCGATTTCACATGCTAGCACCCAGTTGACCAAGTCCAAGTTAATGACCTTGGAACAACTGATTGATCTTCCAAGTCCAAGTTAATGGCCCTGGATGATCAGTTTTATGAAGTACTTTGTCGTTTTGTGTCAAAAATAGTTCAAATTAATGAACTTTTCAACATTTAAACCATTTACACCTTTTAGCTTTCAAACATCATACCAAATCTTTGTTTGCAATCACAGCTTACCCAACCCTTATCAGACACCTACATGATCTGCACACAGGCTTTGAACTTCCAATCCCCAGTATCAGTTGTCGAAACAAAAATGAGAAAAGAAAATCTTTTTGGGTTTAAAGCTGTACAAACAGAAATATATATACACACACTATTTTTTCGAGCGTGTTAAGGGATCATATCAGCTGCCGACAGAACACAAGCACCGTTAAGCTTATTTCATTTTAAACATTTAAACAATTCGCGTTGATTGTCGGTATATTGATCCACTTTAAATTCTTACAGAATTTTCAAACTGTTCGGGATACGTTAATAGTGTTTTAGAGACTTAAACGTCAACGTGTGTTCCCACCTCAGTATATACTCCCGTATCCGGATCCCAGTATTCAGTCTTACAGGTGAATATACCACAACTGATATCTGTTAGGGGGTAAATGCGAAACCGTGAGAGCTCAGGTCAGAACTTCCGTTCAGCAGAGAGATGACGGCTCGACTTTTCGGTGGGTCCCCTTTAGAGGATCTTTTGCATTTCAACAGCAGCGACTATCAATTTTATTGTTTCATCAGCATGCTGAGGGTGAAGCTTATGTTTCAAAGCTTTTTGCATAAAGTATTATCCGGGGACTAGGTCAGTATTTCCATACAGCAGAAGTCCCGGGATAATACCCCAGATATCACCGAGTATAAAGACCTAGTATCTCAGAATACGGGACCTTTCAAACAGGATTTCAGGGGTTACCTATATATCCTGGAGGTGTTCCCCACAAAAACGCAAGTTAAATTTAGTTTATATCCCAAACCGATCTACTAAATCTGCAAGAACCTACCGGCACATCTTTAGCGAGACTGCTTAATTGCATTTTTCATTACATATCACTAGCGTATTGTGCCTGTCTAGCTGATGTACTATCATTTCCCCTATACTACACAGCTCTTTTTGCATTTTTTTTAATGTTTTTGGATTTTTATGATTTTATCATGTTTTTGTATTTTTGATTTTTATGATTTTATCATGTTTTTGTATTTTTCTGCGAATATCTCCCCCTAAAACTAAAACATATTTTTGTGTTTTTGTTTTTAAAGAAAAGCAGGAAATACAACTGTACAAACAAAAGTTGACAACACGATACGGTTCAAGTCAGATCGCCGCCCAGCTCGGCTTCACACTCGATAACCCTCCCAGATTGCAGATTTTTTAACCCATTTAACCTTAAAAGATAATAAAATCTCTTTTTATCAAACGGTTTCGTGTAAAAATCAGCTTTCTGATCATCGGTGCTCACATGTTCAATCCGTATTAATTTCTTTTCGTAACAATCTCGAATAAAATGGTGACGGATTTCTATGTGTTTCGTTTTTGAGTGGTGAACCGGATTTTTCGTAACATTGATGGCCGCTTCATTGTCCACAAATATTGGAGTATCCAAGAATTGCAGACCGAAATCGCACATCTGCTGTTGAATCCAGAGAATCTGAGAACAACAGCTAGAGGCTGAGACGTACTCAGCCTCGCAAGTTGAGAGCGCGACTGCAGTTTGCTTCTTGCACTGCCAGGTAACGAGCCGAGTTCCGAAGAACTGGCACCCAGCAGTGGTGGACTTAGCGTTCTGCTTACAACTACCGAAGTCTGAATCAGCAAAACCAGATAATGTAAAATCACCCGAGCGAGGGTACCACAAGCCGATGCTTGGGCAACCCTTCAAATACCGTAAAATGCGTTTGACGATCGTCAGGTGTGATTGCTTCGGGTTTGACTGATATCGTGCGCACAAACATGTCGGATACATGATGTCGGGCCGGGAAGCTGTAAGATACATCAACGATCCGATGATCGATCTGTATAATGTTTCATCCATCTTCACACCTTGTTCATCCGGACAGATACCATGATTTTGTGCGAGGGGGGTTGATGCAGGACTGCATTCTGTCATGTCAAACTTATCCAGCACATCCTTTACATATTTCGATTGATGAATGAAAATTCCGTCGGGTAATTGTTCAACCTGTAACCCAAGGAAGAATTTCATCTCCCCCATCGAACTCATCTCAAATTTCTTCTTCATCACAACTTCAAACTCTTTGCATAACTCGTCGTTGGTGGAACCAAAAATGATATCGTCGACATAGATCTGCACAATCAGCAAGTGGCCAGCTACTTCTTTTGTGAACAAGGTGCTATCTACTGTTCCTCTTGTGAACCCGTTGTCCAGCAAGTAAGTCGAAAGCGTCTCATACCAGGCTCTCGGGGCCTGGTGGAGACCGTATAAAGCTTTATCCAGCAAATACACCTTGTCTTTGTTTAGCGGATCTGCAAACCCCGGTGGTTGCCCCACATAAACTTCTTCTCGAATCTTGCCATACAGGAACGCCGATTTAACGTCGAGTTGATAGACTTTGAAATCTTTCCATGAAGCAAAGGCTAGAAAAATGCGGATTGCTTCAAGCCTTGCTACCGGCGCATAAACCTCTTCATAGTCTATACCCTCCTGCTGGCTGAAGCCCTGGACCACGAGACGTGCTTTGTTCCTCACCACGACTCCTCTATCATCACGTTTACATTTAAACACCCATTTTGTCTTTATCAGCTTCTGATTTTTCGGCAGATCGACCAGTCTCCAGACGCCCAGTTTCTCAAATTGTTGCAGCTCTTCATGCATAGCATTCACCCAGCTGTCCTCGGTCAATGCTTCTTTGTAAGTTCTGGGTTCAATCTGCGAAATAAAACATTTGTATGAGACTTCTTTCTGCATATCAGCTATATCAGAATAAAAACATGTAAAAGCTTGATCTATCTAATGTCTTGTTTTGACACCACTCTGTAAATCGCCAATAATTTGTTCTGAAGGATGATAAGACAGTGTCCGTGGCATCACAGTATCAGGCACCACAACTTCCGATTCCAGATTTGAAATGTCAAGATCAACGATTTGATCAACAGCCTCCTCTGATGTCTCATTTGGTTCCTCGTCAAAGGTAGGAGCGGGTTCCTCCTCTGAGTCATCAGAAACGTCAAATGACGGAGCTGGTTCCTCTGGTTCCTCTGGCGGTATATGAACTGTTCCACTTGGTCCAGCTTCATCATCGTGAGTGCCCATAGTTGGCGTAGGAACATCTAGCGGTCTAGATTCCGGCTCTTGCAACTGACTTTGCTGATACAGGTACATAAGAGCAATTTCCTCCTCACTCGGCTCGGACGGCAAATGAAACGATTCCCAGAGTTTGTCGTAATCAAATAGGAATCTTTGTCCGGGAAGTTGTTGTGATGGCGTATGCTTCTGACAATCCACATGATGGACCTGAATCACCTTCCCCAGACACGGTACAAATACCCTCTTTAATGGGCTGGCATATCCTACGAAAAATCCTTCATTTGCTTTCGCTCCGAATTTACCATCAGCATCGATGAACGTACACGGAGAGCCAAAAGGTTCCAAGAACTCAAGATTTGGCTTATAGCGATGCAACAACTCAAAACAAGTCTTTTTATATTTCTTCACTGTCAGAACTCTATTCAGCGTATAGCAAGCTGCTGAAACTGCTTCACTCCAGAAGAAAATTGGAAGCTTTGAATCGGCCAACATAGTACGTGCAGTCTCGATTAGGGTTCTATTCTTTCGCTCAGCCACGCCGTTTTGTTGTGGAGTATATGGCGCACTGAATTCGTGAAGTATCCCCTTTTCATTGCAGAACTCGTACATTTTGTTGTTTTTGAACTCAGTTCCATTATCGCTTCGAATTCTTCTGATCGGCAGCTTGTACACTGTTTCCATCTTTTTGAACAAGACCATTAAAGCCTCGAACATTTCATCCTTCTTTTCCAAACAAACGACCCACGAAAATCTTGTATAATCATCCGTAACCACTAAACAGTAAGAATCTCCACTGATGCTTTTGACGTTGACCGGCCCAAAGAGATCCATATGCAATCTCTCGAGAGGTAACCGGATTGTGTTGATCATCTTTAGCGGATGAGACTTCCTTACCTGTTTACCTTTCTTACATGCAACACAATCGTCAGATAAATGAAAATTTTTAACATTCACACCTTCTACCAAATCGTTGTGCACAAGAAAGTTCATTTTACGAATATGTATATGACCCATCTTTCTGTGCCACATAACCGACTCTTTTTCAGTCGCTTTAGATTTTGTCACAAAGCATTGTTTTTGAGGAGTTGTTGGTGTTGCAGCGCTCATGTCTAAAATGTAAAGATCATTAACCCTAGGGGCGCGCAACAGAACCAACTCATCAGGGACTTTAAACCCTGGTTTTAAGACTAAACATTCTGTTTTTGTAAAGTGAACGCTAAAGTCTTTGTCGCATATTTGCGAAATACTTAACAAATTGTTTGTCAGTTCAACAATATAATTCACTTTGTCAAACGAAATGATGCCGTTCGTGAGCATTCCCTGACCAACAATCCTTCCACCTTGATTACTGGCAAATCCAACGTAACTTCCATTAATCGCTTTGACATCATACAACAGTGCTAAGGATCCCGTCATGTGTCGCGACGCACCGCCGTCCATTATCCACCTTGAGAGCACAGACTTGGGCAGCTCCTGCAATCAATTCACAAACACATCAGTTAAACAATGATGCCCACGACTTTTTAACTTCCGACACTGTACCAAAAACCACATTGCATTTCTCAGTTGTTTTTGGAAAGTTAAATGTAACGTTTGGCTCAATTTCCTTTTTATCTTGTTTCATGTTGTTATGAAGTTTGGGAAATTCCGACAAAAACTGATCAATTTCAGACTCAAATACAACAACATCATCTTTCACAGACTGTGACGCATTTTTCAACACATTTTCCATTTTTTTAACCTCACCAGATGGTTTAGATTTCGCGATCCATGATTGTTTTTAAAAGTTTTTGCTTTAAGGTAAAATTTTGAAGTCTTGGGGGACTTAGAAGACTCGCCAATTTCGAAAATCGATTCTGGCTTATCCTCCGACTTCAACTTTTCACCTCGTTTTAGAATTCGGATCGGCGAAACCATCACTTGTTTATCTTTTGCAACGACCGGTGATTTTGGTCGAAGTTTTTGGATGGTCTGTTTTGGCACATATTTGTTTTTATCCTTAGGTTTTTCAACCTTTGGTTTCTCAACCACTTGTTTCTTAACCGTTTTTATCACAACCGGTTTTTCGATCACTTTCTTACACTGCTTCGCCATGTGGCCGACTTCATTGCAGCGATAGCATACACGTTTGTCATACTCGACAAATGTGCTAACAACAATTTCTGCTTTCAGCTTTTGTGCTGCATTGAAATTGTCCACGGCCTTTTGACTAAAAATATACTCTTTTTCAGTCTCAGTGCTCGGACCACAAACAAATACATCATCAATTCTATCTTTTGGCTTTACCAGCTTCCTAGTCATTTTCTTCTCAAAACCAAGACCTTTGTTCTTCAACTGATTTTTCTTGTTTTGGTTTTTACCCACCCCCTCTACCTTTTCTGGACTAGTAGGACGTGACGAACCAACTGATTTGTTTAGTTTTGAAAAGAAATCATTTTTCTTTAATTCGTTTACGCTCAACTCAATCAGCTTAAACACTTTCTGAACATTCTCAAATTTAACATTCTGAAGCGGAAACTCGATGTTGGAGTAAAGTTTGTCAGATCCAACCATAGTGTAAGCCACCATGATTGAATCATCATCCACACTTTTATCCTTTTTCGTCAAATAACGATCTAAAAAGTTTCCGTCCTCCTCAGACTCACTACCGGACTCCACTGATTTTGCTTTCTCAGATTTCTCACTATCATCGTCCAACACCTGATCAATAACATTTTTGATTACCTGGGATTCGTTGTCAGTGTCAGACGCAGTGAAAGTTATATCAAGGTTATCAGGTAAATCATTTTTCAAGTGTTTTTAGTTTTATGTTTAATGCAGCTTCCACCCCATCTGGATATTTCTGTGTATAATGATTCCACATTGGGGGTGGAACTCTGTTGAAGACAGATGAAGCATGTGGCTGTTGTGGTACTATTTGCTCTAACACATATGATGATGCCACATAACTCATCAATTTCTTATCAATTCTATCATTTTCAATTTTAGTCAACTCAAGCTCTTTTCTCAAAGATGCAATTGTGTCTAAATGAAAATTCACTTCTCTTTGTTTGTCAAATAAAGTTGATTGTGCCAGCTTGGTTGCTTTATCATTTTCAAGACTTTCATTTTGTATCATTTTTATTGACCTAGACAATGTGTCGTATGCCTCTTTTACTTGCCCTAAGTCAAACTTCAACAGATCTGCATGTTGTTTCAGTTCCTGATACATGGTGTCTTTTTCAAGACACTCCGTGCATGGTTGTGAACAACGTTGACACGGTGTATCAGAGACTGAAACTTTTTCTACTATAATCTCATTCTCACAAACAATTTTACCAACAGGATTTGACTCCAACTCAGACGACTTGACCATGTTGACCTCTAAGACTCCAGATTCCTCTCCTAGACCTGACATTTTATTGACTGACTCCTGAATGTCTGAATCTACCTCTTTTAATTTGCTCATCAGTGCTTTATCCGCAATCTCCTTTAGAGTTTCTTCAGTCATTTCCTTCGACACATCAATAATCTCATCGACTTCTTCTTTCTCTGCTACGAATCTCGGACAGGTTCCGGTTCTTGGATCTTCAAAATAATCTGCAAAAGAATCAAATACGTTAGAAGGTAAAATTGATTTCATAGTATAGACAAATTCCTCCCGTCGAGATTGAAAACTAAGAACATCAGATACAAATTCCTCAGCTTTTGCAGAATCTTCTATAGAAACATCTTTAACGACCTCTGGAACTTCCTGATCAACAACTTCAATAACCTCTTCAACCACGATCTCAGGAACAGACTTAACAGCTTCAGTCACTGCTTTATCAACCACCTCAGAACCAGACTCAGCAATTTCAGTAACTTCTTCAACAACATTCTCAGCAACTACCTTCTCGAGAACTTCTGACTCAGCACCCGTCTCTGTAATCTCTACAACTTCAGCCATCATTGCTTGATTGTCTTTTCCTGGAATATACTTATCCCAACTAAAACCAGACGCAACCTTCTCATCATCTTGGTTAACGATCAACGCCTTCTCAGGTTTGTTCTCGATCTGAGGTCTTTGAACTGTAGGCTGTTGGTGTGGGCGATGATATATAGCTTGTCTGTAATAGTCAGTGGTAAATGGATTCTGATGATTTTTCACCTCACGATTCGGACATTCACGCTTGAAATGACCTTTCTCTTTGCATTTAAAACATGTAACTTTGGTCTTATCGAACCCTAATTTCTGATCCGGACCCGACAAACTGTTTCTACCGGTGATTTCCATAAATCGTTGAGCTCTTCGAACTAAACTTGCCATACACCACTTAATATCTATCAATTCCAGTTCCTCCGGATCGATCTGATCGTAATCCTCTTTAGTCATATCGGGATTTCCGATCCTACCAGCGACCAACCCTTCATATGCTTCCAGAACTGAACCCAATAACGCGATGTGTTGCTTGGCTGCATTTTCGGAGATTTCATTTCCATTCTTGATGTTAATTGCAATGTTACATTGTACTCCTGACACAACTGTTTGTTGATTTGATCCAGTAGAGCTTTGAGGAGAATTTTGATCTGAGACTTTGACATTCGGCTCGTAGTTTGCAAATGGAGTCGATTGACTTGACTGATAGGCATTTGGAGCAACAGATGAAGTGTTGTCTGCACTAAAACCAGTTTGAATTTTTGGACTTTGAACATTCGATACTACAGAACTACTCTTGTAATACAAAGATACATCCTGTGGCATATTCGTTGAATTCATCTTCTTGACTTTCACCAATTCTAATTCATGAGCTTCAATTTTCTCTATGAATTCACTCAAACTATAGTTCACGAAATCCGAACTATTTTTCAACATCATCACATATGTTCCCCATTCCTTATAGGGAAGTGCATCGCACAATTTGTCTATCCACTCTTCATGGGTCTTCTCGATGTCCAACCTTCTCATCTCTAACACTAGATGACAGTACCTCTCTATAAGCTGCTTTGTTGATTCACCCTTAATCCCTGTGAAGATGTCAAACTCTTTCTTTAGCAATGCCGTTTTACTTTTAATCATTGACGCGCTGCCTTTGAACTTTTTCTCTAATGCTTGCCATATCGACTGTGAACTATTTTTGTGCTGCAGTAACACTAAAATATCTTCTTTTATTGCTTGTTGTAAGATGCTGATCATCTTTTTCTCAGCTTTGAATTCGACCTGCTCGGCAGCTGTCAGACTGGCAATTGTCTTTTTTATATTCACCCCATCTACTGGAGCAACATACTCTCTTTCGATTTTCATCCAACTTTCTAAGTGATTTGCCTGCACCCAATTTTTGAATCTCTCAGACCATCCTGAATATTCATCCAAACTCATCAATTTTGGAGGCTTCTGCATCGTTCCAAGTTCGTTTTCTAAACTGACATTTTGCATGATACTTGCTTGGCTTTGAGTCGCACCCACACCCGAAAACATGTTGTAGAAATCCTGACTGTCCATTTTCAGCTTTATCGGAAAAAACTTTCAAACAGTATGAATAAGCGATCCAAAGAATGCACAAAAGCGATCCAGAAAATTTCACTAAGAGCGATCCAGACAGAAACTTTGGAGCGATCCTGAACAATACACCTTTGAGCGATCCTAGAATCTGACTAATGAGCGATCCAGGAATGACGTATAAGCGGTTCAAAAACTGTATTTCGAGCGATCCACAGATGATACAAGAGCGGTTCAGAAAATTGCCAAATGAGCGGTTCAGAAAAGCGATCCAACACCTAAAATGGCCATTTAGAGCGATCCAGAACAAAAATTATGAGCGAACCAGCTAAAAAATGTACTTATGAGCGGTTCATAAAAGCGAGTCACAGATGACGTCAGAGCGGTCCAAACTTCACGAGTGTTTTTATGTCACTTTTAGGCCATATTTTGATCCGAAACTTTCAAGGGTTTGTAATTACTGTGTTTCACACCTACTGTCCAAATCTCAGTCCATTTCCACCGCTAAATCAGTCCAGATCTACAAAAGTCCGTGAAAACCACTTCGTATCTAGCAACTAACTCGCAACTGGCTCTGATACCAATTGTAGGATCAGTTTTGACCACACGAATGAGTCAATCAGAGCTAGTGCTTACTGAAAATGTGGCGGAAACACATTTTCAGCATGATACGATGATAAAACTGATAGAAAGGAGTAGAAAACAGAGAGATCTACACTTTAATCACTTTTACTTCACTTGATAACGATTGCCAAACGGTCAGCAGTTCAACGTACAGCACAAGACAACGTTACAAATGAAATGAGCACAGGGGTATATATAGATATCTGGAACCGCTCATGTGACATGTCCACATGAGCGATCCAGCTTGGGTCGCTTTTGTGGACAACTGTCACAAAAGCGGTCCAGCAACATTACTTTCATACAACGAATGAGTCAATCAGAGCTAGTGCTTACTGAAAATGTGGCGGAAACACATTTTCAGCATGATACGATGATAAAACTGATAGAAAGGAGTAGAAAACAGAGAGATCTACACTTTAATCACTTTTACTTCACTTGATAACGATTGCCAAACGGTCAGCAGTTCGACGTACAGCACAAGACAACGTTACAAATGAAATGAGCACAGGGGTATATATAGATATCTGGAACCGATCATGTGACATGTCCACATGAGCGATCCAGCTTGGGTCGCTTTTGTGGACAACTGTCACAAAAGCGGTCCAGCAACATTACTTTCATACAATTACACTTTTAACCCCTGAGCTATTACAAAATAACCTATCTAGACCATATACGTTAATCTAACTTCACAAAGACGCAGGCTTTAGACATTATGCACCAACATAAGTGTTAATTACATAGTCATTGATTTGAAAATATTAAATAATCACGGAAGCTTCAAAATATCGTGTTCGGTTATTGAAAAGATGCTTGATCACCATTCGGATTTGGTACAACGTCACCTATGGTCAAAACAACACAAAAGATTAGTTTTGACACTTTAAATATAAGTCCGGTTAAGTTCCAAACTCAAAAAAAATGCAAAAACAAACAAATCCAACCAACCTGGGCAGTCGCGCCGCGCGACAAGGGCCACCCAAGGTGGTCGCGTAGCGCCACCACCCGTCGCGTCGCTTGACGGGTTTTGTTCTCACCCGTGGCGTAGCGCCAGGGACCATTTCCGACAGAAGGTTATTGCTGAATTGCTGAATATCAGTTCAGCATCACTAACTTCCAAGTATAAACTTAAAACTATCATAACTTTCGACTCGTAAGTCCGTTTTAGGTGATTCTTTTTCCTATACGTCTGTAATTTAATTACCGATGCTTCTATAATGTTCATCATACCGAAATTTTGGTTTACGGACTGAATGACTAAAATCACTATATATTTATCCGACCCGTTAAAGTTACATTTATTTTTCTATCTTTACATTAGCAACTATAAGGCGCTTTTACCCAACTTCCGGGGCTTATTATCACCGGCATTTCAATATCCATCTCATGGTTTCATGCTCGTATGATTGTAACCATGTATGCTAACTATTAAATAACTTTGACGCTTACCAATACACCATTATTCAACTCGTTTGGCTCATCTACGGAATCCTCCATTGTGTTGACTACCAAACGAGTTACAACCGAATCTTGTCCTATTATTTCATGTAGCGAACATTGTCGCTTCAATCAACACAACCTTTATTCTATAACTTAACTATACATATGCTAATTATCAAAACTTACTCAATGTAACAAATTTGGTTACATACCTTTAGTGCAAGCCTTTCAAACGTGCGTCTCCACTGGTTTGTCCGCTCGATGCTCCGGCTTCCTTTCCTATAGAGTTCAATCATTTTACATTTAGAACCCTTTATTTCACATATAACGCTCATTTTTCCGAAACATCGTAATTATGCGTTTTAAATTCTAAATTTCAGTTTTAAGCCTTCTTTGAGGCATTTATACAAACACTTTAAGGGCAGAATTTTACATGATTTATTAACAAGTTTATAACTTGTTATATAGCCCAAATTTCAACAATCCAACTATCTATCACAATTATTATGCTCTATGTTTCTGAAATAACTTCACATATGTCAAATTACACTAGAACAACCCCAAATTTCCTAGTGTTTATTAAGTTCTACATAACCCACTAATCACCTACAAGGGTGTCCATAGATTTTACTAGAATTAGGTATGATTTCAACATGTAATTGCCAAGGGTTTACTCCTAGACACTTAAATGTTCTTATTTCATCTACATAACACACATGCATTAACAGATTTCGAATTCTCCAAATTCATGAGAATTTCAAGTAGAGAATTTTTATTAAATTTTACATGCCTTATGATCTCCTTGTGATGGGGATCACTAATCTATGCTCGATTTTCGTTTTGGACTTGATTTGATCTTTCAATTGGAGGTATTTGACATGAACTAGCGTTTTGGGGAGCTTGGGATCGCCCCCTATCTTCTGATCGATCTCAGCAACACAAACAAGTGTGTTGTGAGTTTAATTTTTTTGTTTTATTATTAGTTTTCATTTAAACACCTTTGGTTCCTCAACTTTCGTTTTTATTCTGTTTTAACTCTTTAACTACTCATAAGTCATCATCTAACTAGGTTAATGTCATTCCTAGTTAGTTTATTTTTCTTATTTATTTACTACATAATTTTTTATAAGAATTTGTGTTTTCGGGGTGTTACATCAACTCCATTTAGATTTTCAACTGTCATCTTCAATGTTCTATGAATCCTTGATAAAGACGCTACTTTCACATTCAGACGCTTAAAAATAAATATAACATACCAATAATTAATAAGAAATAAATAATGTATTTAAGGAAAGTAACAAAAAAATAGCTTAATTGTAACAAACATTTAACATCCAAATATGAGGAATAATATATTAACAGAATAAACTTACAAAATGTTTGCTGTAGTACCATACGAATTGTAAGGGGTATACATCAGGATTAGCTTCATAATCTGAGACAGAGGCATCAAAATCTGCGTCGTCGATATCATCGGATGATTCATTCGATACAACATAATCACTGTCAGAATCTGTGTCATTGGATTCTTCAACATCTGACTGGTGATCCAGATCCTCGGTAATTGGAGCAACTTCTAAATTGGGTGAGGAAGTATCGTCTATCGGACTGTCATTGGATTTGGGTGCAACAATCTCACATCCATTCAAATTAAAGGCAGTAAGCAGAAAGATGTAATCCGCTACGTATCTTAAAACAAGTACAATTCCTGTTTGCATACCCATGTAGTATACAACCTTTTCCCACCCATTGGTTATAAAGTAACAATTCCGAAGAGGATCATGTTGAAGTACTACATCAAAAGAGTCCCACTGATTCACATAGATCTTAAATGTCTCTTTAAGTTTACCAACTCCAATATTGACGTTAACTAACTCCTTTGGTATTAGCTGAACAAAAAGATATAAAATTATGAAATCAACAAAGGTACAGTAAAATTAACAACTATATCACTAATTAGTATAGTAACATTTAAGTATTGGATTAAAATACCAAAACTTACCAACACGTCCTTACAAACATCAGTAAAAATATGGGAGAATGAATCCATACATCCAAAGTTCCTCTCAAATGATATTGATGTGAACATAGAAATCATTGGGAGTTTTGTTAGATAATGATGAACTTTTTCAAAAGATGTCAGCAGATATGTATATGGTGCAGTTTTTTTTAAATACCAACAGAAATCCTTCTTTCAATGAAAGGTCAGAGACAACTGAGGACCATCCTTCTTTTAGAGCAAAACTTCCATTGTGTTTTGAGAATCGATAATTCCATCTCATACCGTTTACACACTCTATAACGCCAACGTTACCAGGAACTTCTTTGAGTAAATGATTGTTTGCAAAGTTTTGTGGTATTATCTGTTGAGTTCAAGTATTTAAGTATTGGCAAGTTTTATATGTGAATTAATTGTTAAGAATAAAATTGTAGAAAATGGTTTTAATGTAATAATCTTACCAAGATTTTGGAATTAAGAGAGTCCAAATATTTATAAAAAGACATCTTCAAAGATATGATATTTCTGGTTAAAAATCAAAGAAAAAATGAGACAATGTATTTTATCAGATACTTCATTATTTATAACAAATATGAACCAACAATGTTTAACATATCTATGTCGTTCAAATAATGCATTTAATATTTATCGATTTATCTAGAGTATATCAATAAATAAAGATTCTTCTAAAAACTGTAGAATCGAGTACCACTGTCAATAACTTTTTTTTATACAAGTCCATAAATAAAAGATTTGTCATTTAATCATATTCTTTAATATCAAGTAAGAAAAACAACAAAATATACCTTATCGATTGCTTTCAAGAATCCAAATGTAAGACCATATCAAAGAAAACTTCAAATCGGAAACATTATAAAAAATTAAAAAGCTTGTAAAATTAAATTGATATATCATCTAAAACATGCAATACATTGAGAACAGTCTTCATAACAGTTGTTAATCATGTGCATATGAAACTAATGTATATACAAATTTTAATAAATATTATTATACCTCGATCGAAGTTGTTGATGATGTCAAAAGTAAGAAGTATTCAAGTGGAGTGATTGAATATTAAAATGGACATCGGTGATTAAAACTTGAAGCACTTTTTATGATATCAGACAAACAATTTTGTAAAGGGGATTTGGAGAGTCGTTTAAAAGGTAAAGTATGCTTCTATCTGCCTCTATGTAATAAAGTAAACCGCTATTGGAATAATAAATTACATTTTACCGCCATTGAGATAGGGAAGTTACATTTTACCCCCTAATAAGACAGCTGTCATTTTCAAATAATTCAAATTTTCAAATAATTCAAACCATTTTCAAAATACTTTGGAAGTATTTTTCTTGAGTGCTCAACAATCTTCTTCATTCAGATATTTGACATTATGGATACAGATAATAGAATTTCAAGTAAGTATGAAGTGTTCTTTCAACCAAGTAAAAGTCAAGTCTGTGCTGAAGCAAGGAAAAAAAGGAAGCGTGTTCTGCAACAAAAGCGAAACAATAGTGGTTTTCATCGTATATCAACATCCGATTCTTTTAAAATGATTCCATTATTAAACACTCCAAGTGGTATGTCTTATAGGTTTGCAAACAAAATTTTACAAGAAATACATATTTATATGTTATGTTTTGGGAATCCTTACACATGTTTCGTATTTTACAAGTTTCAACAACCAATGTTAAAAGAAGGAATGTGTATCATTTTCCTGCTTATGCTACTCCAAATATTAGTAGTAATTTGTTTCACCCATCCACAGAAGTAAAAGGTAAACTTACTGCAGATATTTTTTAGTAATTTCAAAAAATTTTCATAATACGTTCAAAGTTCTTTTCTTGTGTGGTCAACAATCTTCTTCATTCAAGTATTTTAAATTACGGATACAGATAACACAATTTCAAGTAAGTATGAAGTGCTCCTTCAAGCAAGTCAACGTCAAAGCTGTGCTGAAGAAAGAGAAAAAAAGAAGTATGTTCTTCAACAAAATAGAAACAACACAGGTTGTCATCCTACATCAACATCTGATTCTGTTGAAAGGATTCCATTTTTAAATACTTCAAGTGGTATGTGTTATAGTTTTGCAAACAAAATTTAAAAGAAATATGTATGTATATTTTATGTTTTTGGAATCCTTACATAGGTTCTATTTTACAAGTTTCAACCACCAATGTTGAAAAAAGGAATGTGTATCATCTTCCTGGTTATGCTACTCCAATATTAGTAGTAATTTGTTTCACTCATCTACAGAAGTAAAAGGTATATTTACTGCAGATTTTTTTTGGTAATTTCAAATAATTTTCATAATACTTTCAAAGTTCTTTTCTCGAGTGGTCAACAATCTTCTTCATTCAATTATTTTAAATTATGGATACAAATAACACAATTTAAAGTAAGTATGAAGTTGACCTTCAATCAAGTGAACGTCAAAGGTATGCTGAAGAAAGAGAAAAAACGAAGTATGTTCTTCAACAAAAGAGAAACAACAAAGGTTTTTATCCTGCATCAACATCTGATTTTGTTGAAAGGATTCCATTTTCAAATACTTCAAATGGTATGTGTTATAGTTTTGCAAACAAAATTTAAAAGAAATAATTGCAATTTTACCCCCCAACATTGTTGTTATGTCGCAATATTACCCCCTGCCGTCAAATAAGTTAACAGATCTGTTAACTGGAATGTGAAATGACTATAATGCCCTTTCATATTACCCCTTATATTTTGTTCTATTCTGTAATATTACCCTCTGGTTCATCAAGAACTCAAACAACCATCTCTCCTGTCTCTCTCTCATCCACTACAATGGCCATAGTTATAACAAGGAAAGAATGGGTGTTCCTGCACAAATACAAACCTAAAAGCAAAACCAGCAAAACATCTATCATCATTACTATGAAGGGTCACAAGTTCACAACTTTAGACTGATTATATGAAAGTCAAAACCAAATTGGACCCCGTAGAAAATCTTCCAGAAAGCAACTTTTATGATGTAAGGAACGATCATGGAAACAAAATCAAAAGGCATAATTGAAGTTTCTATGATTTATTCAAACTTTGTATAAATCACTTTGATATTTATAAAGTCAAAACCAAACTTTGCTGCTTATTTACTCTTTGGTGCAGTTTTTTAAATTGGGGTTCGTTGAACAGCTACTTCCAAATCAAAAGAGCAAACACTTTCCAGAAATCTATTGTATTTCAATTTAAGCAACAATATGGGCAAACAGATTCCAAAGTTTGATTAAATATCGATTTTCCCCTAAAATCAATCAAATAATAAAGTATGAATGATAAATATAATAAATGACAAATTGGGGTTTTAGTATAATAAGGATTCAACAAATTCGACTCTATCTTCATACTGATTGTGAAGGAAATCGTTAATCCTTGATACAGAGAACCATACGATGACTGCATTGAACAGTGGGCGATGAGGGAAGCAGGAACACCCATTATTTTTCATCAAGAACTCAAACAACCCTGGTGGCGGCGTTGTTGCTGCTGTTGATTTGGTTACACTTGCATCGATATCCGGTGAACTTCTTTTGTTGGTTTTGATTTGGTTAGACGTTGTTGTTCTTGTTGTTTTAATCTCTGGCAAGTCGTCGGTTCCGGGAAAGGCTAAACTTAGCTCGGTTGCTTTGAGATTAAGATCCATGTTGAAGGTTAGCTGCTAAGACGGTTGATTGTGGAGTGTGATGATCTCCTCCGGCTAGTTTGTTTGTTGATATTGAGAGGAAATTGGGTTGTGTGTGGTTTAGGGAAAAATAATAATAATAATAATAATAATAATAATAATAATAATAAATATGGGGTAAGATTACCAAAATACCCCTACCTATGACAGTCAAATAACTGTTGACTGACGGCAGGGGGTAAAATTGCGACAGAACATCAACGTTGGGGGGTAAAATTGCAATTATTTCGTTAGAGGGGATCAGAGTGCCAATTGGCTTAAACCCCAAGGGGTAAAATTGCAATTTACTCTATGTTCTATTTTACAAGCTGTCACACCCCGACCGCGTAAAACAACAAACCGCGGCGGAAACGCAGGGGAGTGAATGCGACAAAATTATTGTTTCAACAACCATGGTAATTAAAGTTATGTATTATTAAGATTAAAGTTTACATTGTCTTTGAGTTCAAACTAAAATAACATAAATAACTGTCTTTTAAGTCACTAAGGCCCGAGTCCGCCTAAGTGAAGCACAATCAACAGCATGCATTAGCACCTGAAAACACATGTAAAAATAGGTAAGTCAGCATAAAAATGCCTCTGAGATACATAGGTTTTGTTTATGCAGGATTCATGACTTGTGGTTTAAAAAAAGCGTTTAACAAAATGTAGTCGTGAACCTTGTAAAATGTTTTCCTTTATGAAATCATATGAAAATCGATATGAAAATCAAATGATGATGAAAGGACAATGCATGGGTAAATGAATAACCAAGTAAAAGTAAATTTGTATAAAAAGTGTACTTTGTAAAAACAATGTCATGTTCTTGTATAAAATATTTCATGCCTTTCCCAAGTGGTTTAGATAGCGCAACAATGTGTAATACAATAAAAGCACTTACATATAGGAAGTACCATCGGCGTATCCACCATGCTTTTATCATATAACACATAGCCCCGTTACATAAGTCACTTATCAATAACCAATCAAAATGTCATGTTTAATATAAAAAATGTTCATGTATAAACCATGTTCAATGTCATGTGTATTTGTATCATGTATAACAAAATGTCATGCATAGCAAGTAGAAAATGTCTACTCAAACTACGTGATATGTCAATGTGAAAACAAATGTCATGTATGGTGAATAACTAGTAGCTACTCAACCCGATAGAAAAATGTACAAAACAAGGTTTTTGAGTAAACCTAAGTTTAAATCAAATGTTATGTTTTGCAGAAAACAATGCTTTATGATTACAAACATTTAGGCAGTGATGTTAATCGCATACATTCAAGCCTTGCGACTGTGGCGACAAACCTTTAAACAAATTAAAGGTTTATCTAAGTTATGTAGTCGGATTCTGTCATTCCCAACTTCCAAACAAACCTAGGAAGTCGGAAACGGGAGTTGTCAATTCCTATGGTACCATTACATACTACCGAGCGGCGTGATCAATGTTAATGAATGTATTATTGTCCCGATTAAACACACCAAATGTCATAACCAATGTAGCATGTGAAAACCATGTACTAGGAATGCCAAGTAAACATGCCTAGTAGAAATGTTCATGTAAAACAATGTGCTAGCATGCTCAGTAAACATACATAGCAGAAATGTCATGTAAAACAATGTGTACATATGCTAAGTAAACATATGCAGCAGATGTGTAAATAAATCAATGTGCTAGCATGCTTAACATACATAGCAAAACACAATTGAAAGCATGTACTATAAGTGTACTAGGTGAAACTAGCATGTTTCTGTCATAAAAGCATGAAATGCATGAAAGTAACACGTATGTACATGCGTATCACCCCAAAATATTTGAAAACGGTAAAAGAGGGGAACTATGTACTCACTTGGGATTGCCTAATAGTCTTGAGAATAAGACCAAACAAGGCTCCAAGGATCACGAATCAACCGACACCTAGTATAGGTAACTATGTTAATAATCGGATCCTAAGTCGGGAGATAGGATAGAATGAAGTTCAATAAATCAAATGAGTATATGAATTCATATGGTATGATTTAATAGGCCCTACATTCTGATTGGAAAGTCTAACTAAGTGCTTTTGACCCGTTTCGACCCATTATGGTAGTATAAGCTACTAAAATGCGTCGTTTACGTAAAACTATGTTCGGATGGTTAACTATGTGCTATGCCAAGTCTTACATGCCCAATTATCCCTAACCATGTTACTAAATCATATTATATGTCAAAAATATGTTCACATAGGCAAAATACGGATTTATGCTTCAACAGGGCGGTTTGGTCATTTCCTATGGGCATACAAGCTAACTAGCAAATGACTAACCAATCCTATGTGATCATAAAGTATAACCTCAGAGGTTATTCCCTATGCAACTATGATCACCAAGCAAGCTTGGTCGGATCCTAATGATCGACCAAACGGGTCGGGTTCGAAAGTCTAAGCGGTTGTCTAGACCGCTTAACTTACGACCCTAAACAAACACTAAACTAATAGTGGCGAGTTAAACATGTCAAAACATGTTTAACCTACTTAGAAAACTGATTTGGTATTAAAACAAAATGTTTTGATACCTAAAAGTAGTTCCGTGGCAAAATGCGTGCCAAAATGCATTTTGACCGAAACTTTGACTCGTCACTACACCTAGTTAACGTGGTAATCAATAGGTATAATCGCTAAGGATTATAACCATCGTGATTACAATCACGTTACAAAGTTCAACCGAACTTTGCGTTGACCATTGACTGGTCAAACTGAAAGTCAAACACTGTTTGACTTTTTAAGCTAGGAAAGCAATAAAAGAATGAAGGAAGCTTTCAAAGGGCCCTGGCCATCTTTTCTACCAAGAATAAGTTTCCAATCAAATTAGAAAGCTCCCCAAATCAGATGTAAAGGAGAAATGAGAAGAATGAGCCATGAATGAATGAAAGGTGATGGCTATTTATAGTTTTGGTGAGTTCATGACATCATGCCAAGTTTTTGTGTAACTTCCAAGCAATAAATCTCCACCATAGAAGTGTTGTAAGCGTGTTAAAAGCCTTGGAGAAGGGATAACTTGGTTACCACACAAAGATCTTACAAGAACAGCCCCTGAATTATCAAACAGCAACTGAAATCAACTTTCTGGCTGCTGGGCCTGCTTTACGGACGGCAAAGGGTCCCTAACGGTCCGTAAGGACCATGCTGCATATCAACAACTTTCAGAAAATGACAGTTTTGGCCCCTAAGCTTGTTTTGACGCATATTGGCACTTCTAACACCCGTCAAGCCCATTTTTAAGCTTCATAATGAAGTTAATGCATAGAGAACATGAAACATGCTCAAAAATATGACAGACGTTGGTTCGTTTGGCTGTATGGTTGCGTTGTTCGGCTAATTACGACGGAAATCGTAACAGGCGCGAAAACGATCCAAATTGTGAAACGAAGGAAGTTTTTGCATGCCGATCACTAAAATAAAAATATTTTAGTGTGTACAAAAATTTTGGATGTCCAGATGTGGTCAGAACGTAAGATATGCGCAAAAATGCAAACTTACGCCATTTTTGACACTTTTAGTCCCTGTAAGATCATATAAGCATGTTTTCGCACACCGAACCTATCAAAGCTTATTTCTAAGCCATGTTTAGGTTATTTATGGTATGTTTAGCTTATGATCAAGTTCCGGACTATACGTTGCTTTACGAACAGGCAGACTTTTGCAAGTTGACGCAAATAGTCCCTGAGAGCGAATAAACTTGTTTTTGCCATACCAAAGCCTTTAGAACTTATTTCTAAGTTATGTAAAGGTTATTTAAGGTATGTTAAGTTTATGTTGCTGTCCTGGAGTGTTTGTCGTGTTAAACTGACCGTGTTTACGCTCCAGTTTGCGTATAACTCTCCACAAAGCAATATAGAGTTCAAAATCGATCAAAAATCAACATGTGCATAACATCAACCATAAAATGACAAACATTGGGATCAAAACACACTGTTTTATTAATATTGTATTGTTCAGAGTTTGTAGAATGATTACACAAGCACAGATGTCACAGTCTCCCCTACTTCCGGAAATTTCATCCCGAAATTTATTTAGAGGAAACTTGTGAGAATAGATGTGGATATTTCGCTTTCATCTGATCTTCACGTTCCCAAGTAAACTCTGGGCCACATTTAGATTCCCAGTGAACTTTGACTAATGGAATGCGCTTGCGTTTGAGCCATTTGACTTCATGGTCCATGATTTCCATAGGTTTCTCAACGAAGTGCATCGTGTTATCAACACGAATTTCATCAAGTGGTATGTGGAGGTTGTCATCTGCTAAACACTTTCTGAGATTGGACACGTGGAATGTTGGATGAACATTTTCAAGTTCAGGAGGTAGCTCAAGTCTGTAGGCTACTTTTCCGACTCTTTTAACGATCTTGAATGGTCCAACATAGCGTGGTGCAAGTTTCCTTTCTTTCCAAATCTAATCACACCTTTCCAAGGGGACACCTTGAGTTGGACGTGATCACCGACTTGAAATTCTAAGGGCTTGCGTCGTCGATCTGCGTAACTCTTTTGACGGCTTCTAGCTGTCTGTAGGTTATCACGAATCTTCTTGACCTTATCTGTAGTCTCTAGAATGAGTTCAGGTCCAGTAAGCTGAGCTTCACCTATCTCATTCCAGCAGACCGGTGAATGACATTTTCGACTGTATAAAGCTTCAAAAGGAGCCATGTTGATGCTAGAGTGATAACTGTTGTTGTAGGAGAATTCGATCAATGGAAGAGGCAAATCCCAACTACCACCAAAATCAATCACACAAGCTCTAAGCATATCCTCCAATGTCTGGATTGTTCTCTCAGATTGACCATCTGTCTGTGGATAGTACACTGAGCTTAAATGCAGTTGGGTACCCATGGCAGATTGCATGGTTCTCCAAAAGCGAGATGAGAATCGAGCATCTCTGTCAGATATAATGTTCAAAGGAACACCATGTTGAGATACAATCTCATCAACATATATCTTGGCAAGCTTGTCAGTAGATAGATCCTCACGGATAGGCGGGAAATGTGCTGACTTTGTAAGACGATCGACAACAACCCAAATGGCGTCATGACCTCTTTTAGTGCGCGGTAACTTAGTAATGAGATCCATAGCAATGTTTTCCCATTTCCAAACCGGAATCTCTGGTTGCTCCAATAATCCAGAGGGATGTTGGTGTTCTGCCTTAATCGTAAGACAAGTAAGGCATTTGGAAACATATAAGGCAATGTCTTTCTTCATACCCGACCACCAATACTGGGTTCGAAGATCCTTATACATTTTGTCTGCACCAGGATGAATAGAATAACGAGACATGTGAGCTTCATCCATTAGCAAGGTGCGATGATTGTTTATACTTGGGACCCACAAACGGCCCATGAAATAGAATATCCTGAAGTCTCTCAGTTCAAGCTCTGGCTTAGTATGACATGGTAACTTTTTACCCATCAAGTCTTGTGTAACACAAGTATGTTGAGCCTGAATTATGCGGGTTTGAATATCAGATCGAACCTGAACATAGTGAAGCTTGACATGTTCCTTACGACTCAATGCATCAGCCACGACATTCGCCTTACCAGGATGGTAGCGAATTTCGCAATCGTAGTCTTTTAGGAGTTTAATGTCGTTGCCTCATGTTTAGTTCTTTCTGATTGAAGATATGTTGGAGACTCTTGTGGTCAGTAAACACTACACACTTTGTACCGTAAACGTAGTGTCTCCAGATTTTGAGAGCAAATACTACTGCACCTAACTCAAGATCATGAGTTGTGTAGTTTTTCTCATGCACCTTCAGCTGTCTTGATGCATAGGCTATAACTTTATTTCTTTGCATAAGAACATAGCCAAGGCCTAAGTTGGATGCATCACAGTACATGACAAAGTCGTCGTTACCCTCGGGCAAAGATAAAATACGTGCATCACAAAGTTTCTGTTTCAAGGTCTGGAAAGCTTCTTCCTGTTTAGGTCCCCACTCAAAAGGTTTGTTCTTCTGAGTTAAAGCAGTGAGAGGAACCGCAATCTTGGAGAAGTTTTCTATGTAGCGGCGGTAATAACCCGCTAGACCAAGAAATGAACGAACCTCGGTAGGAGTAGTAGGTGTATCCCAATCCTTAATCGCACTGATTTTGGCGGGATCTACATGTATACCTTGTTCGTTAACGATGTGTCTCAAAAATTGAACTTCCTTAAGCCAGAATTCACACTTGGAGAATTTGGCGAGAAGCCGTTCTTTCTTTAGGAGCTCCATTGTAAGACGAAGATGCTGCTCATGATCAGCTCGAGTCTTAAAATAGATCAAAATATCATCAATGAAAACGATGATGAACTTGTCTCTGCCGGTTGTAGCCAGGGGAATGTGTAGGTCCCTCGGAGGTTGAGGTTTAACCTATTCCTTGTTATGTTCAACACTCTAGCAAGTGCGGAATCCAAGCTAGAGTGCAACCGGAGTTTAGATGAAAGCAAAGATTACAAAGAGAAAGATAGACACGCAAGATATCAAAGTTTTCTCTTGTATTTCAGTGGACACGGTTACAGACCTTGACCAAACTGAAATGCTCTCTATTACAGACCTGGGTTTCACACACAAAAGCTCTCTACACCTTGAACAACCTTACACAGAACTTGTAGAACTTGTTGTAAAGTGAAACCCTCATGGGTATATATATACCCATACTAGACTGACATGCACGAAGGATAAATGTTCTGGTCGAAGGATCATCTATCGACCAGAAGTATCTTCGAAAGACTTCGAAGGATCTCAACATACCTCGAAGGATAGTATATCCTTCGAGGTCCATCAATATCCATCGAACCATAATCTTTCGAGGACATCTAGGTCATCGAAGGATACTATTCAACCTTCGATGACATCCTTCGAAGCATGACATCTTTCAAACACTAAGTGTTGAACTTAAAACACTAAGTGTAGATGTTTGGCCAAGTCAAACCAGGAGGATGGTTGACTTGGTCAAACACATATTACAACACATAAACAACATACAAAAGACGTAAACACAACCGACAAAAGACATCGTTTTATACATTACAAAACATAGACAAAGTACAGACACAAAGTGCACCAACAAACTCCCCCTTGGCTGTAGCTTTGTCTTGGTCTTCATGTCTTAAGTCTCTAACGCCCTTTCCACGGCTAAATGATGCGACGACCATGCACTTCCTGCGTTGATTAACAAGTTGAAGCAGTATCGGGCCATCCTTTGAAACTTCATGGCTTGATCTCGATCTTGAACTAAGTAATTGATTTCATGATCCTTCAAAACAATGATATCCGATCTGGACATATTTGTAATCCACATCGGATCGATTATCCTGAAGTTCTCCGAATTGTCTCTGAACAAGATCACAGCTTCACCGGTATCCGCATCATAAACCCAGCAGCGGAAATTTTCAAGAAAGTCGGTCTTCATTTTCAGTAACGGAATCTTCTTCATCACCCTAGGAGGATCATATACCAGACGATAACGAGCGGTGTTAGTCTTTGGATCAAGAGTGAACTTGATCTGCTCGTATCTTGGAAATTGAGGTTTGTATAGAGGATCCTTCCAACCCAAACGCCTTTCTAGCCTGATTTTCTTCGCAAAGAGATCTACCATCGATTCTTTAGCTCGATTGATTACATCAAGCTGCGCCAACACTGCCTCCATTACCTCCTTCTCCAAGCTGAACACTCCAGTTACAAATCTCATCAGCTTGAACAACTAATCCTCTGTGGGGATTAGAGTTTGAGGATCCAGAAGTATTTCCTCCCACGGGAACTAATTGTCTGTCAGAATTGTTCTGTTGTTGCTGAGGCTGTCTTTGATTCCTGAAAGGATTCTGATTGCCTTGCTTGGGTGGCTTCTGACATTCCCGTTTGAAATGACCCTTTTCACCACAGTTGAAGCAGGTGACAGCATTTTTATCAAAACCATACTTGGTGTTGTTATTGCTTTCCAAGCTGGTTCTCCCCGTTCTTTCCATAAACTCTTTAGCTCTACGGATAGCACTAGCAAGAGCCCACTTTATATCCATCATCTCAAACTCTTCTTTATCAACCTGCTGATAATCTTCGTTGGTTAGGTTGATATTTCCAATCTGACCCGCAACCAACCCACAATAGGCGCTAACCAAGGTGTTCAACATCTCCATATGTTCCTTGGCTATCTCAACACTGACTTTTGAAAAATTGGAAGTATCCAATCTGACAGTGTTCGGATTGGAAGTAGCTTGAAAGCTTGAAGAACTTCCATAAAATCCCTGCTGTTGTGGTTGTTGCTGTTGAGCTCTGTTAGGATCCAGGAAAGGCGGTGGAGTGAATTGTTGAGCTGTCTGCTGTTGTTGTTGTTGAGATGAAGAATCTGGTCTTGAATACATCATTGTGTATGCTGAAGGATCAAATTGATTTGCTGTTGGAGGTCCGGTGTTGGAGATGAACGCTGTTTGAAGCTTAGCATGCTGAGAAGCTGGCTTTTCTCCAGTAATACCACCTGCAATCCCAAAATACATCTCGGGATTCTGAGGAGTGGTTGTTCTTTTCGCCTTGAGCTTTTCTTCAACATCTTTGTTTTCCAATTTCTGGATTAGCTCATAAATGGTAATTGTATCCAGAACACCGTTTTCCTTGAGAATCTCAAGATAACTGCTCCACTTTGCTGGTAAGGCATCAGCAAATCTCCTCACCATATCTTGTGGAGTGGCAGAGACTTTGAAGGCAAACATTTCACTCAACAGATGGTGATATCTTGTAGACAATTCTGATAGACCTTCATTCTCCATGCAGGTAAAACCTTCAAACTCTTTCTTTAGCAACTCCTGCTTGATCTTTCTTGATTGAGCATTTCCTTCACACCTTAACGTGAGCATATCCCACAAACTTTTGGTAGTCGTACAGTAGACGAATTGGTGGTATATATCTCTGTGAAGAGCCTGCGTGAGAATCATAAATGCTTTCTTTTCCAATTCAAACTTCTTCTTATCTTCATCAGACAGTGTGCTGTAAGTTTCTGGATTTGATCCTGCAACTTCCAACTCATTTTCAAACGAAGTGAAGAAACACATCCATAAGTCTTGACCTTGCCCCTGAACATAAGTTCTCAACCTTTCTTTCCACCATCCCCAATCATTGATGTGATTAAGCTTTGGCGGTTTCGTGCTTGTACCAGTTTCACTATCGTTCTGCATCATTGCTTGAATGCTGTTGCTTTGATTAGTGACCAATGCCCATTGATTTGCCGTTATCATTGCAGCTTGAGTTGGGGCAATAGCCTGCATCCATGCAGTTTTGCTGAACTCTGGCGCAGATTGCGTGGTTGATGATTGCGTAGATGATGACTGTGGAGTCAAAGTTGTCGTAGTCCACGCAGAAGGATCCCATTGACCATTTGTTCCCATTTTATAATTAATATATTAGGTGAAAATAAATTTAGAAAATTGATTTTCACAAACTATATTAAAACTTGAAAAATGACAACAGCCGAAGGATAAGGATCGAAAGACCTGAAATCACAAACTGTTAAATTCAAACAGATAAGACTCGAAAGATGGCCCGAAAGATAACACTGTTCGAAAGATCAACAGTATTCGAAAGACTACTGTTGAGTTTTCGAACAAAAACTTCGAAAGATTCCCCTACTCGAAGGATCCTTATCTTTCGAAGACAAACAGTAACTCGAATGATGGATCTTTCGAGAAGATTCCTTGACTCGAAAGATGGCACACTGACTTCGAAGGATTGTTCGAAGGATAGTTATCTTTCGAATCTCCTTAATCGAAAGATGATCTGTCGAGCTCGAAAGATATCTTTCGAACACACTCTGACACACTGACACAAGGTTGACTGAAAAGTGACAGGTTGATGTGGTTGGTGAACCACCTTTCGGCAGAAAGGATGTTCTGCACAAACTTTTCACCAACTTTCACCAACTTTGAAAATTTTGCCAAAAAGGGAAGCTTCTTATCCACACCTAGCAACCGGAATATGACCGGAATATTTGCCGGAAAATAGCAAACCTTTCAAGACAAAATTTTAAGTTACCCAATCCTTCCCACACAACACCCGGTTAGTTTAAAACACGTTTTTAAGGCTAGAAAGTCCAGAAACACACTAAAAACGGGAGTTAAACCAAGAAAACTTTTGTCCAAAACACAAACCAAAGTCTTGCACAAACCCGGTTTTAACAAGGAAAAGAGCCACGGCTCTGATACCACTTGTAGGTCCCTCGGAGGTTGAGGTTTAACCTATTCCTTGTTATGTTCAACACTCTAGCAAGTGCGGAATCCAAGCTAGAGTGCAACCGGAGTTTAGATGAAAGCAAAGATTACAAAGAGAAAGATAGACACGCAAGATATCAAAGTTTTCTCTTGTATTTCAGTGGACACGGTTACAGACCTTGACCAAACTGAAATGCTCTCTATTACAGACCTGGGTTTCACACACAAAAGCTCTCTACACCTTGAACAACCTTACACAGAACTTGTAGAACTTGTTGTAAAGTGAAACCCTCATGGGTATATATATACCCATACTAGACTGACATGCACGAAGGATAAATGTTCTGGTCGAAGGATCATCTATCGACCAGAAGTATCTTCGAAAGACTTCGAAGGATCTCAACATACCTCGAAGGATAGTATATCCTTCGAGGTCCATCAATATCCATCGAACCATAATCTTTCGAGGACATCTAGGTCATCGAAGGATACTATTCAACCTTCGATGACATCCTTCGAAGCATGACATCTTTCAAACACTAAGTGTTGAACTTAAAACACTAAGTGTAGATGTTTGGCCAAGTCAAACCAGGAGGATGGTTGACTTGGTCAAACACATATTACAACACATAAACAACATACAAAAGACGTAAACACAACCGACAAAAGACATCGTTTTATACATTACAAAACATAGACAAAGTACAGACACAAAGTGCACCAACAGAATGAAGTTCAGATAAGGCTTACAAACCCTATTCATTAAGTCCATGAAAACAGCAGGAGCATTTGTTAAACCGAAGGGCATAACAGTAAACTCATAATGACCATAACGTGTATGAAAAACTGTCTTGGGAATATCTTCTTCGAGAACTCGAAGTTGATGATACCCAGAACGTAGATCAATCTTTGAAAAGCAAGTAGCACCCTGTAGCTGATCAAAGAGATCATCAATGCGAGGTAGGGGATATCGATTCTTGATGGTAAGCTTGTTAAGCTCACAGTAATCGATACACATCTTGAATGATCCATCTTTCTTTTTCACGAATAGGACAGGAGCACCCCAAGGTGAAAAGCTCGGACGGATGAATCCTTTGTCAGAAAGCTCCTGAAGCTGCTTAGACAACTCTTGCATCTTAGACGGTGCAAGTTGATAAGGTGACTTAGCAATGGGATTTGCGCCAGGCACGAGATCGATGCAGAACTCAACTTGGCGTACAGGGGGTAAACAAGGTAATTCTTCAGGAAATACCTCTGGATAATCCTGAACAACAAGGATATCTTGGATTGTCTTACCCTTGCCTTTATCCTCTACGACATGTGCCAAGAAAGTAACATATTTCTTTCATAGGTATTTGCGGGCTTGGGTACAAGACATGAGTTTAAGGCTACTAGCAGGTTTTTCCCCATGAACTTCTAAGATCTCACCAGTCGAAAGTGGTATACGGACCAATTTCTCAAAACGTACCACCTCAGCATGGTACTTTGATAACCAATCCATTCCTACTATAACATCGAAGCTCCCGAGTTGCATCAGTGTGAGGTCAATAGGGAAAAGATGGTTATTGGGATTCAACTGGCAATTTCGAAGAACGGAGTCAAGTACAACAGGTTCACCACTAGCTACTTCTACTGTCAAGGGCTTTCCTAGTCTTGTTCTAGTCATCGAAAGCAAAGGCTCAAATGCTAAGGACACAAAACTCTTATCGGCACCCGAATAAAATAGAACAGAAGCAGGATGGTTGTTAACAAGGAACGTACCGTTCACCACTTCGTTATCCGCGCGAGCCTCGTTTGCATTCAAATTGAAAGATCTACCACGAGCCTGTGCTTGATTCACATTTTCCAATCTCGGGCAGTTGTTTCTGTAGTGGGTCAGATCCCCACAGTTGAAACATGAACCAGGCGGAAAGTGAGGTCGTGCAAGATTCTGGGCAGGGTTTTGTACTGCTTGGTTTTGAGCTGCCTAACTTTGGTTAGGAGCAAATCGGCAGGTGTTTGCAAGATGACCAGATTTGCCACAATTTGTGCAAATGAGGCATTGCACTTGTGGTTGATGGTGGTCATTTGTTCGTTACCTCGTAACAAACAGTCGACACACAGTGACAAATCAAAGCAAATGAGTCATAATAATGTACCGCAAAGACATGCTCGCCTATAAGTGGACACTCACCCCAAGAGTTCCCAGGTAAGAGTGACTGGTCCGATACTACGGATTTGTACGAACACTCTAGCCTTAGACAGAAAACTCAGGGTACAGGCACCCACTCTTCTAGTTTGCACGTGTTCACATTATTTAGACCCAAACTTTGACGAGATTTTTAAAAATTTGGAAGGAATAAAGCCAAAAGAAATCATCTAAGGATAGATGATTGATTTCAAAATCATTTTGGAAAATTGTGTTCAAGTTTTGGTAATCACCTAAGATTAGGTGACGTGTATTGTTTTAAGATCTAAACACAAGAAACTTGTGTTAGGGTCCTAGAAAGTTATAGTTTAGGTCAAAGCATTGCTAATAACCTAATTCCCTATAACCATTGGCTCTGATACCAACTCTTCTGTCACACGCCGGCCGCGTAAAACAACAAACCGCGGCGGAAACACCGGGGAGTGAATGCGACAGAATTATTGTTTCAACAACCATGGTAATTAAAGTTATGTATTATTAAGATTAAAGTTTACATTATCTTTGAGTTCAAACTAAAATAACATAAATAACTGTCTTTTAAGTCACTAAGGCCCGAGTCTGCCTAAGTGAAGCACAATCAACATCATGCATTAGCACCTGAAAACACATGTAAAATAGGTACGTCAGCATAACAATGCCTGTGAGATACATAGGTTTTGTTTATGCAGGATTCATGACTTGTGGTTTAAAGAAAGTGTTTAACAAAATGTAGTCATGAACCTTGTAAAATGTTTTCCTTTATGAAATCATATGAAAATTGATATGCGCAAAATGCAACATATAAATTATATCAATTGTGGCATAAACTAACTTTTTTTAGTACTAATGTTGGCAAAAGTGTGTTTTTGTCTTCCTTTTGTATTTTCAGGATTAAATGAGCTCAAATTAACAAAAGAAGCAAAAAGAAAGCAAAATCTAACATAAATACAAGAAACGGAGCAAAAGTGGAATGCCCGACCCCTCAACAGCATCTTCCCAAGCAAAACCAAGGAAACAGAAGACTGAACACGCCCCGTGCTCAGCGAGCACGGGGCCGTGCCCAAGAAGCAGCAGAAAAGACAAACCTTTAGAAGCTTCTATTGCCCACCACGGGGCCGTGCCCAGCGGACACGGGGCATGGTCAGATTCCTGCAGGCGCATTTATTGTAATTGCGAATTACAATTAATGAGGAGAGAGACAAGGATGGACACGGGGCCGTGCCCAGCGGGCACGGTGCCGTGCCCGAGCTTCTGTTCAACCTATAAATAGGAGTGTTTGGAGCCATTTCAACTCATCCCTTGGCACATCACCTCTCTCACACTTCACCCACCACCCACCACCACCATAACACCATCATCCACCACCATCATCCATTGTCCATCATAGAGTGTGTGAGTCGTCTCGGGATCCAAGATTGATCGTAAGAGTTCTTGACAATCAAAGGCCATGTTTACCTAAGTCTCTTACATCACTTGGTGAAGACAAGTGTTTAGTGTAATACTTTTTATTTTTAATCTTTTTCACTTTTTAATTGGTTTTGTATTAATGGCTTTAATTACTAGTTTCGTATGTTGAAGGTGATTCTTCCTTATCGTTTGTCCGTGGTGTCTTGGCATTATTTTACAATCTATATAAAATAAAAGATTTTCACCATTCATATCTCCACGGTCTATATGGAGGTATGTTGGCTACCTGGTCGGGGGTTAAGGGAACGGTTTGGTAAGAGTCTTGCCATTGTTCAGCGTTTAGAGATCCTGCAAGGGACCTAGGTCAAATTTAGTAGGACCTCCTTCAATACCCAAAGGTATTGGATGGCGGGGGTCCAAACTCTTTGATCCCTTCATAAGTTAAACTACTATTAAAACTTTAATCCAGCAACTTAGGACTGTATCCCTGCTGACTCAGACTACTTTGCTGAGGGTAATGTCGCCTTCAAAAGAGGGGCCTACCACATTATACGTTAGTAACTTAATTAATTATCTTTCAATAATCCGACCCTTTAGGATTGTATCCTTGCTGACTCAAACTACTGGGTTGAGGGTAACGTCGCCTTCAAAAGAGGGGCTTACTACAATAACTAAGATAATCTCTTAAACAAGTGCAAAAGTGCGAAAATAATAAAAAGTTACACTAACACACGAGTCGGATCCAAGTGATTCATCTTGTTTATCTGTTTTTATTTTTATTTTATTTTCAGCATTTTAGTTAGTTTTATTTTCTTAGTTTTAAATCTTTTTCTAACATTTTGGTTTGATTAGACGTTGAGGATAAACCGGTATTAAAAGCTCTTGTGTCCTTGGACGACCTCGGTATCTTACCAACACTATACTACATCCACGATGGGTGCACTTGCCCATATGTGTGTTTAGTGTTAGTAACTATCGTGTTTTATAAATTTAAAACTTGGCTAAAAAGTGTAAAAGGGCTTAAAATATACATCTAATATATATAACACCTCGCACACATCAAAAATCGATATGAAAATCAAATGATGATGAAAGGACAATGCATGGTTAAATGAATAACCATGTAAAAGTAAATTTGTATAAAAAGTGTACTTTGTAAAAACAATGTCATGTTCTTGTATAAAATGTTTCATGCCTTTCCCAAGTGGTTTAGATAACGCAACAATGTGTAATACAATAAAAGCACTTATATATAGGAAGTACCATCGGCGTATCCACCATGCTTTTATCATATAACACATAGCCCCGTTACATAAGTCACTTATCAATAACCAACCAAAATGTCATGTTTAATATCAAAAATGTTCATGTATAAAACATGTTCAATGTCATGTGTACATGTATCATGTATAACCAAATGTCATGCATAGCAAGTAGAAAGTGTCTACTCAAACTACGTGATATGTCAATGTGAAAACAAATGTCATGTATGGTGAATACCTAGTAGCTACTCAATGTCACACCCTGGCTTTGCGGAAGCGTGGTTATTTTGGTGTGACTTCTTAATACCATAGCTTAACCATAACAAAGCTATATGAAATAAAACCATGCAAGATCATCCATTTAATTAAGTTTTAAAAACCAAATACAACAACACTGTCTCAATGGAAACACATCCTAACGACATTGTTCAACAACACAAACATTAACATGACATAAACACAGTTTAAGGACTGTGACTTGTCCAGGAAAGAGTCACATTCCCCAAACCAGGATGACCTCGTAACTAGTGCAGCGGGAAAACGTGTCATACCGCGCCAGATCCTTTAATTCCCTGAAATACATGTAGGTTGAAAAATCAACAACAATGTTGAGCGAGTTCATGCGTTTAGTATGTGCGCGCGAATAAACCTTTATAATCATTGTAAGTGTGAATATTTTGTAAACTCTGGTATGAAAGCAAATAAGGAAACATATCAGTTAATGTGTAACCACATGGTCCAACCTGCGGGCGCATGGGAGGGGATAGGACAAGGTCACCACATGGTCCAACCTGCGGGCGCATGGGTGGTGTTACGACAAGGTCACCACATGGTCCAACCTGCGGGCGCATGGGTGGTGTTAAGACAAGGTCACCACATGGTCCAACCTTAGGGCGCATGGGTGGGGTTTTGTTATGCTCAAATAGGCCTATCACTTGTATCCCTCGATCGTACTACGAGGACTAATGTTCTTAAGGTTTCACCTACCCAAATCACATAACCTAACAGTTCCTTCCTTAGCTGACCATACCATGTAAGAAATATTCGTAATCATAGTAACATGTATTTCACCCCCGCAGTTTAGAAAACTGAAAACAGTTATGAGAAAAGGGGGACATGAACTCATAGTCGGTGCGTCTCTACCAAGTACTCCAAATCAGGCAGCTGTGCAACGACCTACATGTGCTAATTCTATTAGACGGACGGCCGTGCCTTAGCTTTATAGTTTAAGTTTTTGGGAAATAGTTAGACAACTATTTCGGGTTTACTTTTCGTATATACTTGGTAGTTAATCTCCTTCCCAAGGATGGGGGATTTAATACATGTGTGTTCGAATTATATCATTAAGTCTCACTTAATATATATTTATTTCTAATTCCAAAATATAAATATTTTTCTCAAAAATATTATATTTTCTTTTCACATAACTTTTCCCCAAAAATAATACGTTGATAAAATACGCGTTCGTAAATATTTCCGCATAATGCGTAAGTTACGTTTTATCATTCGGGTGGTAATAAATATTACCGGTGTAACTTATATGTTTATTGTGTAAGCGTTCGTATTATTTTGGATCTGTTAACGTTTGAAAATATTATTTTTACTCTAAAAATAATATTTATGTATTTTTCACAAAATAATCATAAACAATGTTGTGAAAATATATATTTACCAAATATATATTTATCGCGTTTAATTCTGTGAAAATCCCACCTCCGAATATTTGTAAATAAAGTCGTGGCGAAATATATATTTTGAAAACATGTCGAAAAGATAGTTCTAACACTTATAGTGAAAATAATTCTAAGTGTTAGGTTTTTAAGAAAATTTCGTCAGAGTTTCCTCTGTAACTGGAGGTGGCCACGCTTTCAAGCGTATCATTTTCTTTTACAAAATCAATTTCAACAACTTCTTTAGTCAATCAAACAATTTCCGACACAACAAACTAGTCGACAAGTATGTAAATCGCATAATTACATGAACTTGTAGTTTTTCCGAAACTGTAGTGTAAATCCCATTATATTTTGTGGATCTTTATATAAAGTAATTTGATCTCGTAAAAACCTTGGTTTTAAAGTAAATCCTTCTTTACAACTTCCCGTCATCTTTTTCAAAGATTGTTATTTTGTCGAAACTTTTCATTTCACAAGTGTTTACACACTTGTGGTTTATAAAAATCATGCTTGTTAATGTAAGATCTATTTTTAGAAAACATGATTTTCTTTGACGCTTGGTCCTTTGAAAATACCACTTGCAGATACGTAGATCGGCTAGTTTTAAACATTATTCCACAAGTAAAACATTTTTACACAAGTTCATGATTCGCGTGTGGTAGAGTTTCACCTTTTAACCCTTGTACCATTCAAAACAAGCTTATGTCAAGATCCATGACCTTAACCAAACCGGGTTAAATGATGATCCGAGCTACCACAACATAGATCGGGTCTAGATAATCACAAATTTCAATTACTACAACATTTACACAACTAGTGATCTTTTAACCATCATTTTTCATGTTTTTAGTAGACTTTAATGCTTCAAATTGTAAGATTCCGAGTTTTAACCGTTACACATTGCATTAACCACTTTAGATTAGTTCAAGAGAGTGTTTTAAGCATTATACCTCTAGCTCGAGGCTAGGGAAGAATCTAGACGTAAATCGGGTGGATAAAAGCTAGAGAGTGAGGTCCTTCGCCTTTCGTTTGCTCCGAGCTTCCTAATACGTGACCCTTGACACTTGTAGAGCTTGGAACTTGCAAGATAAAAATCGAAAATGGATGGTTGGGCCAAGGGGGTGTTCGGCCGTGATATGTAGAGAGGAGAGGGAGAGAGTTTGGTGGATGTTGTATGGAGTGTAAGTTCTAATGTGCCATCACTAGTACTTATAGACAATCTCAACATGTTTATCCAATGGACTTTGTGTCTAATTGATTTTAGACAAGTTAGATTATTATAATCTACAAAGTACAAGGGGTGTCCCCCTACATGGGGACGGTTTGTAATTGTGGGGGGGGGGGGGTACCTAGTTCGAATCCAACCATTTGTTAGGTTATCTAGTTAGGTTAAGTAGGTTAGTTAAGCACTTAACTTGGTTAGTGGTGTGTTGTGTTTTAACGCGGGTGTTAGGGTGTTCAGGGCCCCTAACTGGCTCAGAAAAAGATAAATAATGTTAATGTCAATATTTTTGTGTTCCGGGTAAAGTCCGGTTGTTCGGTTGGATAGCAATCCGTTAAAGCGCTTAACAAAGCTTTTAAGTGTCGTTAATACCATTTTTAGTGACACAACTTATTCCCGACACTTTGGAAAGTGTCTAGTAATATTTTTCTCATGTTTTGGCACTTTATTAGCCAGCTAGAAGCTGAATTGTAAATTAAAGTGCTGTGTTTTGTGCTCAGTGTACGTTTTAGGCACATCCAGTCATCGTAACTTTTTCCTAGAGACGCAGTTCTACAACCCTTGTATCCCTACACTCACTATGGGTGTAGTAAAATATTTCTGGCTCATACAGGCCTTAGAGGCAGTATCTGCCTGATGCTGGCTTTATCAGCATGTTCAATAGGTTATCCGTTCATAGTGCTACTGTGCTTTTGTGCATCATGTTTGTCACTAGAGTTCAGTATGTAAATAATGTCGTGACGGTATGTAAAGTATGATGCAGATATGTACAAGTATCAGAAGTCAAGTAGCAGTTCATCAGTAAATTCAGTTAAGCACAGTAATCAAGCAGTAATTAATTATTAATTAAGTTGTACGGATACCTGGTTTAGTGAGGGTTGTCACATTCTCCCCCCGTTAGAAAAATTTCGTCCCGAAATTTTATGTTCTGCTTGTAGAAGCAGGGTTCTTAGGAAATAAGTGAGGGTATTTCTCTTTCATTCGGTCCTCACGCTCCCAGGTGAATTCAGGACCATGCCGGGCATTCCAACGAACCTTGACGAGCTTGACTCTGCTCCGGCGGGTCTTGTTCACTTTCCAGTCCGTGACCTCAACAGGTTCTTCAACGAAGTGGAGCGTGTCGTCCAAATGAATTTCGTCGATGGGAATGGCAACGATATCTTGCGTTGGACTTCTCTTTAGGTTGGATACGTGAAATGTATCGTGAACTGAATGGAGTTCAGCAGGTAAGTCCAGCTTGTATGCTACTAGTCCTATTCTTTCCAAAACTCTGAAAGGACCAATGTAGCGCGGATTTAACTTTTCACGCTTTCCGAAGCGTGCCACACCCTTCCAGGGTGAAACCTTCAATAAAACCATATCACCAACCTCAAACTCTAGAGGTTTCCTGCTTCGATCCGCGTAGGCTTTCTGCCGGTCACGAGCCGCACTGATGCGATCTCGTATCTGTGCAATCTTGTCGGTGGTTTCCTGGACTACATCAGGCCCAACCAACTGTCTATCACTGGCGTCAGACCAACAGAGCGGTGATCTGCACTTGCGCCCATATAAAGCTTCGAATGGCGCGGCACCAATACTGGTATGGTAGCTGTTGTTGTATGAAAACTCAACTAGGGGTAAATGCTTATCCCAGTTACCGCCCAAATCCATACACACGCTCTCAGCATGTCCTCCCACGTCTGAATCGTCCGCTCGCTTTGACCGTCGGTCTGCGGGTGAAACGCGGTGCTCATATTTAGCTTTGAGCCAAAAGCTTCTTGGAAGGATTGCCATGTCCTTGAGACAAACCTACCATCTCTATCGGAGATGATTGAGAGGGGTACTCCATGGCGCGTAACAATCTCTCTTATGTATATTTCAGTCAGCTTGCTCGTATCATCCTTTTCTCGGATATGTAAAAAGTGTGCTGACTTTGTTAATCGATCCACTATTACCCAAATAGTGTCATGGCCTCTTGGCGTTCTTGGCAATTTTGTAACAAAATCCATGGAGATTTGTTCCCACTTCCACTTGGGAATCTCTAGTTGTTGCAGAAGTCCTGAAGGCTTCTGGTATTCGGCTTTAACCTTAGCGCATGTTAAACATTTGCTCACATAGACCGCCACATCGCCTTTCATCCTAGGCCACCAATAATAATCCTTAAGATCATGGTACATCTTATCCGCTCCAGGATGGATAGAGTACCATGATTTGTGGGCTTCAACGAAGATAACCTTCCTTAAACCTCCAAACAAAGGAACCCAAATCCTTTTCTCCAAACACAACGTTCCTTCCTTGTTTGGTACCAATAACTTCTCCATCCCACGGAGATACTCTTCTTCAAGGTTTCTTTCCTTGAGAGCTTCTTTCTGCGCGGCACGAATGCGCAGAGGAAAATCGGTTCGAATAACCATCTCCAAAGCCCTAACCCTTATGGGCTTGATCCTTTCCTTTCGACTTAGGGCATCGGCGACCACGTTCGCCTTCCCTGGATGATACTTTATCTCGCAGTCGTAGTCGTTCAACAACTCGACCCATCGTCTTTACCTCATATTCAACTCCTTCTGGTTGAATATATGTTGTAGGCTCTTGTGATCTGTGAAAATTGTACACTTCGTACCATAAAGGTAGTGTCTCCAGATCTTTAAAGCAAAAATTACTGCGCCAAGCTCCAAATCAGGTGTGGTATAGTTCTTTTCATGTATCTTCAGCTGACGTGACGCGTAAGCAATAACTTTTTGGCGTTGCATCAACACGCAACCCAATCCTTGACGCGAAGCATCGCAATATACCACAAAATCATCTGTACCTTCCGGTAGTGCTAAGATTGGCGCGTTGCAAAGCTTATCTTTCAATATCTGAAACGCTTCTTCCTGTTTGATTCCCCAATCAAACTTCTTATCCTTCTGTGTGAGTAGCGTTAATGGTTGAGCGATCTTTGAAAAATTCTCAATGAATCTTTGGTAATAGCCAGCCAAACCCAAGAATTGCCGAATCTCAGTTGGCGTCTTTGGCGTTTCCCAATCCTTGATCGCCTCGATCTTGGTTGGATCCACGTGGATTCCATCTCCATTTACCACGTGTCCAAGGAATTGCGCTTCTCGTAGCCAAAACTCGCACTTAGGGAACTTGGCATACAACTGTTCCTTCTTTAGCAGCTCCAGAATGGCTCTTAAACGCTGCTCGTGCTCAGCCTTCGTCTTTGAATAAATCAAAATATCATCAATGAATACAATCACGAACTTATCCAAGTACGACTTACAAACTCGATTCATTAGATCATGAATACTGCAGGTGCGTTTGTCAACCCAAACGGCATAACCAGAAACTCGTAGTGCCCATAACGAGTTCTGAAAGCTGTCTTTGGGATACTCTCCTCTTGTATCCTTAACTGATGGTTTCCAGATCGCAAGTCGATCTTTGAGTAAAAGCTTGAAGCTTGCAGTTGATCAAACAGATCATCAATTCTTGGCAGAGGGTATCTATTCTTGATCGTCAGCTTGTTCAGCTCCCGGTAGATGATGTTTATTTGAAAATCATCATCCTTCTTTTTGACGAGTAGTAATGGGGTTACCCCAAAAGGGAATTTTGGTCTGTTATCTTCCTTCTCTATTCACTGCTAAAACTTCTCTGTCAATCCTTGCATCTCCGAAAATGTAAGTTGCTACGATGCATTGACTACGGGTGCAGTGCCTGGAATTAAATTGACGCGGGATTCGACTAATCGTTGAGGAGACGATTCCGGCAAGTCTTCGAGGAAGACTTCGGGGTATTCTCCAATCACAGGGATATCTTCGGGTTTTGGTTCTTCGGCTTCTTTTTCCACGACATGAGCCAAGAATGCAACACATCCTTTGTGCGAAAATTTTTGTGTCTTCCTTGCCTGATAATCCGTAGGAGCGTATCCTGCTCCATGAATCACAATCATTTCTCCGTTCGTCGTCAGGGTGCGGATGACAATCTCCGCTGGGTTGTTCGACAACCAGTCCATCCCAATTATCACATCGAAGCTTCCTTTAGGCTTGTTCTATTGAGAACTGGGTATCTAGGTTACTTACTACTAAAACAACCATATTTTCTAAAGCTAAAATTTGACAATACTGTCAAATAGAGCGTAACATTGACTATTATGAGACGTACCGATATCCACGCTTGGATTCTATCCCCGCTGTTGAGCTTTCATCCACGTGCCTGAGTGTTCTTAGAGCAATACTTCCTGAAATGCCCCACATCACCGCAATTAAAACATGCTTGGCCACAGCCTTGATCGTCACCATCCCTGCCTTGATAGTTGTCGTCGTTGTTATTTCCTCTGCGATTTCCGTTACCATCTTGACCTCTATTTCCATGTTCAGTACCTTGCCGACATGTTTCCTTGACATGTCCCACCTTGCCACAGTTACCACATTTTCCATATCTACACCGCCCGTTATGGTGACGTCGACAGTTGTCGCACTTTGGTAGGATACCCGTGTACTCTTTTCTCTTTTTGGCCTTGTCGTCGCTACTCGACTGGGTACCCTGTTTGAAATTTGCCAACTTCCTCTTGTTTTCCCCAGATGACTCTACATGAGTCTCCTTCTTCTCCTCAGTGGCTGAAAATTTGTTCATCCTGATTGCCTCTTCTGTCAGGGCTACACTTAGATTGATGGCCTCAGAGAGTGTTGCAGGCTTTGATGCCGTTACCATGCTCATGATTTGGGGTGCCAATCCCCAAATGAAACGCTCAATCCTTTTAAACTCCGGATCTACCATGTAAGGAACGATACGCGATAGAACTTGGAACTTCTCCACATACTCAGCTATTTTTGGACCTTCCATCTTCAAGTTCCAGAACTCAGTTTCTACCTTCTGGCTTTCTGTTCTCGAACAGTACTTTTTATGCATTAGCTCTTTCAGCTCGTCCCATGATAGAGCATACGCAGCAGCCTCGCCAATTGTCTGAACCTGAAGTTTCCACCATGACAGAGCCCCATCTCGGAACATCCCGGAAATGTACGTGACCTGATCTCTTGGGGCGCATTTGCTTGCACGCAAAACAGTGTTCGTCTTCTCAATCCAGCGTACGAAGGCTACGGCACCCCCAGTGCCGTCGAAATGTAGGGGCTGGCAGCCTAAGAACTGCTTGTAGGTGCAGCCGTTGGGTGGGTTATTTCCTGAGATACCTCCGTTGCGCTCGGAGTGATGGGCCTCGTATTGTGCGATGACTGCAGCAATGATTCCCTGAAGTTCCGCCTCGTTGGTGGGTATGCGTACATCCCGTCTTGGAGGCATCTTCTAAATGATGATCGTATGGGTCAGGTCATAGTAAGTAAAGTGTATGTAAGTATACAACAATATCAACACATAACATCTCATGTTATAAATAAATCAATCACATAACATCTCATGTCATAGAACATAAACAATAGATTACTGCGATTGCATCGCCACAAATCGAGACCAGAATGTAAGGTTTACAGGTACCCAACTGTTTCATACAACATCAATGACTTAGTAGGTGACGACCCTAGGCAAGTCGTGCGATCGCTGGACATGTTCAGGAATCTCTGGTTCGTCCATTTTCAAATTCCAGGACTCCATCTCAAGCTTCTGTTATTCCAGTCTTAGAACCATATTTCTCCTTAATCATTTCCTTGAGCTCGTCCCAGCTCAGTGCATAGGCAGCATCTGTACCAAGGGTCTGAATCTGAAGATCCTATCATGAGAGTGTGCCACCTAGAAATGACCCCGAGGTAAAGGTAACACTCTGTTGGGGCGAACAGTTAGTCATTCTTAGAATGGAGTCAACCTTTTCGGACCAACGAACAATTGCAATGGCGCTTACTGTTTCGTCAAAGTTCCAAGGCTTGCAGTTCAGGAACTGCTTATAGGTGTGGTCAGTTGGGGGGGTTATTTCCAGTAGTGCCATCGCTGTGCCTAAAGCGGAGAGATTCATGTCGTGTAATTGCCTATGAGTTGCGTTTTCGCAGCTCGGCTTCTATCCTTGGGAACGTATTGGTGTTTGTGTCATGCCTGGGTAGCATTCTCTTCTGCCGAAATGGCATGAAGCGGGTTAGACAACATTCTAATTGTCTATGAGATACATGGCACCATAAGCCATCATGTAATCACCCAATTTTACACGTAAATGTACTCAATGTATGGGTGGGGAAAATAAATTTCTGAGCCTTCACATAGGCTTGCCAATTTGGCTTGATGCTTGTAATAGAATGAACTCGAGGCTACATCGCCTTGGTCATTAGTTATTTCCTGCTACATTGGTTTTCATTAGCTTGACTCGCAGAGTCCACCGGAATTTATGTGCACTACAATTCGTTATTACGTGGGCCCCCGTAATAATAAATTATCTTGCACAGTTACCCCACATTTTCTCTCGTCCAAGCAGATGATCAACCAAGGAGCAACAACAGGTGCATTGGCATGAATAGGGTCATGCTCCAATGCGGGGTCAAGAGCAACGCCTGGCTCAGGGCCACGGCTGGCTCCGGATCAACAAACTCCATCTCAAAAATCAGCTGGATCAACCACCACAGGGGGGTTGCAGGATCCTCCCAGGGCTGGTCTAAGTGTATGAACTCAAGGTCATGGTCTGGATCAAAACCATGTTGAAGAACAGGATCACCCTCAATACTGTGATCAAGCTCAAAGCTGTGTGCAGGAAACGGTGCAGCTAATGATGCCGTATCAGGGTCGGCGTCGTGTGAATGGTGCTGCACTCCCTGTATATGCGAAAATGCGGATGTCGGAAACTCAATGAGTCTGCGATAGGGGAATGGGCATGAGTTTCCCCCGCAGGAGCGTCCGCAAGCAGTAGGCTAATACCAGCAGCAATAGGGCCTCGCCCTCGAATGGGTCCTTCTCTAGTAGATCGTTATCGTCGTCAGAGGCCACGTCAGGGGGGGGATATCAACAACAAGATAAGCGGCAAGGGGCACAGGAGCAGGGATCACCGCGAGTGGCAAATTCCCAACAAGATGGCCATCAGTAGGCTCTGCTACGACTTCAGGCAGCGCAAAAGGGCTGAAAGTCGTCATTGTCTGTGCCGGTAGTATCGGAAATGTACACCTCGTGCTTCGATGAAACTATGTCGTCTGATACTATGGTCATGGGATTCGTAGTGCCCATCTTTCTAGTACATGATGAAAGCATAACGTTTGTAACACAAACACATATACGTATGATAATCAATCATATAATTATATAAACATGTTAGTCAATAAGCAATCAAATAATTCTCCTAGTCCCACTAGCCTTCCAGTCTTCCAGTCTCCTAGACTGATACTCCTAGTCCCACTAGCCAAATTCCTCCCAGTCTCTAAGACTGCTATATCATCCACATCGACCTCTTAGATCGAGCCTCGGCCTCCAAGACCGAGCCTCAGCCTCCAAGACTGAGCCTACTCTTCCTAGTCTCACTAGCCATCTACTTCGATCTCTTAGATCGAGCCTCGATCTCCAAGACCGAGCCTCAGCCTCCAAGACCGAGCCTAAAAATAAATAAATAAAATGTGCTCAACATTTGTTTATAAAAAGGTTTTGGATCTGGACTTAAGTGGTATGTAGTAAAAATGTTTTCGTGAGAGCCCTAGTGATCATAGTCTAGGCTCGAGAAGGAATCCTAGTTCGCTATGATCAGAGCTCTGATACCAAGCTGTCACACCCTGGCTTTGCGGAAGCGTGGTTATTTTGGTGTGACTTCTTAATACCATAGCTTAACCATAACAAAGCTATATGAAATAAAACCATGCAAGATCATCCATTTAATTAAGTTTTAAAAACCAAATACAACAACACTGTCTCAATGGAAACACATCCTAACGACATTGTTCTACAACACAAACATTAACATGACATAAACACAGTTTAAGGACTGTGACTTGTCCAGGAAAGAGTCACATTCCCCAAACCAGGATGACCTCGTAACTAGTGCAGCGGGAAAACGTGTCATACCGCGCCAGATCCTTTAATTCCCTGAAATACATGTAGGTTGAAAAATCAACAACAATGTTGAGCGAGTTCATGCGTTTAGTATGTGCGCGCGAATAAACCTTTATAATCATTGTAAGTGTGAATATTTTGTAAACTCTGGTATGAAAGCAAATAAGGAAACATATCAGTTAATGTGTAACCACATGGTCCAACCTGCGGGCGCATGGGAGGGGATAGGACAAGGTCACCACATGGTCCAACCTGCGGGCGCATGGGTGGTGTTACGACAAGGTCACCACATGGTCCAACCTGCGGGCGCATGGGTGGTGTTAAGACAAGGTCACCACATGGTCCAACCTTAGGGCGCATGGGTGGGGTTTTGTTATGCTCAAATAGGCCTATCACTTGTATCCCTCGATCGTACTACGAGGACTAATGTTCTTAAGGTTTCACCTACCCAAATCACATAACCTAACAGTTCCTTCCTTAGCTGACCATACCATGTAAGAAATATTCGTAATCATAGTAACATGTATTTCACCCCCGCAGTTTAGAAAACTGAAAACAGTTATGAGAAAAGGGGGATATGAACTCACAGTCGGTGCGTCTCTACCAAGTACTCCAAATCAGGCAGCTGTGCAACGACCTACATGTGCTAATTCTATTAGACGGACGGCCGTGCCTTAGCTTTATAGTTTAAGTTTTTGGGAAATAGTTAGACAACTATTTCGGGTTTACTTTTCGTATATACTTGGTAGTTAATCTCCTTCCCAAGGATGGGGGATTTAATACATGTGCGTTCGAATTATATCATTAAGTCTCACTTAATATATATTTATTTCTAATTCCAAAATATAAATATTTTTCTCAAAAATATTATATTTTCTTTTCACATAACTTTTCCCCAAAAATAATACGTTGATAAAATACGCGTTCGTAAATATTTCCGCATAATGCGTAAGTTACGTTTTATCATTCGGATGGTAATAAATATTACCGGTGTAACTTATATGTTTATTGTGTAAGCGTTCGTATTATTTTGGATCTGTTAACGTTTGAAAATATTATTTTTACTCTAAAAATAATATTTATGTATTTTTTCACAAAATAATCATAAACAATAAACAATGTTGTGAAAATATATATTTACCAAATATATATTTATCGCGTTTAATTCTGTGAAAATCCCACCTCCGAATATTTGTAAATAAAGTCGTGGCGAAATATATATTTTGAAAACATGTCGAAAAGATAGTTCTAACACTTATAGTGAAAATAATTCTAAGTGTTAGGTTTTTAAGAAAATTTCGCCAGAGTTTCCTCTGTAACTGGAGGTGGCCACGCTTTCAAGCGTATCATTTTCTTTTACAAAATCAATTTCAACAACTTCTTTAGTCAATCAAACAATTTCCGACACAACAAACTAGTCGACAAGTATGTAAATCGCATAATTACATGAACTTGTAGTTTTTCCGAAACTGTAGTGTAAATCCCATTATATTTTGTGGATCTTTATATAAAGTAATTTGATCTCGTAAAAACCTTGGTTTTAAAGTAAATCCGTCTTTACAACTTCCCGTCATCTTTTTCAAAGATTGTTATTTTGTCGAAACTTTTCATTTCACAAGTGTTTACACACTTGTGGTTTATAAAAATCATGCTTGTTAATGTAAGATCTATTTTTAGAAAACATGATTTTCTTTGACGCTTGGTCCTTTGAAAATACCACTTGCAGATACGTAGATCGGCTAGTTTTAAACATTATTCCACAAGTAAAACATTTTTACACAAGTTCATGATTCGCGTGTGGTAGAGTTTCACCTTTTAACCCTTGTACCATTCAAAACAAGCTTATGTCAAGATCCATGACCTTAACCAAACCGGGATAAATGATGATCCGAGCTACCACAACATAGATCGGGTCTAGATAATCACAAATTTCAATTACTACAACATTTACACAACTAGTGATCTTTTAACCATCATTTTTCAAGTTTTTAGTAGACTTTAATGCTTCAAATTGTAAGATTCCGAGTTTTAACCGTTACACATTGCATTAACCACTTTAGATTAGTTCAAGAGAGTGTTTTAAGCATTATACCTCTAGCTCGAGGCTAGGGAAGAATCTAGACGTAAATCGGGTGGATAAAAGCTAGAGAGTGAGGTCCTTCGCCTTTCCTTTGCTCCGAGCTTCCTAATACGTGACCCTTGACACTTGTAGAGCTTGGAACTTGCAAGATAAAAATCGAAAATGGATGGTTGGGCCAAGGGGGTGTTCGGCCGTGATATGTAGAGAGGAGAGGGAGAGAGTTTGGTGGATGTTGTATGGAGTGTAAGTTCTAATGTGCCATCACTAGTACTTATAGACAATCTCAACATGTTTATCCAATGGACTTTGTGTCTAATTGATTTTAGACAAGTTAGATTATTATAATCTACAAAGTACAAGGGGTGTCCCCCTACATGGGGACGGTTTGTAATTGTGGGGGGGGGGTACCTAGTTCGAATCCAACCATTTGTTAGGTTATCTAGTTAGGTTAAGTAGATTAGTTAAGCACTTAACTTGGTTAGTGGTGTGTTGTGTTTTAACGCGGGTGTTAGGGTGTTCAGGGCCCCTAACTGGCTCAGAAAAAGATAAATAATGTTAATGTCAATATTTTTGTGTTCCGGGTAAAGTCCGGTTGTTCGGTTGGATAGCAATCCGTTAAAGCGCTTAACAAAGCTTTTAAGTGTCGTTAATACCATTTTTAGTGACACAACTTATTCCCGACACTTTGGAAAGTGTCTAGTAATATTTTTCTCATGTTTTGGCACTTTATTAGCCAGCTAGAAGCTGAATTGTAAATTAAAGTGCTGTGTTTTGTGCTCAGTGTACGTTTTAGGCACATCCAGTCATCGTAACTTTTTCCTAGAGACGCAGCTCTACAACCCTTGTATCCCTACACTCACTATGGGTGTAGTAAAATATTTCTGGCTCATACAGGCCTTAGAGGCAGTATCTGCCTGATGCTGGCTTTATCAGCATGTTCAATAGGTTATCCGTTCATAGTGCTACTGTGCTTTTGTGCATCATGTTTGTCACTAGAGTTCAGTATGTAAATAATGTCGTGACGGTATGTAAAGTATGATGCAGATATGTACAAGTATCAGAAGTCAAGTAGCAGTTCATCAGTAAATTCAGTTAAGCACAGTAATCAAGCAGTAATTAATTATTAATTAAGTTGTACGGATACCTGGTTTAGTGAGGGTTGTCACATTCTCCCCCCGTTAGAAAAATTTCGTCCCGAAATTTTAAGTTCTGCTTGTAGAAGCAGGGTTCTTAGGAAATAAGTGAGGGTATTTCTCTTTCATTCGGTCCTCACGCTCCCAGGTGAATTCAGGACCATGCCGGGCATTCCAACGAACCTTGACGAGCTTGACTCTGCTCCGGCGGGTCTTGTTCACTTTCCAGTCCGTGACCTCAACAGGTTCTTCAACGAAGTGGAGCGTGTCGTCCACATGAATTTCGTCGATGGGAATGGCAACGATATCTTGCGTTGGACTTCTCTTTAGGTTGGATACGTGAAATGTATCGTGAACTGAATGGAGTTCAGCAGGTAAGTCCAGCTTATATGCTACTAGTCCTATTCTTTCCAAAACTCTGAAAGGACCAATGTAGCGCGGATTTAACTTTTCACGCTTTCTGAAGCGTGCCACACCCTTCCAGGGTGAAACCTTCAATAAAACCATATCACCAACCTCAAACTCTAGAGGTTTCCTGCTTCGATCCGCGTAGGCTTTCTGCCGGTCACGAGCTGCACTGATGCGATCTCGTATCTGTGCAATCTTGTCGGTGGTTTCCTGGACTACATCAGGACCAACCAACTGTCTATCACTGGCGTCAGACCAACAGAGCGGTGATCTGCACTTGCGCCCATATAAAGCTTCGAATGGCGCGGCACCAATACTGGTATGGTAGCTGTTGTTGTATGAAAACTCAACCAGGGGTAAATGCTTATCCCAGCTACCGCCCAAATCCATACACACGCTCTCAGCATGTCCTCCCACGTCTGAATCGTCCGCTCTCTTTGACCGTCGGTCTGCGGGTGAAACGCGGTGCTCATATTTAGCTTTGAGCCAAAAGCTTCTTGGAAGGATTGCCATGTCCTTGAGACAAACCTACCATCTCTATCGGAGATGATTGAGAGGGGTACTCCATGGCGCGTAACAATCTCTCTTATGTATATTTCAGTCAGCTTGCTCGTATCATCCTTTTCTCGGATATGTAAAAAGTGTGCTGACTTTGTTAATCGATCCACTATTACCCAAATAGTGTCATGGCCTCTTGGCGTTCTTGGCAATTTTGTAACAAAATCCATGGAGATTTGTTCCCACTTCCACTTGGGAATCTCTAGTTGTTGCAGAAGTCCTGAAGGCTTCTGGTATTCGGCTTTAACCTTAGCGCATGTTAAACATTTGCTCACATAGACCGACACATCGCCTTTCATCCTAGGCCACCAATAATAATCCTTAAGATCATGGTACATCTTATCCGCTCCAGGATGGATAGAGTACCGTGATTTGTTGGCTTCAACGAAGATAACCTTCCTTAAACCTCCAAACAAAGGAACCCAAATCCTTTTCTCCAAACACAACGTTCCTTCCTTGTTTGGTACCAATAACTTCTCCATCCCACGGAGATACTCTTCTTCAAGGTTTCTTTCCTTGAGAGCTTCTTTCTGCGCGGCACGAATGCGCAGAGGAAAATCGGTTCGAATAACCATCTCCAAAGCCCTAACCCTTATGGGCTTGATCCTTTCCTTTCGACTTAGGGCATCGGCGACCACGTTCGCCTTCCCTGGATGATACTTTATCTCGCAGTCGTAGTCGTTCAACAACTCGACCCATCGTCTTTGCCTCATATTCAACTCCTTCTGGTTGAATATATGTTGTAGGCTCTTGTGATCTGTGAAAATTGTACACTTCGGGTCTAGATAATCACAAATTTCAATTACTACAACATTTACACAACTAGTGATCTTTTAACCATCATTTTTCATGTTTTTAGTAGACTTTAATACTTCAAATTGTAAGATTCCGAGTTTTAACCATTACACATTGCATTAACCACTTTAGATTAGTTCAAGAGAGTGTTTTAAGCATTATACCTCTAGCTCGAGGCTAGGGAAGAATCTAGACGTAAATCGGGTGAATAAAAGCTAGAGAGTGAGGTCCTTCGCCTTTCGTTTGCTCCGAGCTTCCTAATACGTGACCCTTGACACTTGTAGAGCTTGGAACTTGCAAGATAAAAATTGAAAATGGATGGTTGGGCCAAGGGGGTGTTCGGCCGTGATATGTAGAGAGGAGAGGGAGAGAGTTTGGTGGATGTTGTATGGAGTGTAAGTTCTAATGTGCCATCACTAGTACTTATAGACAATCTCAACATGTTTATCCAATGGACTTTGTGTCTAATTGATTTTAGACAAGTTAGATTATTATAATCTACAAAGTACAAGGGGTGTCCCCCTACATGGGGACGGTTTATAATGGGGGGGGGTACCTAGTTCGAATCCAACCATTTGTTAGGTTATCTAGTTAGGTTAAGTAGGTTAGTTAAGCACTTAACTTAGTTAGTGGTGTGTTGTGTTTTAACGCGGGTGTTAGGGTGTTCAGGGCCCCTAACTGGCTCAGAAAAAGATAAATAATGTTAATGTCAATATTTTTGTGTTCCGGGTAAAGTCCGGTTGTTCGGTTGGATAGCAATCCGTTAAAGCGCTTAACAAAGCTTTTAAGTGTTGTTAATACCATTTTTAGTGACACAACTTATTCCCGACACTTTGGAAAATGTCTAGTAATATTTTTCTCATGTTTTGGCACTTTATTAGCCAGCTAGAAGCTGAATTGTAAATTAAAGTGCTGTGTTTTGTGCTCAGTGTACGTTTTAGGCACATCCAGTCATCGTAACTTTTTCCTAGAGACGCAGTTCTACAACCCTTGTATCCCTACACTCACTATGGGTGTAGTAAAATATTTCTGGCTCATACAGGCCTTAGAGGCAGTATCTGCCTGATGCTGGCTTTATCAGCATGTTCAATAGGTTATCCGTTCATAGTGCTACTGTGCTTTTGTGCATCATGTTTGTCACTAGAGTTCAGTATGTAAATAATGTCGTGACGGTATGTAAAGTATGATGCAGATATGTACAAGTATCAGAAGTCAAGTAGCAGTTCATCAGTAAATTCAGTTAAGCACAGTAATCAAGCAGTAATTAATTATTAATTAAGTCGTACGGATACCTGGTTTAGTGAGGGTTGTCACACTCAACCCCATAGAAAAATGTACAAAACAAGGTTTTTGAGTAAACCTAAGTTTAAATCAAATGTTATGTTTTGCAAAAAACAATGCTTTATGATTACAAACATTTAGGCAGTGATGTTAATCGCATACATTCAAGCCTCGCGACTGTGGCAACAAACCTTTAAACAAATTAAAGGTTTATCTAAGTTATGTAGTCGGATTCTGTCATTCCCAACTTCCAAACAAACCTAGGAAGTCGGAAACGGGAGTTGTCAATTCCTATGGTACCATTACATACTACCGAGCGGCGTGATCAATGTTAATGAATGTATTATTGTCCCGATTAAACACACCAAATGTCATAACCAATGTAGCATGTGAAAACCATGTACTAGGAATGCTAAGTAAACATGCCTAGTAGAAATGTTCATGTAAAACAATGTGCTAGCATGCTCAGTAAACATACATAGCAGAAATGTCATGTAAAACAATGTGTACATATTCTAAGTAAACATATGCAGCAAATGTGTAAATAAATCAATGTGCTAGCATGCTTAACATACATAGCAAAACACAATTGAAAGCATGTACTATAAGTGTAGTAGGTGAAACTAGCATGTTTATGTCATAAAAGCATGAACTGCACGAAAGTAACACGTATGTACATGTGTATCACCCCAAAATATTTGAAAACGGTAAAAGAGGGGAACTATGTACTCACTTGGGATTGCCTAATAGTCTTGAGAATAAGACCAAACAAGGCTCCAAGGATCACGAATCAACCGACACCTAGTATAGGTAACTATGTTAATAATCGGTTCCTAAGTCAGGAGATAGGATAAAATGAGGTTCTATAAATCAAATGAGTATATGAACTCAAATGGTATGATTTAATAGGCCCTACATTCTTATTGGAAAGTCTAACTAAGTGCTTTTGACCCGTTTCGACCCATTATGGTAGTATAAGCTACTAAAATGCGTCGTTTGCGTAAAACTATGTTCGGATGGTTAACTATGTGCTATGCCAAGTCTTACATGCCCAATTATCCCTAAACATGTTACTAAATCAGATTATATGTCAAAAATATGTTCACATAGGCAAAATACGGATTTATGTTTCAAAAGGGCGTTTTGGTCATTTCATATGGGCATACAAGCTAACTAGCAAATGACTAACCAATCCTATGTGATCATGAAGTATAACCTCAAAGGTTATTCCCTATGCAACTATGATCACTAAACAAGCTTGGTCGGATCCTAATGATCGACCAAACGGGTCGGGTTCGAAAGTCTAAGCGGTTGTCTAGACCGCTTAACTTACGACCCTAAACAAGCACTAAACTAATAGTGACGAGTTAAACATATCAAAACATGTTTAACCTCCTTAGAAAACTGATTTGGTATCAAAACAAAATGTTTTGATACCTAAAAGTAGTTTAGTGGCAAAATGCGTGCTCAAACGCATTTTGACTGAAACATTGACTCGTTACTAAACCTACTTAACGTGGTAATCAATAGGTATAATCGCTAAGGATTATAACCATCATGATTACAATCACGTTACAAAGTTCAACCGAACTTTGCGTTGACCATTGACTGGCCAAACTGAAAGTCAAACACTGTTTGACTTTTTAAGCTAGGAAAGCAATAAAAGAATGAAGGAAGCTTACAAAGGGTCCTAGCTATCTTTTCTACCAAGAATAAATTTCTAATCAGATTAGAAAGCTCCCCAAATCAGATGTAGAGGGGAAATGAGAAGAATGAGCAATGAATGAATGAAAGGTGATGGCTATTTATAGTTATGGTGAGTTCATGAGATCATGCCAAGTTTTTGTGTAACTTCCAAGCAATAAATCTCCACCATACAAGTGTTGTAAGCAGGTTAAAAGCCTTGGAGAAAGGATAACTTGGTTACCACACAAAGATCTTACAAGAACAGCCCCTGAATTATCAAACAACAGCTGAAATCAACTTTCTGGTCACTGGGCCTGCTTTACGGACCGCAAAGGGTCCCTTACGGTCCGTAAGGACCATGCTGTAGATCAGCAACTTTCAGAAAATGACAGTTTTGGCTCCTGAGCTTATTTTGATGCATATTGGCACTTCTAACACCCGTCAAGCCCATTTTTAAGCTTCATAATGAAGTTAAAGTATAGGGAACATGAAACATGCTTAAAAATATGACGGATGTTGGTTCGTTTGGCTGTACGGTTGCGTTGTTCGGCTAATTACGACGGAAATCGTAACAGGCGCGAAAACGATCCAAATTGCGAAACGAACGAATTTTTTGCATGCCGATCACTAAAATAAAAATATTTTAGTGTGTACAAAAATTTTGGATGTCCATATGTGGTCAGAACGTAAGATATGCGCAAAAATGCAAACTTACGCCATTTTTGACACTTTTAGTCCATGTAAGATCATATAAGCATGTTTTCACACACCGAACCTATAAAAGCTTATTTCTAAGCCATGTTTAGGTTATTTATGGTATGTTTAGCTTATGATCAAGTTTCGGACTATACGTTGCCTTACGAAAAGGCAGACTTTTGCAAGTTGACGCAAATAGTCCCTAAGAGTGAATAAACTTGTTTTTGCCATACCAAAGCCTTTTAAAACTTATTTCTAAGTTATGTAAAGGTTATTTAAGGTATGTTAAGTTTATATTGCTGTCCCGGAGTGTTTGTCGCTTTAAACTGATCGTGTTTACGCACCAGTTTGCGTATAACTCTCCAAAAAGCAATATAGAGTTCAAAATCGATCAAAAATCAACATGTGCATAACATCAACCATAAAATGACAAACATTGGGATCAAAACACACTGTTTTATTAATATTTTATTGTTTAGAGTTTGTACAATGATTACACAAGCACAGATGTCACACAAGCTTCAACAACCAATGTCGAAAGAAGGAATGTGTATCACCTTCCTACTTATGCTACCCCAGATATTAGTAGTAATGTGTGTCACTCATCTACAAAAGAAAAAGGTAAACTTACTGCAGACATTTTTTTCTAATTTAATTATGAATTGTAGTTTTGTTCATTTATTTTATATACTTTTGTCTTATAAGATTCATCAAGAAAAAGCTCATCAAGGAATGTACATCACACTCCCTTTGGAAGTACTAAGCAAACATCCTATTTTGTTGAGAGGACTCTATTATCAGATATTACGTTTTAAATTTTTGAAACAAAATATTTGTTTAGTCTTAGTTTTTATGAATTGTTATATATGTCTTATTTTACAAGCTTCAATATAGGTGTAATATCTAAAATTGAATTACCAATGAGTGAAGAGATGTTAGCAGATTCTGTAGTTAAGAAGATTCATGGAATTTCTAAAGGTATAAGATAAGAATGTAAATTCCTGTTAAGTTTTCAATATGTAGATAACTTATGTTGACTTATAAATTTGCTAAGTCTGTAGATTATATTGATCATGGAGATGCCATCTTTGTGTGTTCTAAATGTGATGCAATGTTATGGGAAGATGAAATGCTTATGGGAAATCAAAAACGTAAGAAAACATCCTATTCTCTTTGTTGTTCAAATGGAGATGTTGAGCTACCACCACCGCCTACACCTCCTCCATTACTATGTCATTTTATATAAAAGTCATACCTCACAGTCTTGAAATTTCATGGATAATATTCGAGCATATAACATGATGTTTTCCTTCACATCTCTTGGTGGGAAGGTTGACAAAAGTTATCAGAGAGGTAAAGGTCCTTATGTATTTAGACTACAAGGTCAAAATTATCATAGAATGGGTAGTCTACTTCCGGACGATGGGGAAGTACCCAAATTCTCACAGCTTTACATATATGATTCACAAAACGAAGTGGTAAATCGTCAAAAAGCAGTAAGATAATTTCTTTATGATAATTGTGGTATTTATGAATATATATTTTTCTTCTCAATATATTTACATTCATTATCGTTTGAAATGAATGTAAATTTTAACATTTTATATTTCTGGTAGTTCTCAGATAGAATCCAAAACTACAAGAAACAACCAGCTTGATAGCACAACCATCAAGGGTCTTAAAGATATGTTGGATTCTTGCAATCCTCTTGTCCAGTCCTTCGGAATAGTAAGAGATTGTTTTCAAGAAAATGAGTTTCAAGATGTAGGCTTGAAGCTTATTGGAACAAGAGATAAGGATGGAAGAGTTCACAATTTGCCAACAACATCAGAAATTGCTGCGTTAATAACTTGTGATTTTGATGGAGCATTTGATAGACGGGACGTTGTTGTTCGAAAGAAGTCTGGTGGTCTTCAAAGAATTAGTGAGCTTCACCCCTCTTACCTTGCTTTGCAATATCCACTTATTTTCCCATATGCAGAAGATGGTTATAGAGTTGGTATTAAACATAGAGGGATTGTGATTGATAATGAGGTACTTAGAACCAATCATACAATTAGAGAATTCTTTTGTTACAAAATTCAAGATAGACAGAATCAGTTTTCGTTGTTACTTAATGCGAAAAACTATTTCAGCAGTTTTTGGTTGATGGATACACGATGATCGAATCTTCCAGGTTGAATTATATAAGGACACAACAACCTAAACTTAGAACACAAAGTCTTAAGAACTTGAATGCTACTATTGAAAGTGGAGAGAATGATGCCTCAAGTTGTGGTAAACCTATACTTTTACCTTCATCATTTACTGGTGGTTCTAGAGATATGATGCAAAAGTACTTGGATGCTATGGCAATTTGCAAGTCTGTTGGATACCCCGATTTATTTATAACGGTGACTTGTAATCCAAACTGGCCTAATATTTACAGGTGTTTGCACGATAAAACTCTTAACGCTGAAGAGAGACCGGATATTATCTCTAGATTATTCAACTGTAAATTGGATCATCTTATAAAATACTTCAAGAAAGATAAATTCTTTGGTGATATACAAGCATGTACCCTTTAGTTATATTTTTTACTTTGAACATCTAATTATATTTATCTGACAGCTCACTGTTTAAAGATTTCAGTTATGTATATAGTGGAATTTCAGAAGCGTGGACTCCCACATGCTCACATATGTTTGTTCTTGAGTGCTGAAAGCAAATTTCCAACTGCATCTGATATTGATCGTGTTATTAGTGCTGAGATACCAGATAAAGAAAGAGATCCTGAATTATATGAGCTTGTCAAGAAATTTATGATTCATGGACCATGTGGTACAGACAACCCACTTTGTCCATGTATGGTTCAGCAAAAATGTTCTAAAAAGTTTCCCAAAAAATATGTAGATGAGACTTATGTTGATTCTGAAGGATATCTTGTCTATCTTCGTCGTAAAACAAGTAATACAGTAATAAAGAATAGTGTGACACTTGATAATAGATTTGTAGTTCCTTACAATGCTCTCCTGCTCAGAAAGTATCACTGCCACGTTAACGTTGAATGGTGCAACTAGTCAGGTTCTATCAAATATTTGTTTAAATATATTAATAAGGGGCCTGATAGAGTCACGACTTCTGTTTTTCAAGCCAATAGCACCAAGAATAATACGGAACAGAATGTAGCTGTAGATGAGATAAAAGCATACCTTGATTGTAGATATATCTCTACTTGTGAAGCTGCTTGGAGAATATTCATGTATGATATACATTATAGATCTCTAGCTATTGAAGTATTACCTTTTCATTGTGAAGATGGTCAGAGTATTGTGTATAACGATCATGATAATTTGTGTGATATTGTTACTGATCCAACTGTGAAAATGACAATGTTCACAGAGTGGATGGCTTGTAATAAAGTCAATGAATTTGCCAGGACATTGAGGTATGTTCAGTTTCCGGGATATTATGTATGGAATGCTAAAAATCGCAAATGGAATCGAAGAAAGCATCCATATGGATCAATTGGGAGGATATATTATGTTCCACCATCACTTGGTGATTGTTATTACCTAAGGATTTTACTGAATCATATTAAGGGACCAACCTGTTTTGAAGATATAAAAACAGTTGATGGGCAGGTTTTTCAAACATTTAAAGATGCATGTTTTGCACGGGGACTGTTGGATGATGATAAGGAATATGTTAATGCTGTCAAAGAAGCTAGCACATGGTCAACCGGAGATTTCTTGAGGACTTTTTTTGTAATGTTGTTGCTATCAAATTCGATATCTCGTCCTTGTGTTTTTTGGTCGGAAACGAAGTCCCTGTTATGTGAAGACATTCTGTATCATCAATGAAACATAACTGGTATTGCAGGTATTGTGATTATTTTATTAAAGTTATATACAACTACATTAAAATTATGCAATAGCTCTGTTATTGGCAAAAAACTAATACTTTTTTCAACATTTGTTTTAGATTTGGATCTTCAACAAGAAGAACTTGAAAATATCTGTCTATTTGAAATTGAAAAGTTGCTACTTACCAATGGAAGTACAGTGAGAAATTTTGATGATATGCCAAGTGTTCCAGACAATTATGTTTCATCGTCGAACAATTTATTGATAATGAAAGAATTATTGTATAACAGACTAGCTCTTCAAAGGGAACATGATGGTTATGTAAAGTGTTTAACTGCCGAACAGGAAAGGATATATAAAATTGTTATGGAAGCGACTGAAAAAGGTAATGGAGGTGTGTTTTTTGTATATGGTTATGGTGGAACTGGAAAGACGTTTCTTTGGAAGACATTCTCAGCTGCATTACGATCAAAAGGTGAAGTTGTATTGAATGTTGCATCCAGTGGAATTGCTTCACTTTTGCTGGATGGTGGTAGAACTGCTCATTCAAGGTTTGTAATTCCAATCAATATTAATGAGAATTCAATATGTTCGATAGAGCCTAATACTGAGTTAGGTGATTTAATTAAAAGAGCAACATTGATTATTTGGGATGAAGCACATATGACTCACAAGCATTGTTTCGAGGCTCTTGATAGAACAATGAGAGACATATCACGTTCCAGTCAACCAAACATGCAATCCAAGCCGTTTGGGGGAAAGGTCATTCTATTTGGTGGTGATTTTAGACAAATTCTTCTGGTCATCCCTAAAGGTACCATAACAATGATAGTCAATGCTTCTTTGAATTCTTCTTATATATGGCGACACTGTCAAGTACTAAAGCTAACTGAGAATATGAGATTAAGAGTTGGTTGTCAGGAAGCAGATTTGAAAGAATAAAGGAATTTGGAGAATGGATTTTAAAGATTGGTGATGGTCTGCTTGGTGAAGAAAATGATGGTGAGATTGATATTTAAATACTAGATGATTTACTTATTCATGACCAAGTCAATCCTATTTCTTCTCTCATTTCATTTATATATTCGGACATGAATAAGTTTTTGTGGGATTTAACGTATTTCCAACAAAGACCGATTCTTGCTCCAACTAATGAAGTGGTGGATTCAATAAATAAAGAGTTGTTAGAGAGTCTGCTTGGTAAAGAAAAGTTTTATTTTAGTTCAGATAGTTTATGCCAACAGAGGAAGAATAAGAGCTTAATATGGCATTGTTTCCTCCTGATGTGTTAAACAATCTTCGTTTATCTAGTTTACCTAACCATAAATTAGTATTGAAACTTGGTGCTCCAGTGATGTTACTCAGAAACATTGATCAGGCAAATGGATTGTGTAATGGTACACGTTTACAAGTCACGAAGCTCGGAAAAGTTGTGATTGAAGCAAAAATAATCACAGGGACTAATATAGATCATCATACTTTGATTTCAAGACTGAAGATGCCACCTTCTGATAAAAGAATACCAGTGAAGATTTCTCGAAGACAATTCCCACTTTCACTGTGTTTTGCTATGACAATAAATAAAAGTCAAGGACAATCATTGGAGCATGTTGGTTTATATCTTCCACGTCCAGTGTTTAGTCATGGCCAGCTCTATGTTGCTGTATCTAGAGTAAAAAGTAGGAAGGGGTTGAAAATTTTGATTTGTGATAAAGAGAAACGAGTCTGTATAACCACTACTAATGTGGTTTACAAAGAAGTTTTACAAAATCTATATAAACATTTGTCAACCTGGCAACGTCTGTTGGATATAATGGAGGAACTGTTGTTAGGAAATGTTTGTTGGAAAGGAATACAACTTTTTGAAAGCATCTGATACTTGCTCTGCATTAAGCCTATCCTGAGAACACATGTGATGAAAAATGTTTATATCTGGCATTGTAGTAACAGGTTTGCAGCTCTCATTTTTAATGAGAGTACTAAATTCTTTATTAATAACATTATTCTCTTAACATCTGTTTACTAACCTTTGTAATTTCTGTTGACCGACCTTTTTAACATGGGTTGACTAAGATCTGATAGTTACTATCTATCCATCTGGCAAGCTCTGTTGGAGATAATGGATGACAGTTCTTAGGAAAGTCTGTTGGAAAGCAACAGAAGTTTTTAGCAGTTAATAGATAACAATGGTTTGCTATCAACATAATGGAATTGCTGTTGAATAAACCTATTGATCATTAATTTATATCAATTTTGTAAGTCTGCACTAATTATTTTTTTACTCTCTGTCAATATATCTTATGCATGGTTTTCTAAGAATCGACCCGTGTTTGCACACGTGTAAGATCGTATTCGGACCCGAACGAGTCGATCAGAAGAGTTTATACTCAGTTTGAAAGGCGGAAACAGACAAACTGAGGTCAATTCAGCAAGATATACACTTTAAACTGTCGTTCTATTGATTTTGATGACAAATACAGCGAGACGACACTTCGGCAGCACTTCGTTGCACAAACCGGAAAGGATTTAAGTAATATCGCATAGACAGGTATTTATAGGGCTGTGATTCCGTGTGAAAGTGTTTTCAAGCGAAATTAAAGTTCCATGCGGAACTTAATTCCGTACGGAATTACACCCACACACTTTCATGCGGAATTAGCTACTCATGCGAAATTACCTAATTTCTCGAACCACGTGCCCTGTTTTATCTATCTACATACAAGACTCGATACAAGACGAAGTCGACAGACGCATGCACTAACAGACTCCCCCTCGAATGTTGACGAGTCTTCAGTGTCGAGTCTCCGCATCTTCAGCCTTTGTCAGTCTTCGGGCTTTTCTTTGAAGTATCTTACACTGTAAATCATCCTCAATATCTATCTCTATCTCTTAGCACTAGCAGACTCTTCTCGAATAAACTCCCCTAAAATGTTGATTTCTTTTCTTCTCTTTCAAACAATCCCAATATCGCAATCTGATTCTATCTTCTTTTGATCAGATCTGTTGATTCCTTAAGTTCTCAGCAGCTTGCGTGAAACACAAGTTTCTAGAAACATAACATGGCTCTTACAGACTCCCCCTTTCAATCAGCTGGGATCGCAGTCTGAATTTCACAGGTTTAAGATTGTCATCTGGCTCTCTCTTAATCACAGAATCTACAGGTATCGGAACCTGGCTAACCTACACAGTCTCTACATCCAACATAAGTTTTATAATACTTAAGATTTATCAATTTCAGACAATACTCGTAAATTTCTGATGAACCACTATCAAGATAGATTTCAAAACCTTTTTATACAAACTCCCCCTCAAAAGATGCTCATCATGCTCAGCACTAGGAATTTTGAAAGTCAACTTTCCAAAAACAGTTGTCGAAAATCTTTTTGGATTTTTCAAAAAATTAATGCTAAAATACACACAAAATCTTTTTGGATTTTTCTATAAATGAAATGCAGAAAAGAAATATTTACAGACAATATTTTTGTGAGTTTGTGTAAGAGGATCATATCAGTTTTTGAGACAAATCACTAACACCGTTAAGCTTTATTTCATTTAAAGTTCTAAACAATTCACTTAGATTGTCAGTATACTTATCCACTAAAATTTTCACACAAAGTTCAACTGTTTCAAGATACGAGATTAATGTCTTAAGCACTTAAACTTATTCGCGTGTCCCACCTCTTGAATATACTCCCGTATCCAGATCCCAATATTCAGTCTTACAGGTGAGTATACCTAGATGATATCTGTTAAATGGTTAAATGCGAAACCGTGAGAGCTCAGGTCAGAACTTCCGTTCAGCAGAGAGATGGCGACTCGACTTTTGTTGTATCCCCTTTAGAGGATCTTTTCTTCAACAACACATGATTAACATTTTTCAATGTTTTATCATTTTTTGTACTGAGGGATGCGCTATGTTTCAAGCATTTTGCAAAGTATTATACGGAGACTAGGCCATTGCTTTCGCAATATCAGAAGTCTCAGGATAATACCCCAGATATCACTGAGTATAAAGACCTAGTATCTCAGAAAGAGGGACCTTTCAAACAAGATTTTGGGGGTTACCCATATATCCAAGAAATGTTCCCCACGATATCCGCAGTGAGATTGTTTGTCACATTTTACTATCCATTTCTTTAGCATGTTGTGATAGTCCACTGATGTACTATCATGTCCTCTTTTATACAACAAAACTCATTTTTGAATTTTATCATGTTTTTGGCTTTTCAAATTTTCTAATGATTTTGGATTTTCTAAAATTTTTACTCCCCCTAAAATGCAAACACTATTAAAGAAATTTGAAAACAAACTATTGTGAATTGCTTCATTTCCTCATCCCCTTGGCATAAACAATCAGAACTCCCCCTTTCAACAAACTATTTTCCCATTAAGATTTCAAAACACTTAAGTTTGTTTAAATCGAAATGGTTTTTCCTGAAAATAAGTTTTGTTAATTTTACAAACCACTTGTAGGTTCGGGGTTCATCATATTGTTTTTCAACCACTTGTAATAGGATTTCATCAAGTTCAAACTAATGACCTTGACTAATCACTTTGTATGACCAAACCTCTGTACTACTTGTAAATTTAACCAAAATACTTGAACAACGAAATCACTTTTCGTGAATTTCTCAAGAAAAATACCACCTGTAGGAAATACAGGTACAACTTAATGTCCCTGATTTACCACTTGTAGGTATTCACAATCAAACCTGTTTATAAAGAATGATGCCGATTCCTGCTTCACTCTTACCAACCTGGAAGCTCCGGCAAGTCAGGTTTTTCATTCAAAGAAAGTATCCACCCAAGCCTGACCAGCCTTGGGTGATATCGAGTTACCAACCCTCGGTTTCTTACCTTCTAACTTCTTTTCGTAGAACTCTTTAACCCCTTTGACTTTTCTGTCTATCATTTTTCCAAAGATGTGTTTCACTTTGGGGTTAAAGGCCTTCTCAACATCAAATTCCTTTTTATCAGAATAAAATTGATTTGAAATTTCAACTTTTCAAATTTTCTTCTTAAAATTTTCAGCCCGAAGTGGTGGAAAATTCTCATCATCCACAGTCAGCACTGATTTTTCACCTTTTACCTCAACATGTGGCTCCTCTGATTTTGTGGAATCAGATTCATCGCCAGAAGATAGCTCCTCTGATTTTGACGAATCAGAATCATTGCTAGAACTATTACTTGATTTCTTAACAACCCACCTTTGGTTGTTAGAAGCCTTTCTCTTGTAAAATCTATTTGAACATTCACCAATTTCAAATTTTGAATTTTTTAAGAGTTTTGTTCTGTCAATTGGTGGTTCAAACTCAATCACTTTTTCTTTCAGTTTACGAGATACTCCCTGTTTTGATTGTATTGCCTTAGAACACTCTCTGGCAATATGTCCAACTGTGTTGCATTGGAAACAGGTTCTCGTTTCCTTCTTTTGTTCAGCAAACTTCATTTCTTCTTGCTTCTTCGCAAGGAATTCCCTATTTGATTGTTTCCAGAAAGGGCTTTTCATCTCTTCCTCTAAGCTTATTCTTGAAACAAAATTCATTTTTGATTTAAAATCTCGAACATATTTTTCATTTTTATAATTTTCTGGTGGAGTAAAACCTAATCCTTTCTTTTTGAAATTACCGTTATGGTTTGGTTTCTTTTGATAACCAGAACCAGAACTGTAACCCTTTTTCTTGTTTAGACGTTGCTGAACTCTTGAGGTGTATTTTTTAGGTTTTTGATTAAGATTTACATCTTTTATTTCAGAAATATTAATTTCTGTTAGTTTGAAAACCTTTTTGATCATTTCAGGTTTAACACCTCTTATTGGAAATTCCTCATCAGAATATAATTTGTCAGAATCATTCAAAGTATATGCAACTTTAAACGTTTCGTCATCCAAATTAGATTTTGATAACAGGAATTCTTTGTTGTAAATTTTTTTGCCCTGTTTTTTGTTTTGACCCGGAGTGCTGGACTCAGACTTTGACTCCTCTGTTTCATCGTTATCTAACACATGATCCACTACTTTCTTCATCAATTGAGATTGTTGATAAGTGTCAGACGATGTGAAAATAACATCAATATTTTCTGGAAAATTGACCGAGGATTTTGACTCCCACTGTAAGTTTGTTGCCTTTTGAACTCTTTCAGAATTTGGATTTCTGGGCAAATATCCATTTTCCAGCGGGGGTGGACACTTGTTATAACTAACACCTTATTTCTTACCAGAATTCTTCTTGTCAGTCTTTTTCTTTGTGTCATTTTTCTTTTCTGGAATCTTTTCAGGAGTCTTTACATCAAATACCGTCTTTTCTTCAGGTACTTCATCTTCTTCAAACACCTTCATTCCTTCAACAGTCAGATAAATCCTATCAATGACATAAGAAGTACATGAGTAACTTTTCAACAAACGATTAACTCTTTCAGTTTCAATTCTTTGTGCTTCCAGTTTTTGTTCAAGAGCAGCACATTTTCAATGTAATTGTTCACAACTTTTTGCTTTATCATGAAAGCTCCTTGAAGTGTCTTCATTGCTGTTGCCTGCTCTTCACTTGTGTCATTGTACATATTCATGGCTTTGTTCAGCACATCATAAGACTCCTTCAATCTGTTCATGTTGTGAATCAACGAACTATTTTGTTTCTTCACTGCTTCATAATTTTCACAAATTACTAGACTTTTCTTTGCAATAAATTCTTCATCAATTTTAAAAGCTGGAACTTCTTTTACTTTTCTTCTCACCACTGGAACATCCTCATCATCACTGCTGACCGGTGTTTTGATCTTTTTCTTTTTCTTTTTAGCTTTTTCATCTTCACTGTCACTTTCTGCCATCATTTTCAAATGTTGTGCCATCCTTTTTGCATAATACTCAGTACCATCATCACTGTCTTCTTCAATTCTAGCAACAAAAGCTTTGTGACTTGATGCTTTGTTAGGATCATAATCATCCCAATTGAAACCTTCCCAGTTAAAACCTTCAGGTAACTTTTCATCATCTTGATCTATCAAACATGCTTTACCATCAGCTGAAACATATTTGTCCCAACTGAAATCTGCTGATGATTTCTTCTCATCCTGATTTACCATACATGCTCTCTTTGAAGATTCTTCAATTACCTTTCTCCCATGTGCAACTTGTGGTTCGTGTTGATTTGGTTGTTGAGCAACTTGATGGTATATGGCTTTCCGGTAGTAATCATTGTTGTTAAACGGATTTTGAGCTCCACTTGCTTCGCGATTAGTGCACCCCCTCTTGAAGTGTCCTTTTTCCCTGCAACGAAAACAAGTGACTTTAGATTTATCAAAGCCTAAAGTAGAAATATTAGCCTCACGGAGATCATCTCTTCCTGTGATCTGCTTAAATTTCTCAGCTCGTCTCAATACACTAGCCAAACACCATTTGATATCCATTAATTCCATCTCTTCAGCATCGATCTGATCGTAATCCTCCTTAGTCAGCATTGGATTCCCGATCCGACCTGCAACAAAACTTCCATATGATTCTAGAACAGTTCCTAACAAAGACATATGGCTTTTTGAAATTTCTTCTGTATAATCTTGATCATCCTCAAGATTTAAAACAATGTTGCACTGAAGCTTCTTTCCATTTTTCTTTGTTGAAATGTTTGGATCAAAAAATGGATATGATGAAAAACTTGTGTTGCTGTTTGACCCTTTTGAGGAACTTCCTGATGAACTCTTTGCATTGAATGCAGTTTCAACCTTTGGAGATAAGTTGGTGGTTTTGTCATTTAACCCTGCTTTGTAATAAAGCCCAATGTCTTGTTCACCATCGAAATCTTTCATTCTTGAGATCTTTCTCTGTTCCATCTCCTGAGCCTCAATCTTTTCAATGAATTTGCTAAGTGTTAGATTGCTAAACCCTTTCTTGTTTCTTAGCATCATGAGATATGTGCCCCAAGTTTCATGTGGCAATGCATCAGCTAGCTTCTCTATCAGCTCTTCATTGTCTTTGTTGATGCTCACTCTCTTCAAGTTAACCAGCAAATTGCAGTATCTTTCGATTATCTGCTTTGTGCTTTCATTTTTCAAACCATGAAATAGATCAAACTCTTTCTTCAGAAGCGATTTTTTTGTTCTCTATCATTTCTTGACTTCCAACAAACTTTGATCTTAAAGCTTTCCAAATCGAATAAAAACTTCCATTATGTTGCAATAAGACCATGATGTCTTCTTTCACAGCTTGTTGTAGAAGACTTAGCATCATTTTTTCATTCTTGTATTTCTTTTTATCATCAGCACTCATATCCTTGATAGCAATCTCCTCTTCATCATCATTTATCGGTCTAACGTATTTTGTCTCAACACATTCCCAAGCATCCAAATAATTTGCTTGAACCCAGTTTTCGAAACGTCCTTCCCAACCCTTATACTCCTCGATGTTCATGAGTTTGGGCGATTTTTGCATAGTGCCCATTTCGTTTTCTAACATTGTCTGCTGAATTATAGAAATCGGAGTAGCGAACGCGTTGTAGAATTCCTCTTCCATGATTCGGTTTTCAAAATTACACAAACTGACTGTTCAAACGAAATTACCCTTCACACGGAATCACTTTCAAACGAAAATACACTGATGCAGAATTACTTGGTTCAAACGAGATCACCTTCAAACGAAATTAACCTCTTGGTGCGGGATTACTAATTCCGCGTGAACCAACCCAAGCAAAATTACCAGCTGATGCGGAATTAGGGAATATCGCGTGAACTTTCAAACGGAATTATCAATCTGGTGCGAAGTTACACCCTAATCTCGTGCGGAATATGCTGATGTCATCATTCTCGATGCGAAATTTGTCAAATTGATCTAGTTCTAGGCCGATTTTAGTTCTGAAACTTTCTAGGGTTTGTTAAAACATAAAAGCGCACATAATGTGTAAAAATCAAGGCATATTGACCGTAAAAATAGTTTCAAATTGAAAAAGAAGGTGTAGAAATCAGAATTCGTAGCTGAATTGGTATGAACTCTTCCTCCTGAGCTCTGATACCACTTGTAGGATCGTATTCGGACCCGAACGAGTCGATCAGAAGAGTTTATACTCAGTTTGAAAGGCAGAAACAGACAAACTGAGGTCAATTCAGCAAGATATACACTTTAAACTGTCGTTCTATTGATTTTGATGACAAATACAGCGAGACGACACTTCAGCAGCACTTCGTTGCACAAACCGGTAAGGATTTAAGTAATATCGCATGGACAGGTATTTATAGGGCTATGATTCCGGTGAAAGTGTTTTCAAGTGAAATTAAAGTTCCATGCGGAACTTAATTCCGTAGGAATTACACCCACACACTTTCATGCGGAATTAGCTACTCATGCGAAATTACCTAATTTCTCGAACTATGTGCCCTGTTCTATCTATCTACATACAAGACTCGATACAAGAAGAAGTCGACTGACGCATGCACTAACAACACGGGTCTTACCGCTAGTAAGCATTATATATGTAAAGTTTCGATCTTACTAACATGCATGTTATTGAAATAAGGGCAATGCATAGTTTCATATTCATGCATAGGCAATACCCAATCGACTTATACCATCTCTTACATAAACAAAAATGCATTTATATCACTTGGTTGTGCTAATTTGGTAGTCTTTCTTAGAGTTTAACTTGAGTTAACCGATGTATATCATATGGGTAAACATCCGTGGGTAAAAGGGCTTTATATGATCTTGTTGCTATGGCAATATTGTTAGGTTCTGTAGGGTGGACTGTATCAAAGTAAGTAGACGATGTCCGAGTAGCGCAAGGAGTTGAGTTCAGAATGCATTGCCAATCATCTGTTACTGGACAACAAGGCCGAGCTTTATATTTATTATAATCAGGTAATTTCTTTTTCTTAGTCGGGATTGGCAAGGAGGGAGGCGTCACAGGGGCACCTACACATAAGTAAAGAGGCAAAATGAGTTTGTAGCCAAAACATAATTGTTTTTCAATCTTGTGAGTGTCATAAGTTTATTGCTATATGGTGATGTTTATTATAACATAGCAATGCATTATTGAAAGAAAAACAAGAAAAATCTAAATCATTTAATAATATTACAAATGTTCCTTTTTAATTTTTTTTTAAATTAAAAAACCATTACACTAGTTTATTTATGTCTTTTTAAATTTTAAACGTTTACCTATGTGTGTGTATATATATATATATATGTGTGTGTATAGTAGAGCGTTGAAGTGAGACTAAATTCTTGGTAACGTTAAAAAAGAAGAAATTTCAACCAACAAAAATGCTTCATTTTGCTTTATTTAATATTTATGTTTAATGTTATTGTAAGAGTATATTGGTAAATTTACACAGATCATTAATCTGTAGTCTTTCCCAACACCATCTCTTAGGCATTATAGTGCCATAAAGAAGGAGAGACATTTCTAGAATAATGCTTAAAAGGAGAAAAAAATGGAAAGTATTCGATGAAAAGGGCATTAAGAGACATTAACTGTTACACATTTTTTGAAGGGGTGTTGTAATGCTATAATGTTGATGTGGCGAAAAATGTATCTTGTGGGGCACTAACCATTACGTATGGTCTAATAGCTAGTTACATTTTGTAGTCTTCCTTTTTAATAGCTAATTACATTAAATTTATAACTTATATTCAAAACATATTTAAAAAAAAAATTAAATTAGAGTGTAGGATAAATTATAATGTGTGTAAGATAAATTACAAGGTGCGTAGGATAAATTTCCACATGTTTGGTATAAAATTCGATAATGTGTAGGATATATGTAGAACAAATTTTATGTGTAGGATAAAATGAAATTGACAAATTAATTAGAGAGAGAAAAATTAATGTAATAAAAAGATATAAACTATTTAACGTAAAAAGTATAAGGGGGTAGGGGCGCTCCACTAGTGATGGAGTTCCATCACTCACAACATCCAATCAAGTTCCGCCACGTTATCGAGATTTATTCCATCACTAGTGATGGATTTTAGTGGAAATGTCTATCACTCACCACACAAACATCTACCTTTGAAAAACAATCGAACATGTGCAGCACCACAAACATCTTCACGCGTAATCATGGCAACGCGTTACCACATCCACGCGTGAACTTTAGGACCGACGGTGGTGTATAACGACATTCAACGTGTGATCATTTCTTCACCACGGGGCGCCCCGAATGACCTAAACTATTTAATATTTTGCCGTTATACCATTACATTTTATTTTTACTTAAATTGATTTATTCTCATTTAATCTCTGCCTATGTTATGTTATATGTATATATAAAAAGATTATTTTAGAAGAGATAAATAATCATTGAATTCTATGTAAACTTAATAAGTTGGCCTTACTGGCCTAAGCTATAATGGGCTCCATACTCGCCCCTTTCTATTGGCTAAAATTTTTTAAACTTAATAATTTCAATGGGGTGTACTTCAAATCTTAGATATAGGTTCTTTTATGGGTGTGTTAGACTACTCGGTGTGGAGGCAAGTCCTTGGAGGATGCCTCTTCACGTCATCACCACGTCAACATCCAAGGATGATGCCCCTCCAAGGATGACCAAGGGAAATGGGGGATGGACCTCATCCCATTTATTTATTTTTTCTTCCCACTTTTGTGAAATCCAACTCTACAACATCCACCGCCTTTGCTCTTGCTCCCCCGTTTATTTAATTTTTCTTCCCCTGCCCTTGCTCCCTTTTTCTGCCCTTGCTCCCCCTTTTTCTTCCTCCAACTCCACCGCAGCCGCCACCACCACCACCGGAAAATCCAACTCATCGGCATCACCTGTTACTCATCCCCTTACCTTCATTTTCTTGTTCTAAAACCATTCTCTCACACCTAATTTTTGCAGGTTCTAGAGAGAGAAACTGAAGAACAGGTTCTAGAGAGAGAAACACCTATTTTTTTTTTTTTAAAAAGTAGCCATTGAACGGCTAAAAGTGATGAGGTGGAGGGCCGGCTGGAACGGCTGGGAGAAGATGCTGAGGAGGACGACGTCCCTGTGGAAATGGTGTTGAGGTCCGGCGATGGGGCTAGACGGTCCAGGGACGTCCCTGTACCGAGTATGTTGAAATATATGTATATTTCCTATTCAATTTCAAACATATGTTGAACTTTAATATTTTCGCTTCTAATATTTTGTGTTTTTTGTTTTGTATGTTGGTCCGTCCCGAGCTTATGAGACCTGGAACAGAGTTGGGCTTGTTTAAGGAGCCTGGAGCTGATATTGGGCTTTAAGATGATGGGCTGGATGTATTGTACTTGGGCTCAGGGCTTGGAATGCGTATAACTGGAGCTGCGTCTAGAAGATTTAGTTTTTTTTGATACACACACCTCTCACTTTCCTCTCTCTTGGGGTTCAGTTTTGAAACTTGATTTAGGGCGTCAAGATCTTGTTACTGTTGGTTAGATCTGTTCATGCCTGTTAAATCGATTGAGAGTCTCGGGTTGTCAGATGATCTGCTGCTAGATTAAGTGTTATGCTTCATTTGTTTCAGTTTAATTTTTGTATAGAATTTGAAGATTTTAGTGAGTTTTGAATCTCTGATTACCAAAAATTGACAGAGTAGCCTTAGTGACAACACTACTTTAAACATAGACCCCCTCATGAGTACAACCATGGCATGAAAAACACAAACTCTTAAATATATATCATGACCTTTTATAGTTTACCTTCTTTTTTCTGTAAAATGCTTGTTGTGTTGATGAAAGTGAATCTAGCATCTGGTTTAAGTTTGTTGAGTCCATCAACAAGAGTTTTTAGCCTATTGTTGAATACATATTCGGCATCATTGACGAGAACTGAGCATGGTTTTCCTACAGCTGACCAACTTTTAACAATAAACGGAGTGCAACCCAATTGAGCTAGACCGAACAAAGCAAACTTCCTACCTCCCAAGTTATACAAAGCCTGTCATACACCAAAAGTTAAAAAAAAAAAACTACAAAAGTGTACGTAAAAGCTAGTGAACAAAGATGTGAGTAACAAGGTGTGTGTACCTTTAGTTGCCGATAATATTGTATAATAAGGATAGTTGCGTAATTTATCTTTGAATATAACAATGATGAGTTGTAGATACGATCAAACCCTGTCCAATAATAGTAGTTGTAGATGTAATCGCTCATGCCAATGTTTACAACATAAATGCATTCTTTAAGGAATGTTGTGTTCTTTTGTATGCGTGAAATGCGTGAAACTGTCGAATTGTGATGAACTATTTGTTGGTGAAAGCTGAATCGGTCACCCTGTGATGAAAATCACAATATAATATAAACTTGTGGTCTATTTGCTAATCAAAACTTAGAAATTGAATGTAACATATTCTATCATTAAAATCTGATGACTGGAACACTAATCACGAAGATTATTATAACATGTTAACATGACCATTTACTATTATAATATCTTAACATGACCAGTTACTATTATGATATGCATATCATGTTTCTAATTTTTGGCCTATTTGAAAGAAGGAGATAGTTAGGGTATACATGGATCTGTAAATTCGTCGTTCAATTCTTTATGATGAAATTTTAAGAACATGTGATGAAAATGTTGATCCAAAGATTAGAGTAAAGCCAAGTAGGGCTAACTCACTTGGTAAAGGCTCTTGCTTTTTAGTGGGAAGTCTTGGGTTCAATTCCAAGTAAGGGTGATTTAGTTGTAAATATAGGAGTTTGGGAGAGTAACATTAGCCATTCAAAAAAAAAAAAAAAGGATTAGAGTAAAACTTGTGAAACAAATTAAACCAGATAGAGCATGCACTTGTCTAACTACCTGAAACGTTTATCCCAATATCAACCTAAGTTAAGAGTCGACGAATCCAAGTTAAATATCAAGCAACAAAGCTCATGAATAGTAAACGCCAAATGCTATATGTTGATCTTTTGAAAAAAATTACAATATCTAAACAAAGTCTTACAAAAGAAATTTTATAAACAAACTTTAACTAAACTCATTCCAGCGACGGTAAAATTGGCTCAGCGAACAATATAATGACACTTCCTTGTATGTCTCCGACTACATTATACTTTTTCTTACAGGTAGTTTGTAGTTTTTTCGAAGATCTCTTTGGATTGCTTATTTGTAGATGTTTTTAATGTTCTTGATATTCTTTTCTATAATTGATTAGACTATGTGAAGTGCATTAACTAAAAATTGTAAAAGTAACTATCACATAGGCGGTAAAAATTTAACTAAATTACACATTCACAAGCGTGTAGCGGGTTAGCCACAAACACAATAACTTTTATTGCTTTCTTTTATTATAAAAATGGGAAGGAGGCTTTGATAGGATAGATTGTGATACCCCAAGCCCTCGTGCTTGTTAATGTGACTAGAGGGGTGCTCGCGTGATATGGCGAGAACACAAACACTAGTAATCACGTAACATGTTAAATTTTTTTAATTTAAAAAACTATAGCAATGTCACACTAAAATTAAAGAGAACAAAGTATATGTTTTTATAATATAATTGACCTATATATTAAAAAGGAAAGCAAATGAACAGCAATCATAAATAAATATTAAAAAGAGTATTAAAAGAAAAGTAAAAAAGTATAAATGAATGAATAGTATTGGGTACTGGTACCGGTATTAAATTTACTAAACTGAGTATATTTTCGGTATTCGCTTGGCATTGGTACTCATCGGGTTTTACTCTCAAATACCGGTGCCGTACCAGTACCGACTGTATCAAGCCGTACTGTACCAGGTATACTCGGTACCGGTACCTATTTCTAGGGATTTCGGTAATGGTATTTTCGGTACCGGTTGGTACCGAGCTCATCAAATCTAGTAGCAACATACCAATGCAAGTAATTGCACAGTTTAGATTACTTTTCATACACACATTAAGTATTAAGTCAACTGTATTTCGTTTGAATGAGGTTTTATATGCACAACAACTTATTTTGCTTTATTTTTTTGTCTTTTTACGTAATGAAAGAATTGTAGCATGTAAAATTAAATTGGATATTTAGATTATTGATGAGCAAATAGTATCAAATCCTGTAATCAAACCGGTATCGTATCGGTATCAAATTTATTATACGAAATCATTTTTGGTACCAATTTGGTACCCACCTTTTCGTGTTTTAAAAATCGTTACTTTCGGTTCGACAACGGTCTAGCACCATACCTATATTTATTGATTTTTACATTCAAATACCATACCATATTGTACCGAACATTTTCGGTGCCGATACCTAATTTCGATGATTTTCCGGATCGGCATTTTCGGTGCCGTTACAGGTACCGAGCTCATCCATATTTTAACGTGTTAGCACCGTAATAACTGAACTGAAAACAACCGAATTTCCAACGTGTATGATGTGTGGGTCCTATTATTATATATTAGGTTATTTAAAATCGTTTTTTAGGACGGATTAACTATCCTTTTCACGACATTTTTATTTATGTCTTGATATTCGGTATCTGCATGTCGTTACTGACACACGTTTTGCAGTCATTGGGTCCCCGCCGCAACGCGCAGACGGAAATTTAACTAGTTAGAAAGAAAAATTAAGTATGAAAAAGTTATGACCGCTTAAAATCATATGGGGCAGTTGGTCTAAGTGTCAACGATATCTTTTAAAGGATTATATTGTATAATTTAAAAATTGTAATTAGCAAAATTAGTAGATATAACTTTTTGTCATCCTTATATAGATAACGAAACCCGGGGTGGGGGGAGGCATTGGCGCCCCTCTGTTTGGTGCTTACAATGGGTTAACGGTGAAATGGTGGTGACGTGGAAGAGGCGTTCACCCCTACTATGGTCAGTCTTATATGTAAAAGTTCTATCATGTTAACTTAATAGAATTTAAATAATGCCCATTTTAGTAAGAAAACCCTAGCTTTATTAATTATTTGCTAATTAGTCTGTTTAAAATATCAAGTTTTATTAGGTTATCAAATTTAGTCTTGTTGTTTCTTCAGGTTTTATCTTTTTAGTTTAACATGAAACCCATATGTTTAGTATATTGCAATGATTCCTTAGTTATGCCTTATCTATCTATAACATTAAGATAAATGATACCAATGTAGTGACAAATGGTGATTACATTATGAAATCCAGTTCTGTCTAGAATACCAGCTCCACCACTAGCGTAGTTTACGCCTTTGCTGATCTGGTCATCGGTTGCGGTAACATACGTTGGAATGAATCCATCAAAGCCAAGATTTTGACCTAAAATCACACAAACGGTATGTTAAGCTGAATGATATAGATGTCCATATTAATGTTAATCGGATGTATAAATTCATATGCAAAAAAATATTAACTAAAATGTTAATCGGATGGTATTAATGGTAAGTTATCCTACAAAGTCTCCTAAATCTAAGAAGTGTACAAAGACAGAATGAATCGCAAAATATAACACAATGTCGAGAAAAACCGACGCAATGAGTCGCACAAAAAAAAACCACAATAATGCAAATATAGAAAAGACACAATGTTAAATAAAAAGACACAATGAGAAAACAAAAATTCTAAAATCTACAAACTATAAATTCAAAAGTGAAAACCTAAAATTTCATATCTTAGAGTTCGAGGAGACGGTTCTAATGCCGCTTGAATGAGGTCAATCGGAATCCATTTGATACCCTTCTTACAACTTCTTGTTTTTAGAAAACTTTATATTCGATCCTAACCGATGATATTAAAATAAGCTTCAACCATATACAAATTCGATAACCCTAGTTGGATACAGAGAGTTAGGGGCTCTTTGTTTACCTCTTAATGGTTTAGACTGTTTGTTTCACGAGTAGATGTCTGAATAGTTCAGACATTTGCCTCTGAATGGTTAAGATTTATACAGAGTCTAAATGGTTAAGATTTATACAGAGTCTAAATGGTTAAGACCTTTAATCTGAATTGGTCAGACATTTGCCTCTGAATGGTTAACCATTATACAAGCTCTTAATAGTTCAGACCTCACCTCTTACTAGTTCAACGCTTAATGGTTCAGACCTCAGACCTCTTATTGGTTCAACACTTAACCATTCAGATGTTACCAAACAACCCCTTAATTTACCAAAGGTGAGAAGATAAAACTAATAAAATTATCAAATCACCTTTATTTATTATTATTATTATTTTGTTTTTGTAAAATACCAATTTAATTAGGGCCTTACATCAGAGTTAATGGAAGGCTTGGTATGTTTACATGGTTCGTTTTTTATCATTAACTATAACCATAACTGCTAACTTCGGTTATGAAGTCAGTTATGGTTCGGTTTCCATTATTTCCAGTTAATTAACCAAGAAAGGTTTGAAAGAAATAGGGATGTTATTAGGGGCGTGCACTGTTAGGACTTAGCTTTGGTCTTTCTTATAGAATAACCAAGACCATACTATTTGGTTAAACTACCGATGTAGGATTCCATTTTAAGTTAAATTTTCAACAAAAAATTATGATCATAATACCTTTGTTCTTCATTAAAATAAAAGGGCCTCTACAACAAGATTATTCTGTTACTTACATACTTTTATCTTATTTCGGTTAACCAAAGCAAGATCATAATACCTTTGTTCTTCATTATAATTATATTTTCGGTTCGGTTTTGGTTATTTCGGTTAACCAAGCATCATAACCGTAATCATAATTGATTAGTCAGTTATACAAAGTTTCATAACCATAACCATCGGTTATCGGTTATTAGTGGTTCGGTTATATCGGTTATGGTTTGGTTATCGGTTATGATGGTTATTTTGCTCACCCAATTTACTTATTCCCTATTTTTTATGGTGATGTGGGAGGATCTTTGGGCCCTAATTCTCTTAGCGGACTGAGTCGAGTTGGGCCAGGGAAGAGTCTATAGGTTGGGTCATGAGATAGGGTCGAAGTCACATTTAGGAGACCATGTCTACGGCGACAAAAAGTTGGTCGAGAGGAGGGAACTAGATTCAAGGGTTGAGTATTAGTTCTATCTTTTAATTATTTGCATTATTATTTTAGTATTTATAAGTAGTTTATTTTCATTTTCCTAGAATTGTGATCCACCATTATTTAAGTGGGAATCAAGATTATGATTATTTTCTTAAACATGATTATTATTTGATACTGAAAACTACTTGTCAAATCATCTGACATTGGAGCTTTCCGTTAACATCGTTTGCCTATCGTTCGTCTGTTCTTGATTACCATTTATTTGTGTTTTCGTTTGCATCATGCGTATAATGAGCTGTTAAAAATATGTAGGGCCCAACAGGATATGGAGGTCCCCTGGCCCTGATGCCTCATGGCTTAAGTCCGGAAAATGCCAAAAAAGAAAGGTAATAGTGAGATTCATACGAAGGTCTCTAGAGGAACATAACTTGTAGTTAAAAGCAGCATATGCCAGTCATTATTTATTCACAAAAGAAGAAGGACCTCACATACATTTAACAAAGGTTTGTGTAACTTTTTTTAAATGGGCTCCAAAAAATTTGAGGCCCAAACCAATAGCTTTACGCCTTTACCTTGTTACACTGACACATATGGGCCGGCCCTACCGTCTTATGTATTTCACATATTAGGATGCATAAGTATTTGTACGTAATGGTTTAAAGATATGTGAAGGAGAAAAAAGAAGAGATAACGGATTATTTATATATGATAATACCTTTCAAACAATACTTTTTTTATATTGTTGATAAAAAGTTAAGGCGTTTTGTTTTCTTTTCAAAATGTTCACTAAAAACACATATACAATGCCATTTTCCGTATATCAGTGATACTTGATCATTAACGTAAAAGCAAGTAAAGCCAAAAGAGACAACATACCGATAATATCAGCAGCGGTTCGACCATTGGTGAACCTGCCTGTGTGACCTTTAGGAAAATCGATTCCATACGGTGGATAATTTGCTTTCCACTTAGTATCAAGTTGATTGTTATTACCGGTATCAAAAAGCGAGTCTCCAAATATAAAGTAACATGGGACTTGTGGTTTACCGGATACAACAAAATTTGGAAAGTACAAAAGCATTATTAAACAAGTGAAATAGTTTAATAAGCCAAAATGGCTACCCATATTTGTTTGTGTATAGAGAATGGTTTGTTGATTGATTATGAATGGGAATTTTCACAAACTTTAAACAGACAATGAGATGTTGGCAAGAGTGTTACGCAAAATGATAGAAAACTAGTAGAATTGTTTCGGTGTAGCGAGAAACACGTATGTAATACAAAGTAAAAAAAATATTTATATTGGTTGTCTCATACATGTGTTTTAAATTGATGAAAAAAACCATAAAATCGAATACTGATGTTCGACCGATATCATTGTAGTTTATTAAAGTACCGGTACTTAATATAGTTTATACCCATGGCATTATAGCCTAATGGTATCTTGATGGTGGGATAAGGCTTATGACCATTAGGTCATGGGTTCGATTCCCACAAAGGGGGTTTTTCCCAGATTTATTGGGTTTCCTCCTGAATTGGTGTATAGGTATTATTGCCTAGTGGAGATGGATATGATTGGGTGGTTCTGCTGGTGGCACGATGATACTCCAATGGTCCGTCAGTGATCCAAATTTACCGTTCAAAAAAAAAAAAAACTTAATATAGTTTATACCTGAACATTAACAAAACAAAAAAAAATATATTCAGTACAAAACCGAAAATAAGTAAAACCAAAAATTATTCCATATATAACTTTGCAACTTTTTTGTGCATAACAACTTGTAAATTGTGCTTTATGAGTTTTTCAAAAAAAAAGTTGAATTTTTACTTTTAACCAAAATGTTTTTACCTTTTTCAATTTTAACCCTACATAATTTGTTTTTTTAACTTTAACCCAAAACTTTTCATTATTTGCAATTTAACTTCGCAACTTTTGTCACTTATACTTTTCATCTTTCGCAAATTTTCGTTTTACGTATAGTTCTAAAATTTTCGAGTTAATATGACGCAACGTGCATGTGTGGTTCAATGTTTTTACCTCTATTTTTCCATGTTTGACAGGTTCGTCGCAACACGCATATCCTACATCGAGTCAGTGTTGGTCGTCGATGACGGTTGTGTGACATTAGTACTATTTGACACACCGTTTTACGCCCCGCCGCAACGCGCGGTGTGCTTTGGGGGTTTTCAAAGAAAAAAATGGTTATGCTTATAGTTGTCGTAACGTTGGCTTGGGAGGGTTTTCCAAAAAAAAAATGATTTTTTTTTTACTTTTCACCCAAAAGTACGTTATAAATTACTTTTAACCAAAAACTATTTGTTTTTTTTACTTTTAACCCAAAACTTTTTATCTTTTATAATCTATTCTCATAACTTTTTGTACTTTCAACTTTGATCCTTTATAGTTTTCATTTTCCGCAAATTTTTCGCTTTATGCTTGGTTCTAAATTTTGTGACTTAACACATCGCAACGTGCGTCTTTGGTTTAACGTTTTTACGTTTCGTTCTAAATTTTGCGAGTTAACACGATGCAACGTGCGTGTGTGCCGTGTGGGTGAACGTTTTTACATCGTCTGTTTTTTCCCCGTTTGACAGGTTTAACATAACGTGTGGGTCCTAGATTGACTTAGTTATAACTAAAGAATCCCCGCCACATTGCGGCGGGTCGCAATCCTAGTTATACCAAATTATGAGAATAAGTACAGGTGTGAAAAAATACGTAAAGTACTCAAACCGATCAGTTCGCTGACAAATATTTTATTTTGAATATAACTTAGTTTAAATTCAATAAAATTAATATTATAATTTTGAGAAAAAAACATAAATGTGTACTAAGATTAAGCTACTAAAGAAATATCAAAAAATAATATCGATATTAATGTTGTTTAGTTGGTATCGAAACGGTCCGATACGTTACCAGTAATCGATATAATTTACCATACAAAAGATCCTTTATTTTGAATAAATTATGTTTGCAATTTAATCTACATAGATTGATGAATAAAATAAAATACAGTTGCGTATTCATTTTTCTTAGAATTTAATGAACCTCCAAGTTATGAAAGAAAAACCAAATTATATAATAAATAAAATATTATTAAATAAACAATTTGGTTACCGCATGTAACAAACAACTTGTAGAATTTCCTCTGTGTTGTCGCAAAAATTCAGTGGATTCAAGTCATTATGGTATTGGTATGGTATAATCACTCTATACAGCAACCAAAACGAAAACAAAAGATAGAGTTGTGATATGACCAAAGATATGGATATGTGTTTTATATAAAAATGAATATTAGCCACGTTTCTAATAATAAAAATACTCTGTTTTATTTAGTCGGGATCGGATTGTTTTGTTACGATAGTATGTTACCAGCACTCGTTATAGCCTACGATACAAAAAAAGTTATAATTTAAATACGAATCTGCTTTCAACATTATTTGGCCGGTCACAACGCGACAGGAACTCGATTGGTTATGGTACCTGCGCTGGTTGTAACAACCGAAAGAGAAAGTAAAGAAAAATAAAGAAAAATAAAGTCGATTGAAAAAACAATACCTGATAATATCGATACTTGTACAGATGTTATTTGACTAAGATCGGTTCATTTTGTCACATTACACGTTCGACACCATCACTCGTATAGCTCATGATACCAAAAAATACTATATTTTGAATACACATCCGTTCAACGAAATATATACTAATATTTTGAGGGAAACATAAACCATATGTTATTGGTAGGTGTCGGTTCGATTGTTACGGTACTTGTACGAGTAGTTACCCGTACTCGATATAACAACCAACAGAGAAAAAAAAACACTTTGTTGGGACAACATCATATATTCGGAATTTTATTATGTATTACATTATATTATTAGAATAATGAAAAGGGTAACAACATCAATTTATAAAGAAAAACAACTAAATGTTTGATAACATGTACCTTTATGTTTTATTTACATGTAAATTACTATTCACAGACCGTTTTAAAAAAAAATTATATCTATTTGTTGATAGAATTAGACACAACACAACACATACTCGAAGTTTTATAGATATTGTATATTAGAAGTTATAAGAGGAAAATCAAAATATGTTTAGATCTACTTTTTATGAACAAGACACTTTAGTGTGTGTTTATAGATATATATTACATGGGTTGATAAATGCAATATATATTAATAATAAAAAAAAATTATGTTATATTATACGATTGAATAAACCCATGTATTATACTAATAGAATAAAACATAATATAATTTGTTAACACATATAATTTTCAAGATATGTGTTTTTTTAAATGAACATTGGCGTGATAGTTATAATTTATGTAAAAGTTATTTTTAAAACGTTAGTATAGTCAACTGTGTATTAACTTTGAGTTTTTAGTACAACATATTTTTTGTTATTTAACATAATATATTTTAACCGTTCTTACCATTCAGCCACATTAAATGTTTGAAATTTTTAAAAAATCACTCATGAAAACGATATCATCATTATTTTTCATTTTGTTAAATATTTACTTAACATAATTTTGAACTTAGTGAAACTTTTATATAAAAATATATGTATATTTAAAAAAACTATTAATTAATTTCATATTAAAATCATCTGAATATAATGATATAATAACTATATATAAAAATAAGTATCCGTAATTAAGTATGAGACAAAGACAAAAAAAAAAAAAAAAAACCAAAAAATAGATGACTCCATTGGATGATATGTGTCTCCATGGTTTTCTTTTATTATATAATATAAATATAAATATAAATATAGATATTTTTAGATATAAATGTGGCTTATTGAATTGTTTTAACATTCATAATAACAATTATGTAGTATAGATTCAAAATTTTAAACAAAGAAAGTTTAAACCTATAAATCTTATTAATTTAACCGGTTGCAATTAGAAAAGGAAACTATTGGCCAGACAAAATTCAACTTAAATTTAATATTAAAAAGTAAAGAAAAAAAACAAAAACAAATATGGAAACAATTAAATTGTATTTAATCAATATTTTAGACGGAAAAAAAAAAGATGACTTTAATGAATAAGACGTGTTCATTAGAGGTGGTTTGAGTATGGAATCTAAAAATTTTGGGTAACTAGAGAGCTATACATTTAACATTTAAAATATTTTTTTTATTTTATTTTTAATTTCTAAACTTTTGCATATAAATACTTGTAAATGTTTTTTTTTATAAAACTTAATTGTACAACTACTATTCTATAGCAAAAATGGTGAAACTTTATATTTGGGTTAATTACAACTCGTTATTTGGGTATTTCACCGGAAATTTGGTCCCAATCGATTAATCTACGATCAGTGTTCTCAGACCCAGACTGGACTAGCCGGTCGGACCGGGAACCGGAGATGGAGCCGGTTCGGGTCATGGTATCGGGGCCGGAAATGCATTGAACCGCTGTTGAACTGGTGACCCGGCAGTTGGACCGGGAAACCGGCCGGTCAGACCGGTTTTTGGAAGGGTTGGACCGGTTTTTTATATATTTTTTTCAGATTTAACCCTATTAATTTTTGTAATATTTACGATACCTTCCGGTTCTTACGTTTGGTCGGACCGCTCAGACTATTGAACCAGTAAGAAGACCGATTCGACGTCCGGTTCTAAAAACATTGTGTAGGATTGAATTTGCAGTCAAAGCCTCTATGGGTAATCTCACTTTTGCGAGTAAGGATTATTTTGTGAACGAATACATGACCACTTTGTTAATAATTTTACTAAGATTTTAATAATTTTATTTGCGACGTAAAGATTTAATTTTCTTCACTCTTTATGTAAGAAGCTTGAAACAACTACGTTTAAATATTGGTAATATTCACATCATGGATGATTGGTAAGACCACATGGTGTGGTCTGCCAAATCAGACAAGATAGCGTCCTATAGCGCCCTTCCCCTATGTTCTAGGCGTCAAAGGGGGGACAATATGGAGGGAGCTTCCAGTAACAAGCATTAATGAAGTGTGCAGGTGAGATCCAATGCTTTCAACCAATCAGATTTTTTCCTCTTTAATTTCCCTTTTTTCGTATTTTGTTTAATAGCGGGCTTTAAAAGGGCATTATCCAACATTGTGCAAGTTAACGATAACGCCCCTCGCTTATGTGGTGCATACGTGGCTCTGACGTGACACTATAAAACTCCTAGGGGCTTTATACCACACGACTCAGCCTAATAATATTTTTGTAGCTAAATTACTTTTGATCAAATTATATTGTATACAATCTTAACAGACAAAGTTGGTGGATTTTCCACCGGCTTTGCCTTCCAGCCCCTATACTTTAATGATATTGTAATTTTAGTCTCTTGATTTTGGTACCTTTAATGTTTCATCAAATGGTAAATTTAGTCCCTAAACTTTCTACTTTGAATTTTCAAAACCACAACATCATCTTTCAAACTTTGTCAGCACCAACCCTCTACTTTGGTTTTCCACCATCACCCCCTTAGCTCTTACACAGTTATGCCAATAACCCCCTTCTTTTATATTTCCACTAGCACCCCCTCATCTTTTACACATTTTCGCCACCACCCCTATACTTTACACTGTCTTTTTTAGACTTTGCTTTTTTACCCCTTGCACTATTACTCCATTTTACACCCGCCCAACTTTAAAAAAAATTGCAATTGTAAACCCTAGACTACAACTCCTACTTTTCCAAATGCCAATGCATTGTGTTTTACGAAATGTATTAGGCATTGTGGTTTACACTTTGTGTCTACCTTTGTGTTTTACGCTTTTTTTGTAATTGTCTTTTACGCACTACGTTTTACAAATTGTGTTTTGTCTTACTATATGTTTCCACCCGTCGCGAGCCGCCTCAACGCGCGGAGGCAAAATACTAGTAACATCTTAAAGGAGAAAGTCGGTGCTACAGTGCACCGACAAAATTACACAAATGCCCTTTGTAACTTTCGATGGATGTGCATGCTTACTGCTGGCCTGATAGAATAAAACTTGACATGTGAATTGTTGTTTGACCACATTTTTGCCAATTCAAAACCCCAAGTACATTGTGACTCAACTAAGCAACAATGGAGGTAGAAGAATCTGGTCCACCGGTTCCGTCGTCTACCGCCGTTAGCTTCTTCCAACACCACCGACCAACGGTGGTCGATTCGCCATACCGGAGGTTTCTTCAAAAGAAAGTAAACCTTTAAAGACGGTGGTGGTGGTTTCAATCTGAACAAAGGAACCCACTTCAAGAAAACCGGTGATCAGCAAGGATTCCGTTTACAGCCAGTGGCATCTAGCGACAATTTTAGGAACTCCAACTACTAGGTGGTGTGGGTCTCTGAATGTCGAACCAGATCTGTGGTGGTGGTGTTATGGGAAGGAGATGTCACATGGAACCATGGATGTGCAGAGAGAGATAAAAGTTGAGAAATTGTGAGATAAAAGTTGAGAAATAATGGTGTAACACCTCGAAAATGGGTTTGTTAATCAAATCACGTTAATAGTAAAAGATGGGTAAAATACCGTTAGTGGTAAAATTTACCCGATGAATATTAGGGCTTAAATAAATAATCCTAATATCAATTAAAAAGGAGAATAAATGCTTTGAGAAAACAAAGTTATAAGAAGCCCGAGTTAACGGGACTTAATTAAGATGGGTCATAACCCCCGGAACCTACTAAGATAACTAGGAATAATTAACTTAGTTACTAATGGGTAATTAAGTGAATGAATAAAAATAAAAATCAAGACTTTTAACCCTCTTCATAAAACCTCTAACATGAGGGACCAAATGTGGCAACTAGAGAAGTGTTTTAACTAAAACACTTATATAAAAAAAAAGAAATCAAACACATACACATGTGTGTGTACGTATGAAGACCAGGAGAAGCTCTAAGGAGCTCAAAACCCTAGTTCAACAAATTCATCAAATTGAAGCTTGATTCAAGCCCAAAATCGATGCATGGATACATAGAAACGATCACCTAGTCATGGGGATCACAAGGTATGTTGAATTTTGTTATTTGGTGATACCTTGAAATTATGATGAACAATCATAATCGAAATTTTGGAATGAATGATGAATCTATGAGCATTGTTGTGATGAAATTCATGTTTAGAGACAAACCCTAGATGGAAACTTGATGAATTAGTGTTAAAAACTAGGGATTTGATGATTACCCTTGTATGTGCTAAGTGGGTTTTGACTAAATAATGAAGATGATGATATATTTGTGCTAGAAATCATCATAATTGATAGTTAATGGGAGATACTTAGACAATTTGCAAGTTTGAGTATTTGATCATACATGATTGAGATGGGTTTTTGAATGTTGTAATAAAATTGGTAAATTATTTCATGAATATGGATGTTTGAAATCATGATATCTACTAGTTGATATGTAAAACTTGGTTTTATTAAGTGTTCGGATGAATGCTTGCGATATGATGAAACGGGTTTCAATTATAGATGAGAACCCTTAATTCTTGAGAAATAAATAAATAAGTTAGCTTTGATAATCGCTTGAACTAGTTGAAGTGTTAAAAATATAAGGAACGGGGTTAAAAGATTAGTTAAAATGGTGGCTTAAAAGATCGCCTACCGGGTCATTTGAAAATGCCTAAACTAGTTGATGAACTTGAATGTGCAATTCATGTATTAATGGCCATTTGACTTTAGAAAAGTCAAACTGACCTACAATGCGACGAATGATAATTTTTGGATATAAAATGCGTAAGGTGGAATAATCGTATTAATTTATGATTAAACTAACCACCTCGTGAATGATGAGTGATAGTTGGCGCTTAACAAGCTAGGTGAAGCTTGGGGAGAAAGCGGGTCAAACGAATCAAGTATGAGAAGAAAGGCGTAATCTGGATACGAGGTAAGTAAAGCTTACGCCCCTTTATATTATTTACAAAATACTTAATTGCAAGTATTTTATATGAATTCTATTAAGTGATTGGAATATGATGTTCCAGCACGATTTAATGCGAGTCGGAACAAGGGAGAATGGTAAGAAACCATGAATTATGGAAAAAGGGTAAAATGGTAAATTAGTCATGTGATGATGAACAAATAAGATATTTTGAAACCATACATTATGATGTAAACCATGACGGGTAAAAGTGGTAAAATAGTAGTCCGGACATGAGTGGGCGGAAGGGAAAAGAGATTCAAATAGACATATGGCGTAAGTCATAACGGGTCAAACAAACAAGAAACGGTTTTTAAGTAAAAACGAGTTCAAGGAGAAAACAGGGATAGGTTTAAAGGGTGAAATGGTAACTAAATACCATCTCATATGGATAAATGGCCATTTAGACTAAATGGGTCAAATGGTGTTGTTAACACCATTTGACAATGACATCTGATAATCACTTGTTGAGTTTTGTGTTCACAGGAATTAACATAAGGTTCACGTTATTATTAACTAGTGATTAATAGTGAAAGGTGTTGATGTGACAACTGTCAAAAATCCAAGTATCCGTACAATTAATTAATCTTGTTTAGTGCTTAATGACTGTGCTGAATTACAGTTAATTGTTTTCTGATTACTGCATCATACTTATATGTGCATCACATTTCATATGTCACATCCTTTTTACATACAAACTTTAGTGACATAAACGATGCATAAAGCACGGTTAGTACAGTTAGCGGATAACTCAGAAAAATGCTGACGATGTTCAGTACATAGATGAACAGTGTTTTGAGACCCCGTATGGGCCAGAGACAAGGTACTACACTAGTATAGTGTGTAGGAAAGTGAGGATCACAAAACTGCTTCACTAGGTGATAGTTTAAGTGCCGGAAAGTGCCTAAAACCCACTTAAAGTGTTGAATTCAACATTTTTTTTTAGCAAAAATCAGCATTTTAACAAGTTAGTAACATGTAAAAATATGACTAAATGGTCCTGAATGCTTTCCTAAGTGTCGGGAATTAAAAGTGTCACAAAAGGGTACTTAAAGATCACTAAACGGAATAGCTTGACACTTTAACGAACCGGTATCTAACCGAACAACCGGACACTACCCGAAACACCAAAATTATACTAGAAACATTGTTTTAGTGTTTCTAAGCTAGTTATGATCCCCGAACACCCTAACACACTATAGACCACATAATACACATGAACACTAATCAATACACTTAAGATCTAACTATTTAATCTAACTTACCATTTAATCACAACCAGTACACCCCCCCCCCTTAAGTGGACGGTCACCATGTGGACCCCACCCTTGATTTCCCTAATCTTGTGAGATTTGGCTAAAGATCATGTAGTGTACTTTGAAGACACATGAACCATTGGGTAAAAGGTTAACATGAATTATAAGAAGGTCATTAGCTCTCATTATCACCTACACTTCTCACCACCACTCTCCTCCTTTCCTCTCTTCCCCTCTCGGTCGTGAGCAACAACAACAACATCATCATCATTCATCCATTGATCATCCATTCCATATACTCACTAAGGTGTAAGAAGGTCTACAAGCAAGCTTGGTGGTCTTGGATCTTCAAGGACCTCTCCCGATTGCTTTTATCCATCACATTTGCCATCATCAACTTCTTGTGTTCATACCTAGCCATAGAGCTAGTAGTAAGGCCCTTCTGATCTCTTGTTACTTCATATTTTGATGATTAATAGTTGATGAACATTGATAATTATGAAGAACACTAAAGAACATAATTAAAAAACATGAATATAAGCTCAACATATGATGAAATCTTGATGAAACTATGTTATTTAGTGTATGTATGATACTTTATTGTTATTTTCTTGAGATTATGATGTTGATCATCGTAAGGAGCTTGCTAGATTGTGATTAAACACATGATCTAGCAAGTAGGAGGATGATTATGTGATAAAACAAGATGATCATCCTCATGTGTAAGCATGGACTTGAAGAATAAAATGATTTCTTGAAAAATAATAATCAAAGTGAGTTAATAATCTCATGGATCTAAGAATTATGAATGGTTTTCCAAAAGAACCAAGTTCAAAATATGATTTTTAGAAGATCTTAGCTCTTACTTAAACATACACTATTTTTGGTGGTAAAACAAGTGTATAAACACTTGTGAAACAAGAAGATGTCATAAGAAAATGTTTTTGTAAAACATGTTTACAAGTTGTAAACACCTAAATCCTTTAAGAATGAGATTTTTAAAGAAATAAACACACTTTAAAGGGTAACTAAACCTACTAAACACACTACCAAGTTACTACAAGTTTTTATGAAAGTTCAAGTTCATGATTATTATGTAGATAGCATTGTTTTGGCACTCGGTAAGTGTACATTGATTGTTGATTGTTTGTGTTGATTTTGAAAAGAAAATGATATGCTTTGATAGCATGGACACCTCCATTTTAGGGGAAACTATGGCAAAATTTTCTAAAAATATAAACACTTAGAAAAATATTTTCTAAACAAATATTTACAAGTGTGTTTTAACTATGGTTTTCAATATAAACTTTGCCATAGACTTTGTTACAAAAATACAAGTATTGGAGGTTGGTTTTTATAAATAAAAATGGATAAATATGTATTTAGAATATATCTTTACATTAAAGACACATTGTGTGTGATTACTTGTATACTTTGTGTATTAGTTATATTATTTTAGGATTTAAAGTAATATAACTTAACCAAATACCAATAATTTACAATCCAAAATAATACCAAAAATCACAAGGAATAAATATATAAGTTACACACATAATATTGTGGAACCGAACGATAGAACGTAACTTACAAAATATTCCGAAAAATACCGTTATAAATATATTTTTGGTAAATATTATTTTGGATACGAAAGAAATGAGATTATGAATTTTGTTATTCTTACAAAGTATATCATATTTTTGACAAGGAGAAAATATAATATTTTTGGAAGTAAAAATATATTTTCTTAGAATATTTAGAAGATATATGATTTTTGAGAAAAATATATATATTTTCTTGAAATACATTATTTTTGGACAAAATGAGTTTATATATATTTTCTAAAATGAGACTTGAAAATATATTATTTTGAGACTACAAATACAAGAATACAAAAATACACGTATGAGATACCCCCATCCTTGGGAAGGAAATACGAAAATAAATACTTGAGAAGTATTATTACAAAAATATTGTTTAAACAATTATTCTGTCACACCCTGGCTTTTGCGGAAGCGTGGATTTATTTGGTGTGACTTCTTAATACCATAGCAACAATCATAACAATGCTATATGAAAATAAAACACATGATAGTCATCCATTCATCAAGTTTAAAGTTACCACAACATCATAGTTTAAAATGTCGACACATAAAAACAAGTTACAAACATGACATGAATTTAAAACGTGTTCACATGACACAACAAAAGGTTTTAATAAAAACACGGTTTAAGACTTGTAACCCGTCCAGGCAAGGGTCACACCTCCTAAACCTGGATGACATCATTATTCCCTACACAGCTTGACACGATTGCACACTTCGCCAGATCCATTAATGTCCTGAAATACATGTAGTTTGAAAAATCAACAAAAGTTGAGCGAGTTCATGTAAAAGTGAGTATGTATAAACCTTTCATGTATGAATAAAAGTCCCTGGTATGTAGCAATAAGGAAAAAGAGATCACCAATGGGTTGCAAAGCCACTGGTATGTGTGAAAAGGTGCAGGAAAACTCAAACCTAGCAAATTTGTTACCGGGCTTCGGCTGTAAGACACAGTCACTTCTATGGGCCGCCCCGGCCTCACGGGTGTGGGCTCGCTACACCCAAATAGATCTATCACTCTTGTGTCCCACGGTCCTAACAACGAGGATTAATGGCCTTAAGTGTTGTACCCACCCTTCACATGATCTAGTAGTAAAACCCTCCCTACGCTAACCATACCATGTAAGTAAAAGTTTGTAATAATTGTCGCATGTATTTCACCCCCGAAGTATAAAACTGAAAACAGTAAGGAGAAAAGGGGGACATGAACTCACAGAAGTGCGTATCCTGTAACGTCAACCTCAAACTCGATCTGCTGCGCGACGACCTACACGTACTAATGTCTATTAGACGAACGGGTCGTGCCTTGGCTTAGGGTTTAGTGTTTTGAGTTGCGTTACTTTGATATTATATCAAGTTTGGCTACTTGTTAAAATAATATTAATTATTTTAACTTAACTTTTGTATTTAGGAAAAATAGTTAGGCAACTATTTCGTATCCACATTTCTCAAGTATTTATATGTGTATTTCCTTCCCAAGGACGGGGGTATTTATACATGTACACTTGTAATTTCTGAAAGATATATTTTAAGTCTCACCTAGAAAAAGTATATTTAAATTATTTGTCTAAAACATCTTAATTCAAAATATACATATTTTTCCCAAAAATATTATATTTTACTTCATAAATTTTCCAAAATAATATTTTATCAAAAATATACGCATAAGAGTATTTTTCTGAAATATTACATAAGTGACGTTTTAGCGTTTCGTATTGCAACAATACTGGCGTAACTTAAATATTTATTTTGTAAGAGTTTTGGTATTATTTTGGAGTCGTAGTTTCATGGTATATACAAGTTATATTATTTTATCCTAAAAATAATATAACTAATTCACAAAATAAATAAACAATCACACAAACGTTTTAGTATAAAATATATATTCTACATCTATATTTATCAAATTTTATTATGAAAATCAACCTCCGGCACTTAGTATTTTGTAATAAAAATCATGGCGAAGTTTATTTTGAAAACCAAGTTAAAAATATATGGGTAACACTTGTTAGAAAAATATTTTCTAAGTGTTGAGCTTTTAGAAAGATTTCGCCAGAGTTTCCTTTGTAAATGGAGGCGTCCATGCTTACTAGCATATCATTTTCTTTTGTAAAATCATTCAATCAATTCTCAATCATCAACATACAACCTCTATTTATCAAACTTTGTCAAAACAAGCATAAACTATAAACTCATGAACTTGAATATTTATGAAAATATGTAGTAACTTACTAGCACACTTAGTAAGTCTTGTTACCTTCCAAAATGTGATTAGTTCCTTTAAAACTTCATTTTTAAAGAGTTTGGTGTCTCACAACTTCTAGTCATATTTTCTAAAAATATTTCTTTGTGAAATTTTCTTATTACACAAGTGTTTCTACACTTGTTTATCCACCAAAAATGTGTTAAGTTTATGTAAGATCCAAGTTTTATCAAAACTCATACTTTTCACTTGGTTCTTTCGAAAAACCACTCATGGATCTTTAGATCTACAAGATTATAACCTACTTTGATCTTTATTTTTCAAGAAAACATTTATTCATTCAAGTTCATAGTTTATGTGTGGATGTTTCCATCATCCTACACATCTCTAACTTCCACATCTTGCTAGTTCATGTTTTTAATCATGATCTAGCAAGTCCACATGATGATCCATACCATTTTTACTAGCCAACAATAAACAACAAGCATAACAACACAAGAATAACATGATTTCTTCATCATTATAACACTACTTCATCACAAAGTTAGTTTATGTCAAGACTTTGTTTATGGTTCTTTAGAGTTCTTATCTTTTTGATCTTTAAACATCATTAACCACTTAAACAACATGTAAAATGCAAGGATCTAAGTGCTTACCACTGGCACAAGGCTAGGGGAGTTCAAGAGTGTAAAAGTGGTGGATAAAAGAAGATGAGAGTGGTCCTTGAGCTTCCGAACACACCAAGCTTATTTGTATGATCTCTAACACCTTTGGATGTCCTTGGATTGCTTGAAAGAAACTTGAAGGTGGTGATGGTGGGTGTGGTGGTCTTCGTCCGAACAAGAGAAGAGAAGGGAGGAGAGTGGAGTTTGTTGATTGTGAGTGATGAAGAAATGTGTGATCCCTTGTGCCTTCTTATAAACCAATGTCACCTTTTATCCTTTGTGCAATGTGTTTCTTAATCCACTAACATAATCTATTATAATAATCAAAGAAATCAATGGGTGGGTCACCCATGGTGACCGTCCCAGGGGGGGGGGGGGTATAGGGTTGGGTTTCAATGGTATAGTTACTAATCTAGTTAGATTTCAAATGTTTAGTTAGTGTGTTATGATGTGTTATATAATATATAGTGTGTTAGGGTGTTCGGGGACCCTAACTAGCTTAGAAAAATAAAAACAATGTGTTTGACAATATTTTTATGTTCCGGTTAAAGTCCGGTTGTTCAGTTGGGTGTTGTCCGTTAAAGTGCTAAATTAATCCATAAAGTGTCTTTTATAATGCTTTTAGTGACACTTTTTATTCCCAACACTTTGGAAAGTCTCTAGGACTACTTTATCAAGTTTTTGCACATTACTAGCAACATTAAATGCTGAATTTTGTTATTAAGTGTAGAATTCTGCATTTAAAATGTGTTTTAGGCACTTCCCGGCACTATAACTATCACCCGGTGACGCAGTTTTATGGTCCTCACCTCCCTACACTCCCTACTAGTGTAGTATTCTATCTCTGGCTCATACTGGCCTCAAAAACATTGTCTGTCTAGGTGCTGGCATTGTCAGCATGTTTTCTGGGTTATCCGTTGAGTGTGCTAACTGTGCTTTGTGCATCATGTTTGTCACTAATGTTTGTATGAAATAAATGAAATGACGGTATGAAATGTGATGCATATGTATGTATGTAACAGAAAACAGAAAGCAGTTTAATCACAGTTGTAATCAAGCACAGTCATTAAGCACAAATTAAGAATTAATTAATTGTACGGATACCTGAAATTGTGAGGGTTGTCACATATTCCAAAATTAAATATAAACTAAAGTTAAAATAATCATTATTTTAACAAGAAATTATACCTTGGGATAATATTAAAGGAAACGTAACTCAAAAACGTTAATACTAAGGCAAGGCACGGCCTGTTCGTCTAATAGACCCTAGTACATTGTAGGGAGTCGTGTCTGCTGAGGAGATTTGAGTTACGAGTACCGAAGACGCAAAACTGTGAGTTCATGTCCCCCTTTTCTTTTAACTGTTTTAAGTTTTATAACTTCGGGGGTGAAATACATGTTACAATTGTTTACAAACATTTTATACATGGTATGGTTAGCTAAGGAGGGTTAATGCTTGATCATGTGAAAGGTGGGTACAACACTTAAGGCCATTAATCCTCGTCGTAGGACCGAGGGATATGAGTGATAGATCTATTTGGGTGTAGCGAGCCCACACCCATGAAGACCAGGGTGGCCCATGTGGTGACTATGTCCACATACTAATGTCGTGGCAAATTCCGCTAGATTTGAGTTTTCCTGCACCATTTCACACATTCCATTGGCCTTGCAAACCATTGGTGATCTGTTTTTCCTTATTCATACATACATACATACATACATACATACATACATACATACATACATACATACATACATACATACATACATACATACATACATACATACATACATACATACATACATACATACATACATACATACATACATACATACATACATACATACATACATACATACATACATACATACATACATACATACATACATACATACATACATACATACATACATACATACATACATACATACATACATACATACATACATACATACATACATACATACATACATACATACATACATACATACATACATACATACATACATACATACATACATACATACATACATACATACATACATACATACATACATACATACATACATACATACATACATACATACATACATACATACATACATACATACATACATACATACATACATACATACATACATACATACATACATACATACATACATACATACATACATACATACATACATACATACATACATACATATATACATACATACATACATACATACATACATACATACATACATACATACATACATACATACATACATACATACATACATACATACATACATACTTTAAAGGTTTATTCATACACAAACACATGAACTCGCTCAACTTTTGTTGATGTTTTTCAAATTACATGTATTTCAGGGAACTAAGTGGATCTGGCAGGTGTTGCATGTTTGTCAAGCTGCGTTATAAATAAAAGATGTCATCCAAGTCTTCAGAGTTTAGGAGATGTATCTTATTCCTGGACGGGATACATATTTCTAAACTCGGTTTTAGTTAAGGTCTTTTGTTGAGTCTTCGTGAACTCATTTAAATATGTTGTGGTTGTAACTTAAAGTTTGGTGTCGATGTTTCAGACAATTATGTTATGCTATTTTCAAACTTAATTAATGGATGAACATCTTATGGTTTTTATCATATAGCGTTGTTATGATTGAATGCTATGGTATTAAGAAAGTCACACCGATAATCACGCTTCCGCAAAAGTAAGGGTGTGACAATTGAAATGGGTCGATATTATGATCCGAGCCAGGTACGCATGAATAAGCTATAGTTAAAAGTGAGATTTTGGTCAAATAATTAGTGAAAGCCCTTCATCGTAAAATGAGGGACTTAAATTGACCAAAAAGCCTTGATGGATAAACCGGGCAAACGACCCTTATGGGTTGTTTAGAAATTTGCATTATGATTATGAAATCCTTAAACACGTATAAAAGTAATAGGCATAAACTTTCGTGGGTCAAATGCCTAAGAATGGGTCATTAGTTAAAATGACCAATCGAAGGGTAAAAAGTCGGGATAAGGGGTTCATTATGTTAAATCCACCACAAAAAGTGTGGTGGAATATAAGTGGTTATTTAAATATGGGAATGTGAAGTGCGAAAAGAAAAGAACGAGTTTGATGATTACATGCTTAAAAGTCCTCTAAACGGGTCAAAAAAATGTTATCATTGAATTTCAAGCCGAGAGCTTGAAATCTAAAATTTTGTGAATTTAGATGTTGGGTTTTTACTCCATGAGATGGAGCATTAAATTACGAACGCGTAGGAAAAAGAATCGCGTAAAACGGACAAACGGATAAAAAGTTATGAAGGTTTTCGTAATAAAAACAAAAACAAGCCAAAACCCACAGCAGACCGTAAGCTACGGTCCTGGACCGTAGCCTACGGTTCGGAAATTCTAGTTGAAGTATTAAAGGTGAACCGTAAGCTACGGTCTGAGAACCGTAGGCTACGGTCGACTTCTAACAAAAATCCTGATTTTGATTGATGGTTTTGAGCTTTCGGGTCCGTTTTGACGGGTTCTAGGGTCTCATATACTAACGTTTGTGATAAATTTACCATGTAGGTGTGTTTGAACTTAGGATGGGTGAATATCAAGCGTCGAACATGAACCGAACACACGTTAAATGAAGCTTCCGCGTTAAACCTTGTTTTGTTTTGATAAAAGTGAATTATGTAAACACTTAGCACTATATTTTGAATACTTTAAACATGTATGAATGTTAATATGACAAAGTTTTTGTAAAGTCGAATTTTTAGTATAAAATGCGTAACTTAATGTTAAAATCGTGTTATTTAAAGATGGGTGTTACAGATGGAGTGACAGGGCACATGGAGAGGTGCAATGTCAGCTTTTTTAGTATATTCATGTTTTAATTTTACTTCTTTCAAAACATAATAATAAAATATAGTAAATTAACATTTCTTTAGGCTACTCGATGTGGAGGAGCCAAGTCCTTGGAGGATGCCCCTCTACGTCAGCGTCACGTCAAAATCCAAGGAGGATGCCCCTTCAAGGATGAAATCAAAGAAATTGACGATGGGCCTATATGTGTATATATATGTGTTGTATGTATATGTGTGTGTGAGAAGGGGTGGAGCGTCTTGAGTGGCTCGATTAAGACGAAGAGGACGCCGACGAAGCAAGGGAAATGGGAGGATGGGCCGGCGCCGGGCCTGGACATGGCAGGGACGTCCCCCACACCGAGTGCCCTTATATAAATTATAATATTGGGATGAATCAAATGGTAAGAGTATGAGCCGTATAATATAACTATGTATGACAATAAAAGCGAAATAAAATATTAAAAACAGAAAAAAGAAATAGTATTGTGGTACCTATATGTGGTGTTACAGCCTAAAATACTAAAGAGTACCAGAAAATTATATTTTAATATTATTTATTATAGTGGCGAGGGTGGGGTTACAAGAATATGATAGAATGGGTTAAACATTAAAAGTTTAAACCTAGATAGGAAGTCATGATCCTCTTTTTTTAAATTGTGTTTTTAGCAATGAGAAAATAAAATCATTCAAATCTTCCTTTTTTGAATTATTGTTTACCTTAAAAAAATTAAAAATAAAAATTAGATGATTGCATAACAAGCCTTAAAAACAAAAACAAGTTGCTTTCCTTTTTTAATGGGTCGAATATAATATACGCTCTTAAGCTTTTAAGTTTTTTACTAACTTAATTTTCCTTGATAACTTTCGTTCGCTAATATCGTTTTAGAAAAAGCTAATTTGTCGCGTTGCATATATAGGTTACATTGAATTCGATCAGATACATCTAAACGACGCTTTCATATGATTAACGCATCACAAAACGCTTAGATTAATTCATTCAATGTTTGCAATGTACTCGCGCCGCAACGTACACGGGTCTCATTACTAGTTATATTGAAAAAAGTATTCATGAATCTTTTTTAATATAAATTGAAATATATATGTTTAGCTAAATATAAAGTGAAATACATGATATATATATTTTCTAAACATAAAATCAGTTAACTTTTTTTTACTAAATTCATTTTTACGAATTAGAAATAAATGGTTATAGGGTAACAAGGTATTGTTCTTTTTTGAAGTTGGTTTGAGTTTGTTGGATAGAACTATGACTTGCCATATAACCGAAATCCATTTGATACGTGATAAACATCTCTACAGATTTAGTTAATGAATATGACATGGACCCAATCATTCTGTTCATGTTGGTAAACGTCGACCTTTTCGTCAGGTGATATGTTAGATTAGTCGTTTCAATAGCTTTTCACTTGAGAGATCAGTGATTCAATTTTTATTGTTATTAACAAATATCAATTTTCAATCAAGTTTTTGGTGGGTCATGGTTTATTTTATATTGATCACTTATGAATACTACAAGAACCCAATCATTCTTGTTAGAGTATGTGTAATGAAGCGTTTTATAATGGGGAAGAAGGCTATGGCGCCCCTGAACATCATTACAGTGGGCGCTATGGGGGTGGAAAATCTTGGAGCCGCAATAGACATAGCGGTGTGAACATTTGCACCATCTTTCCCCCACTCACACACGCATATATATACATACATATGTATGTATAATTGAAGGGGTTATATAACCCCCTTACCACTACACCCTCTTGTATAAAGCCCTATAAAGCCCCTCTCTTACGCATTTCGCCACTTGTCGCATGACGCCCCCAAGGGGGTTTTATAACTACGCATGGCCTTAGAAGGATTATTCTTGGTACTTTATTTAGTCATCATAATCTATAATCTTACTGGTACACTCTAAAATCTTATTCAGACACTCTAAAATCTTATTCAGACACCCTTTTTCACTCTATTTCTCTGTATATGTATATTCGGCCTTTAAAAAAAATTATAACTTTTTAAACCCATATGGTTTAACAAAAATCATCACTTCAATCCTAAAGTTTATTTTTCTTTTTGGTCCGTGGGACATTGTATTTTACAATTCTATTGTTTGCTCCCTTTCCCACTCTGTCTCTCTTTCTCTATATATAAGGAGTTATGTTTATTTATTGGAATAACGGATTTTAATAATCCCAACAATTAACCGTTAGTCGGCAATAATTCCAACTTAAAAAATAATCAAGTGGTAGTCTCATATTTTCACATATTGTATACCAACGGACCTTTACTAACAAAAAAAATAATAATAATAAGGAGACAAAAAGAAATTAATGTTTAGCTAGTAAGAGGGTGTTTTGGGTTAAGTTTTGAAGGAGATTTTTACATTATTGAGTTTTGAAATTGTAAATAATCGGTTTTGAGTGTTTGGCTAAAAAAAATTAAAAAATCGATTATTTGCGTTTAGAAAGTTACAAAACACAGTTTTCCAAAAGCAGCTCCCCCCCCCCCCCCCCCCCCCCCCACTGCAACAAAACGCATTTTTCCAAAAATTGATTATTTGCGTTTAGAAAAGGATTTTCACTTGTTTGTTATATATTTGCCAAACACTCAAATAATTGATTATCTGAATATTGTGATATCAAGCAACATAATCAAATCCAAACACTATCTTTCAACATCATGCTTTGTTACAATTAATTATCTGATTCTGATTATTCAAAACGTATAATCTATTTTCAAAACTCAACCTCAAACACCCTCTAAAAGTCCATTGGTTTATAATATGTGAAATGTGGGACCACTACCAGATATTTTTAAGTTGAGAGTGTTGCCGACCAACGCCTAAAAGTTGAGATTATTATAATCCATTATTCCTTATTTATTTAACCCATATGGTTTAACAAAAAATCATCACTTCAATCCTGAAGTTTTTTTTTTCATTTTTGTCTGTAGAACATTGTGGTTTACAAGTTTTTTATTCTCTTTCCCACTCTATCTATCTCTATATAAAACGATATGTTTATCATTTTTTAACCCATGTGGTTTTACAAAAATCTATCACTTCAATCCTAAAGGTTTTTTTATTTTTATTTTTATTTTTTTTATCCGTGAAACATTGTGGTTTACAATAGTTTTTTTTTCTTTTATGGGAGATTGTGGTTCACAATTTTTTTGTGTGTGTTATTTTAGTTGAACTCACTAACACCATTAGAAAGTTGGAAAATTGGTTTTTAATAAACCAACCTTTGTCCTGTTGGTAAATAATAATCTTACCTACGTAATTGGTATACAATAATCCTACCTATCAACATCATGGTACTCAATGAACTTCCGTTAATTTTTTTTTAACTGAAGTTAATTTTTAAATTTTATTTATTACACAAAAAGTCCCTGTAGTTGTAATTTACTAGTTTTAACTATTTCATAAAACAAAAAACCTCAAGGGACTGTAATTTACTAGTTTTAAAATAGTTAGAACTAGTAAATTACAAATACAGGGACTGTTTGTGTAATAAATAAAGCTTAAAAACTAACTTCAGTTAAAAAAAATTAACGGAAGTTCATTGAGTACCAACATGTTTATAGGTAGGATTATTGTATACCAATTACGTAGATAAGATTATTATTTACCAACGGGACAAAGGTTGGTTTATTAAAAACCAATTTTCCTAGAAAGTTTTGTTATCTTAAAGGTATTTAAACTAATTCAGCTTAGGTACAATCTATAAACACAAAGGGTACAGGGTCTTAATACACATGGTAAATAAATTTTTTAGTATATTTGTTTAAATAAAAAGACAGTTAAAACCTGGCTCTGTTACCTATATAGTAGAATACAATAAAAGTTCTATAAATTAATATTTAATAAATAAATAATCTCGATAAAATTAATAATTTGTCCAGTCCTAACTTGAGACCAGTACCAAATTGGAACCCAATCTATAAAGTATGATAATAACTTTTTTTGAAATCCATGTGTATATATATGTAACAACCATAAATAAATTTAGCGATTTCCGTAAATAATCACAATTTGCTGAGTATTTATATTTAAACATTCATGCTAAAATACGGATTTATTAAAACTTTTCTAAACTTGAAGCAAAACAACATAGTGTAATCTAATTCATCGTTTTAGAATAACGACGAAACAACTTGCGGAAGCTTTATTTAACGTGTGTTCGATTCTTGCTTGACGCTTAATCTTCATCCGGGACTCTCGACATTCACCTACGATCAATACCAGCTTAAATGTTAGTATTGATAGTTTAAATAACAGTACAAGACAAGATATTGATAATGGAAGGAAATCCAAACGTTAATTTCTTGATCCAAAAACAAGGTCTACAAACTGGCCTCCACCGTAACTTACGGTGGACAACGTAAGTTACGGTGGCTCCTGTATGAAAATTCCCCCACCGTAACTCGGTAGGCAATTACCGTAACAGTTTCATCCCCACCGTAACTTACGGTGGGCAGCATAAGTTACGGTGGCCCCTGTATCAGTCCCTTTCTTTCTTTCTTTCTTTTTTTTTTGTCGTTTTTGACACGAAAACTTTCGTATCTTTCAATCCGTGTATCCGTTTGATCTCCCGTTTCTTCCTACATGATCGCAATTTGATTCTCCATCTCATGGAGTTTATATCTGACATTCAAACCAATAAAATTCTGTATTTTTTTAGCATTCGACTTATTATCAAAAATCCACATTTTGAACCGTTTGTATTTAAGACCTCCAAACTTGATTCTAGTTAATCAAAATTCTTAGACCAAGGTATTTAACTCAAAATATCTATCTTGGATTCATAAGTTTTGTGGAATACGCGGCAAACACCCAAGCTACGCGCGTAATTCATTTTGACCCGTTTAGGGGATCTTTTATGCATTTAGGTCTAAAACTAGCTCTTTTCTTTTAAATACTTCGTAATGTCACACCTAAATGTCTGCTTATGTTCCACCACAATTAATTTTTGTGGTGGATTTAACATAACCAACCTATTATCCCAAATTTACTCATCGGTTGGTCATTTTACGCAAATGACCATTTTTGTACATTTGACCCGCAAATGTGTATTCCTATAACTTTTATTCCTATTTAATGATTCTGTGATCTTAATGCAAGTTCCAAAATAACCCCTATGTGTCGTTTGCCCCATTATACCCTTCAAGGGTGTTTTGGTCAACTTTACTCCCTCACTTTACGACGAAGGACTTTCGCTAAATATTTGCACAAGATTTGTATGTTTAACTAAAAGCTTATTTTTGCGTACCTAGCTCGGGTCAAGGTATTGACCCGTTTACATAACTTTTGCTTTAAATATTTCTAGTTATAGCAACGCATACTTATGTTATTTCCTGTGATTACAAAACTCAACAAGCGATTGTCAAATGTAACAACACCATTTGACCCATTTAGTCTAATTTGGCCATTTATCCATATGAGATGGTATTTAGTTACCATTTCATCCTTTTAAACCTATCCCGGTTTTCCCTTAAACTTGTTTTACTTAAAACTGTTTTTTAATTTGTTCGTCATTACATGTCTAATTTACCTTTTTACCCCTTTTACCATAATTCATGATTTCTTACCATTTTCCCTTGTTCCGACTCTCATTGAATCGTGTCGGAACATCGTATACCAACCACTTAGTAGCATTCATATACAACACTTGAAATTAAGTAATTTTGCAAATAATGTAAAGGGGTGTAAGCTCTACTTACCTCGCATCCGAATACGCTTTTCTTCTCGTGCTTGATTCGTTTGACCGCTTCTTTCCCAAACCTCCACCTAGCTCGTTAGGCGACAAACTATCATCATTCACAAGGTGGTTAGATTAGTCATTTCAATTCACGACTATTCCACCTTACGTATTTTCTGTGTCGAAACTACTATTCGACTTTATCATTGGTTAGTTTGACTTTTAAAGGTCAACTATCTTAAATCATACAATAGGCACAATTAAGTTAAATCAACATTATGATTAGAACCCGTTTTAACCCATATTTCACGTAATTAGTCAAACAAGGCAATTACGCGTTTCATTCGTAATTTCAACATATAAACATTCACTTAGGCATTTTAACAAACACCTTGTGGGCATATTCTATAAAATCAATCAATCAATTTTCATAACTAGTTATTTACCCAAGTTTTAAAATCATTCACAAGTTCTTATGTCTAGCATGCATAACCACACCTAGACTTACTTTATGGAAATCGAATAACATCAAATTGATGATCATAAATCTAGTGTTCATCATCTTCCCACAAAACCCATTTCAGTTCTTGTATGAACATACACTAAATCTTACAATTTTTGTTCAAGTACTTTGCTTCTACTATCCAATATGATGATTTTAAGTATGTGTATTTCATCATCTTCATTACATAATCGAAACCCACTTGTCTAAGTGTAGCAAATCATCAAATTATTCAAATCATAGCAACCTATGTAAACTTTTCACTTAGGGTTTTGTTTCTAAGCAATCATACAACACTCATTTAGCCATAGCCTCTCTAATCCATACATAATTCGCGATTATGAAGATTACTCAAATTTTACAACTTCACAAATCATCAAATTTTTACATACCTTATGATCCCCTAGCTCGGGTGATCATTAATCCGTGTTCATGCATTGATTTAGGACTGAAATCGACCTTCAATTTGCTGAATTGGATTGAGTTAGGGTTTTGGCTCCTTGGAGCTTCTCCTGGCTTCTCACGTACGCACACACCATTTGTGTGTATGTTTAATTTTTTTTATAAATCTATTTTCAAGATATCCAATTTGGTCCCTCATGTTTGGTTAGTTATTAAGTAGACACAACCTAACTATTTCTAACACTGTTCTCACTTATTAACTAGGTTAAATATTCCTAGTTAATTTAGTGGGTTCGGGGAAATTTACGACTGAGTTTGTTTTAGGTCCCGTTAATTCGGGCCTTTTATAAACTTTATTTATCCATAAGCCTTTATTTAACTTTTTTTTTAAATATTAGCTTTATTTATTTAAAAACCCTAATTACTCACCGGGTAAATTTTACCACTAACGGTACTTTACCCGTCTTTTAGTATTAACGGGGTTTGATTACCAAACCCGTTTTCGGGGTGTTACAAGTCTACCCCCTTAAAGAGGTTTCGTCCCCGAAACCTTTTCTTATATAATTCATCGAGTTTAAACTCAATGCATTTGTTCCGAAAAATCTTTTGAACATTACTTATACTTTTAACCAATTGTTAGTACAACCAGAAAAGTATGGTAACATCTTTTTGGTTACTAATTGTCTACGTATCTCATATGACATAGTGCAAATTGAAATAACGTAATCTCGTTATTCCCACTAGTTTAGTTAACTTAGCGATATCCATCGCTTTCATATACTATCAAATTCTTTATGAATCCGTTGCTTTGACCCGTTTAAAGGTCTTTAGTGAAATCCTTCACTTTTAATAACAGTTTCTTTTGTTTTTCAAATTCATTTAGTTGACCTTAACCGGTCTCACTAACTAGATTTATTAGTCTAGTTACTTTTTACCGCTCGCTTGGTTGTAATGTGATTTTACTTCACATTGCATTTCTTGACCGTGATTGTGTCGTATCATGTTTAATTTATATCAATCTTTCATTTTCGAAAATATCACTTTTCGAATATATCGTCTTGCGCCTATCAGTGTCAAGACTTGTATCTTTCATGCTTACTATTTAAATTTCTATCAGAATTTATATTTGTAAAAACGTTATTTCTTACTAAAACCGAAGTTTTAGTTTAGCGTCTTCTCTTTAACTTTTGTCAAGTATCTATACCGGGATATTGACAGTCCAAAATTTATTCCCTTACAGTCTTTGTTTTATGCAAGGATTCTCAATTTATTCCCTCGCTTTATCTAATTCACCCGTATGCGCTATTTTATTAGGCTTTCACCCCTTTAAGGCGAGGTCTTTATAATCTATTTCTTTCTAGTCATGACCCGTGGGTCGTTTTAGTCTCGTAGACCTTTCCATTGTTTATAACTCTAGAGGTTATGTTGATCCCGTAGATCGTTCTTTATTCATGTCATTCTTAAATTACATGTTTTGTGTCAAGGCATCATGTTTTCGTTTAAAATCATTTATTTTCGCCTTGGTATTTTCTTTGACCTTGACCGTAGTCTAAGGCTACATTCGTTTTCTTTTGGACAAATTTTCCGACTTTATGACTTCTCACGTCATTTATGCGTCGGTTTATCTTATGCTCACCCTTATCCAGTTCGCATACATTCGAATTTGATTGTGTCCCATTACCGGGCTCACTATTCTTTTGCTTTTAACGCTCTCATGCTGTCCGGCATGATACTATATTCGACCCGTTCAACTTTAAAATAGTTGAACATAATTTATTCAAAATTTCTAATTACTTCATCTCGTAGTCTTTTAGTTATGACTCAAAACCCGAGTCTTTTAACTTCCCATCCGCGTTCCCGTTTCTCGGTCTACGCTTGTGTTTTAATTCTTACCCATCAACCCGGTGTTTTACCGAAGTCGTTATGATTGCAACCCTCCCGGTATGCATTAAGACCTCGCTTCATTCATTTCATTTTTTTTATAATCCGACTTTGTCCTCAAGTTTGACGTTTTACAAAAACGGCCCGTTAAGAGGGACATTTGTATATTCCGGGTTCGAGTGTAAGTACACCCCCTCCCAGTGCGTACCTTAGTCGTTTTACACGTTTCTTTGTCCCTTCCATCGGGCTCATTATCCTAATATAATACGCTCCCATCACTCGGCTGTGTGTTTACATTATGGTCAAATATTTTGCTTATCTGATTCATTTGGGTACTTTTTAATTTGTCCCACTCACCCCATCCTTACTACATCGGGTGTAAGCATGTCAATCATAAAAAGTTCATGGTATCATGTGTTCACTACCTACTTGGCCAGAGTAGGCGATCAACACATGACATACATGACCCTTTTATAACTTTCACATCACGCCCCATGTAAGTAACACTTCTATTTATTTCTCTTGGAAACAATATCCCGGATAGATTTTCTATCCAGGTTTTTCCAAGTTTTTTTTTTTTAATCTACATATGCAACTTTCAATCTCTACGTATTTGTTGCATATTACTATTTGTGCAATTAAATTTGAAATGTGCACCTGGTAATGCTTGCCCTAACGGGCTTCTCTTGCCATTAGCCTTGTTCGCGATCGCTACGTGATTTAGGTCCTTGGTGAGTATGTTCTACTTGTCGTACTTGGACCGTTCCTCCGTCAAGTCTGCAATTTGTTAGACTCCCACTATCTTTAGATGCGAGTGTCCTTCAACTAAAACATTTACAAGAGTTAATAATATCAACTTCAATAATCGCCCGTATTATAATACAAGGCTTTTTCTACTATACGCGTCAACGCGCGTATTTTCATCAACTATATCAATCATTTTAGTTAGGGTAAAGTGTATTACACGATAACCCTATGTGTTGTTTACAACACTTTAACACGCTAAACCATTAACATACTTGTACTTACCGGATTTGCGATCAAGCCTCGAACCGAACACCGATCTTTGTCAAGAGCATAAGGTTTAAGTCCAAGCATGGTTTTCCCCACCATACTTGAATCTCTTAAACCAAGGCTCTGATACCAACTTGTAACAACCATAAATAAATTTAGCGATTTCCGTAAATAATCACAATTTACTGAGTATTTATATTTAAACATTCATGCTAAAATACGGATTTATTAAAACTTTTCTAAACTTGAAGCAAAACAACATAGTGTAATCTAATTCATCGTTCTAGAATAACGACGAAACAACTTGCGGAAGCTTTATTTAACGTGTGTTCGGTTCTTGCTCGACGCTTAATCTTCATCCGGGACTCTCGACATTCACCTACGATCAATACCAGCTTAAATGTTAGTATTGATAGTTTAAATAACAGTACAAGACAAGATATTGATAATGGAAGGAAATCCAAACGTTAATTTCTTGATCCAAAAACAAGGTCTACAAACTGGCCTCCACCGTAACCTACGGTGGACAACGTAAGTTACGGTGGCTCCTGTATGAAAATTCCCCCACCGTAACTCAGTAGGCAACTACCGTAACAGTTTCATCCCCACCGTAACTTACGGTGGGCACCGTAAGTTACGGTGGCCCCTTTATCAGTCCCTTTCTTTCTTTTTTTTTTTGTCGCTTTTGACACAAAAACTTCCGTATCTTTCAATCCGTGTATCCGTTTGATCTCCCGTTTCTTCCTACATGATCGCAATTTGATTCTCCATCTCATGGAGTTTATATCCGACATTCAAACTAATAAAATTCTGTAATTTTTTTAGCATTCGACTTATTATCAAAAATCCACATTTTGACCCGTTTGTATTTAAGACCTCCAAACTTGATTCTAGTTAATCAAAATTCTTAGACCAAGATATCTAACTCAAAATATCTATCTTGGATTCATAAGTTTTGTGGATTACGCGGCAAACACCCAAGCTACACGCGTAATTCATTTTGACCCGTTTAGGGGATCTTTTATGCATTTAGGTCTAAAACAAGATCTTTTCTTTTCAATACTTCGTAATGTCACACCTAAATGTCTGCTTATGTTCCACCATAATTATTTTTGTGGTGGATTTAACATAACTAACCTATTATCCCAAATTTACTCATCGGTTGGTCATTTTACGCAAATGACCATTTTTGTACATTTGACCCGCAAATGTGTATTCCTATAACTTTTATTCCTATGATCTTAATGCAAGTTCCAAAATAACCCCTATGTGTCGTTTGCCCCATTATACCCTTCAAGGGTGTTTTGGTCAACTTTAGTCCCTCACTTTACGACGAAAGACTTTCGCTAAATATTTGCCCAAGATTTGTATGTTTAACTAAAAGCTTATTTATGCGTACCTGGCTCGGGTCAAGGTATTGACCCGTTTACATAACTTTTGCTTTAAATCTTTCTAGTTAAAGCAACGCATACTTATGTTATTTCCTGTGATTACAAAACTCAACAAGCGATTGTCAAATGTAATTGTCAAATGGTATTAACAACACCATTTGACCCATTTAGTCTAATTTGGCCATTTATCCATATGAGATGGAATTTAGTTACCATTTCATCCTTTTAAACCTATCCCGGTTTTCCCTTAAACTTGTTTTACTTAAAACCGTTTTTTTTAATTTGTTCGTCATTACATGACTAATTTACCTTTTTACCCCTTTTACCATAATTCATGATTTCTTACCATTTTCCCTTGTTCCGACTCTCATTGAATCGTGTCGGAACATCGTATACCAACCACTTAGTAGCGTTCATATACAACACTTGAAATTAAGTAATTTTGCAAATAATGTAAAGGGGTGTAAGCTCTACTTACCTCGCATCCGAATACGCTTTTCTTCTCGTGCTTGATTCATTTGACTGCTTCTTTCCCAAGCCTCCACCTAGCTCGTTAGGCGACAAACTATCATCATTCACAAGGTGATTAGATTAGTCATTTCAAGACTATTCCACCTTACGTATTTTCTGTGTCGAAACTACTATTCGACTTTATCATTGGTTAGTTTGACTTTTAAAGGTCAACTATCTTAAATCATACAATAGGCACAATTAAGTTAAATCAACATTATGATTAGAACCCGTTTTAACCCATATTTCACGTAATTAGTCAAACAAGGCAATTACGCGTTTCATTCGTAATTTCAACATATAAACATTCACTTAGGCATTTTAACAAACACCTTGTGGGCATATTCTATAAAATCAATCAATCAATTTTCATAACTAGTTATTTACCCAAGTTTTAACATCATTCACAAGTTCTTATGTCTAGCATGCATAACCACACCTAGACTTACTTTATGGAAATCGAATAACATCAAATTGATGATCATAAATCTAGTGTTCATCATCTTCCCACAAAACCCATTTCAATTCTTGTATGAACATACACTAAATCTTACAATTTTTGTTCAAGTACTTTGCTTCTACTATCCAATATGATGATTTTAAGTATGTGTATTTCATCATCTTCATTACATAATCGAAACCCACTTGTCTAAGTGTAGCAAATCATCAAATTATTCAAATCATAGCAACCTATGTAAACTTTTCACTTAGGGTTTTGTTTCTAAGCAATCATACAACACTCATTTAGCCATAGCCTCTCTAATCCATACATAATTCGCGATTATGAAGATTACTCAAATTTTACAACTTCACAAATCATCAAATTTTTACATACCTTATGATCCCCTAGCTCGGGTGATCATTAATCCGTATTCATGCATTGATTTAGGACTGAAATCGACCTTCAATTTGCTGAATTGGATTGAGTTAGGGTTTTGGCTCCTTGGAGCTTCTCCTGGCTTCTCACGTACGCACACACCATTTGTGTGTGTGTTTAATTTTTTTTTTTTATAAATCTATTTTCAAGATATCCAATTTGGTCCCTCATGTTTGGTTAGTTATTAAGTAGACCACAACCTAACTATTTCTAACACTGTTCTCACTTATTAACTAGGTTAAATATTCCTAGTTAATTTAGTGGGTTCGGGGAAATTTATGACTGAGTTTGTTTTAGGTCCCGTTAATTCGGGCCTTTTATAAACTTTATTTATCCATAAGCCTTTATTTAACTTTTTTTTTTAAATATTAGCTTTATTTATTTAAAAATCCTAATTACTCACCGGGTAAATTTTACCACTAACGGTACTTTACCCGTCTTTTAGTATTAACGGGGTTTGATTACCAAACCCGTTTTCGGGGTGTTACAATATATCGGTCCCGTCCCAGTGAAATTATAAATTAATAATTACTAAAGTATTTTACAAATTCTAAGATTGTCCAGTAAAAAATAAATCTATAGACGCTTGTTTTTTTGTTGAACTTCAAATCTATATTAAGTTCATATTTAAATCTCCTCATTGCATTCAAGAGTTGGTATATGACGAGAAATGGAAAAGATACGTGCATTGAAACTTGTTGTTTTGTTATTTATTTTTTGGTACAATGAACTAACCTTTTGTATTAAAAAACAATGAACTTAACGAATCCATTTTTTTAAAAGCTTATTTTATTAAAACAAAGAAAAAAATACAAGCCAAAGGGCAACAACCCAATCATATATACATACTAGGTTATCATCCGGGAACTTCCCGGGTAGGAAAATTTTATTTACATTTATCAAATTATGTCGTTAAATAAAATGAAAAGACATGTTTGTGAGGATCGTTAAGTCGATCAAACAAGACAATCAGAAGAGTTCTTGATCAAATCAGAGGCAGAATTCATTGATTTGATCTTCATTCAGCTTGACACACACTTAGAAGTAGATTAACTGTCACTTGTATTGATTTCAAAATGTTTTACAGGCTTGGCGACACTTTGGCAGAGCTTCGCTACCTGAATCACACACACAAATGAAGAACCAAGAACACATATATATAGGGAAGCCAGTTCGCACGAACCAGCTAATGTCCAGTTCGCACGAACTGGTCAGTTCGTACGAACTGGCCACTTCGTGTGAAACTGCGGTTCCTGTTTCTTACGTACTACGTGTCCTGTTCTATCTATCTAGTTACAAGACTCGATACAAGACGAAGTCGACAGACATATGCACCAACAAACTCCCCCTGGATGTTGACGAGTCTTCAGTACGAGTCTTTAGTACGTCGAGTCTTCAGTCTTGATCAGTCCTCTTGCTCTCTTCCAAAGTATCTGACACTGTAAGCATGCTCATCAATCTCTATCTTCTCTTCTATCTCTCTCCTACTTTCCAGAATCGCAATCTGACTCTTCAAATTCTCTTGATCAGATCTCTTGATTCCTTAGGTTCTTTAGCATTAGCAGCTAGCGTGGACAGCAAGATTCGAACCTGACTTCAGACTCCCCCTTGGATGTTGATCCAAGATTTGTATCTGGCTCTTATTTCTTCAGACTCCCCCTTTTGCTAACAAACTCCCCCTTAAGTTGTACCGGGATCGCAATCTAGAATAGCTTTCGTTCTAGAATTGTAACCTGGCTCAAACTCTGCTTAGGCTTAGACACGGGGATCTTGCTTTGCATCTTTCACAGGTTCAAGACAGTTGCCTGGCTCTCAGAAACCTGGTTCTAATCTGCATATCCTCGGGAGTCGAAACCTGGCTTTTGCATAGCTGTTTACCTGCACAAACTCTACCTAAACTTAAGATTTTTATAACAATTTTAATCTCTGCTTACCACATGTAAGATATCGTTTAATTATCAACAATAGTTATATCAAGTTCAAATTAATGACCTTGATAACCACTTGTAAATCAATCTCAAAACATCATTTGTTAGATTTTGACATTTCTCAATTTATATCAAACTTTTAACTTCACTTTTCATCTCAAACACACTCTCCCAATCTATTGTTGTTCATCATGTTTAGCACTCGGAATTTTGAAAATCAGCATTTCAACATCAGTTGTCGCAAATAAGATGAAATAAAATCTTTTTGAATTATCAAAATTTTATGCAAAAACAATCCGAAAATATTTTTGGATTTTTGTTATTAAACGAAAAGCAGTAAAAAATATTTACAGACAATATTTTTGTGAGTTTGTGTAAGAGAATCATATCAGTTTTTGAGACAAATCACTAACACCGTTAAGCTTTAAACGTTTTAAATTCTAAATGATTCACTTAGATTGTCAGTATACTGATCCACTTAAATTTTCATACAAAGTTCAATTGTTTCGAGATACGAATTAGTGTTTTAAGCACTTAACTTGTTCGCGTGTCCCACCTCTGAATATACTCCCGTATCCAGACTCCTATATTCAGTCTTACAGGTGAATGTACATTAATGATATCTGTAAACGCGTAATGCGAGACCATGAGAGCTTAGGTTAGGACTTCCGTTCAGACAAAGAGATGATGGCTCGACTTTAGGTATGTCTCGTTTGAGGATCTTTTCTTCAAGAGCACATGATTAGCATTTTTCAATGTTTCATCATTTTTTATGCTGAGGGTGAGCTTTATGATTAAAGTAGTGCAGAGCATTATACGAGGACTAGGCTATTGCTTCCGCAAAATCAGAAGTCCTGGTATAATACCCCAGATATAATCACGCACAAAGACCTAGTATGTCAGAAATAGACAGCCCTTCAAACAAGATTTCAGGGGTTACCTATATATCCGAGAGATGTTCCCCACGAGATAAGTAAGTATTTAATATTTAGGTTTATATCTCGAAAACAATCTACTGAATGTATAAAAACCTACTGGCATATCCTTAGTGAGACCGTTTAATACATATGACTTTCCAATTCTTTAGCGTGCTGTGATAGTCCACTGATGTACTATCATTTCCTCTTTTCACAACAAAACTCATTTTTGTTTTTCGATGTTTTTTACTTTTAGATTTTATCATGTTTTTGGATTTTTCAAATTTTCAAATTTTCTAAAATTTTTTACTCCCCCTAAAATAAAAAATATATTCAATTTTTGATTTTATGGAAAAATTTGAAAATAAACGCAATAAACTGTACAAATAAAATGACAAACTGATGTGAATTGATTCAATTCACCATGCACTTGGCATAAATAATCAGAACTCCCCCTGACAACAAACTATTTTCCCATTATGATTTCAAAACACTTAAGTTTATTTTAATCAATGTTTCGAGTCAGATTCATCGCCAGATTTAACATCTAATTTCTTAGCAACCCACATTTGGTTGTTAAGATTCACTCTTCTTTTGTAAAAATGTTTCGAACTTTCACCAACTTTGAAAGTCTAATTTTCTTTCAAGATTTCAGAGACTCCCTGTTTTGTGTTGGTGGACGTTGGGCAATTCCAAGCGATATGTCCAACCTCTTGACATTTGAATCAGGTTCTCATTTCCTTCTTCTGAGCAACATCATTCTTCACTCCCTCCCCTCTTGCTTCTTAGCAAGGAATTCTTTGTTCGTCTGTTTCCTGAACAAATTCTCTTTCTCTTCTTCAGATGATGTCCCTGAAACAAATACAGTTTTTGGTTTATAAATTTTCTCATTTTTATGATTTTCAGGTGGAATAAAACCTAAGCCTTTCTTTTTGAAATTACTGTTATGGTTTGGTTTCTTTTGATAACCAGAACCAGAACTGTAACCTTTTTTCTTGTTTAATCTTTGTTGAACTCTTGAGGTGTATTTTTTAGGTTTTTCAGTAAGATTTACATCTTTTATTTCAGAAATATTAATTTCTGTTAATTTGAAAACCTTTTTAATCATTTCAGTTTTAACACCTCTTATTGGAAATTCTTCATCAGAATATAATTTGTCTGAATCATTCAAAGTATATGCTACTTTGAATGTTTCGTCATTCAAATTATTTTGTGACATCAGAAAATCTTTATTGTAAACCCTTTTAACCAATGATTTCGGACTGTCAACTGATGAACTTGACTTCTCAGATTCAGATTTTGGCTCTGACTCCTCATCTTTATCCAACACCTGATCAACCACTTTCTTTATTAACTCAGACTCATGATCAGTGTCAGACGATGTGAATGTGACATCAATGTTGTCTGGCAATCCATATGAAGGTTCAGATTCCCACTTTAAATTGGTTGCCTTTTTGACTCTTTCTGAATTAGGATTTCGTGGAGAATATCCTTCTTCAAGCGGGGGTGGACACTTGTTATAATTGGTACTATGTTTCTTACCAGTATCCTTTACTTCAGGTTTCTCTTCCTCAAACGCTTTCATGCCTTCTACTGTAGGGTAAATCCTGTCAATCACATAAGAAGCACATGAGTAACTTTTCAATAATCTATTTACCCTCTCGGTTTCTATCCTCTGAGTTTCCAATTTTAGTTTAAGTTCAGCACATTTCTCAATGTACTTATTGATGATTTTTTTGCTTCGTCATGAACGCTCCACTGAGAGTCTTCATAGCTATCTCTTGTTCACTGCTTAACTTGTTGTATTGATTCATAGTTTTGTTTAATACATCATAAGATTCTTTCAGTCTATTCATTTTATGAATCAATTTGTTGTTGTGCCTTTTCACGGTATCACAATTCTCACACTTCTCAGGCATCTTTTCAGTATCAGCTTCCTTCTCAAACTTGATAGCTGAACTTTCTCTAACCTGTCTTTTTACCACTCGAACATTTTCCTCAGGTTTGACCTTTTCTTTGATCTCATCCGTTTTACCTGCAAAAGACAATTAACTCTATCAGATGAAAATTTTCATTGATAATATTCAAGTTTTCAAATTTCCTCACTATCATATCATCACTCTCTTCATCAGATGAGTGATCAAAGATAGGTGCTTTTTCTGAAGCCTCTTTTATTGATACTGGTTCTTCTTCTTTCTTTTTCGGACTGTATTGCTGAGATTCATAAAAAGCATACGCTAATTCATCTTCAGCAGTTGAATCTTCATAGATTTGAGCAACAAAAGCTTTAGAATTTGAAGGTCTGTTAGGATCATAATTATCCCAATTAAAACCTTCTGGAATCCTTTCATCTTCTTGGTCTATCAGACCATAACAAGCTCTCTTTGATGGCTCTTCGATCAGTTCCTTCTTAGCATGTGAAGTTTGTGGCGATTGTTGTTGATTCGGCTGTTGAGCAACTTGATGATAGATCGCCTTTCGATGATAATCATTGTTGTCGAATGGATTTTGAGCTCCACTTGCTTCGCGATTTGTGCATTCTCGCTTAAAATGCCCCTTTTCCCTGCAACGAAAACGAGTAACTTTAGATTTATCAAACCCTAAAGGTGAAGTTCCAGCATCACGGAAATCATCTCTTCCAGTGATCTGTTTAAACTTCTCAGCTCTTCTCAACACACTAGCCAAACACCACTTTATATCCATGAACTCCATTTCCTCAACATCAATCTGATCGTAATCCTCTTTTGTTAACATAGGATTCCCGATTCTTCCCGCAACCAAACTTTCATAAGATTCTAATACGGTCACTAATAACGACATATGACCTTTAACAACCTCTTTCGAGAAATTTTGACCATTCTGAAGATGTAATGCAGTGTTGCATTGTAGTACTTGGCCATTATTGGTTGCTGAAAAATTTGGATCAAATGAAGGATATGAAGAGAATCCTTTATTGTTGTTTGAACTTTGAGATGACCCTCCAGAAGAACTGTGTCACACCCTCAAATTACCACTTAGGGAGTATCCCTGTTAGGCGTGTGACCACTAGTAATGAGCCACTAATTACATTGAATCCATAAGTTTAAAATAAAGTTTCATCATTTAATAGTAATAAAATCCAACATAAGTAATTCAAAAACCATCAAGTTCAGCGGAAGCGTTAACGTAACATAATGTAAATACTTTCCAAACATCCATAGTAAATATATGTTTGATAAATAAACTCATCAGTGCAACCATGACCACTCACGCCCTCCAGCCAGCAAGTCCCTGTTCCCAAGTACCTAACGACCTGCGAGCATGTAACAAGTGTATCAGACAAAGCTGGCGAGTTCACAGTTTTAGAAAACGTTTATTACCAGTTGTATGTAAAACAGTTCAATAACCAATGCAAGTAATATTGTTAATATCTCAATTCCGAACAAGACGCTCCTGAAGTACATGACTGCCCTTCCCACGTACTCCTACCCAGTACTGGGCCCCGACTGGGTCATTAGTTCACATCCGTCCTATCTAGGAGCGGTGTGAGGGTGCCAAACCTAAGTAGCGCTACCAACTAATACCCGTTACCCTCCAGGTAACAACATAAGGGACTTACAAGAATGATAGGTGAGAATATTAACCAATATACCCGTTTTTACCCAAAAGACTTATCCCTCCACGGGATACCCACTGACTGTCCCCAACCACTGGGACGCATGCTCGAATGTAGTGAACTCACCTTTGATTGCTCGGTAGATTATTTACTCGTTTGACTATTTGATCAACCACGCCCTAAAAGGGTTATCGATACAGTTAGTTATGACTACTCCATGTACACATGATTTACACCAACACGTATATTGTTCACATAGCATGCACGTATAATTAAACTCGCAACAGTAAGCATGTCATGCATATGTAAACACAATCTATTAGCCCATTACAGTCCACTAATATGTGTGAATCTGTTGAAGTGTTTAACCTATTATTCATTCATCAAGGTCACTCATGTAATGCAAAACTCTAAATCATACATAACAATCTCAATATCATAAGTACAGCCCATTAACACATCGACCCACAAGACCTTAAATCATGGATCAGTTTCACAAGTGTTATATGTTAAACATCATGTTTGCCGTTTTCAATCGACTTACCAAATAGACATGAGAGTTGACCTGATGATTGTTATTCACATGTTATCATACGGACCAACAGCCATTAAATCACAGATGTAAACCTATTAATCCCTAAACATGCTATCATACCATTATATTCACTCTTAAATCTCAATAATTCATCCATTACCGTGTATATTAGTCATGTTCCCATCATAAGCAAAATAACCGAATTAAATTAGACTTAGATCTCAATAGTTATTTGCTTGATCTACCCAATCATTAATCTCGATAGTTTCACTTTAAAAACAGTCCACACCTTCTCTACTTGCAACAAATATGATCATGATTATATGCACATCACTGATTTAATGTCATAATGCTTTCTACCATTATCACATGGGCCACTCAGTTCTAATCTATTTGATTGGACCGAAAGTTAGTGGGTGGTTTCTTAAATCTTGATATTAGAATCAATTTATGCTAGACTCATTGGCCGACAAAACTGTTACCATATTTCCTGTGATTGGACCGAATGGAATACAAGGACTTACACAATTAATCAAATAGCAACTATTATATCATGCCATAACAATCTTATCCATAACAGTTCCAATCATAATACACACATAACATACAAAAGTCATACTAACCGGAGTAGAGGGTGCACAAAAAAATCTGAGACTTCGATGAAAGGGGAATATCTACTGTCGTTCGTATTCTTGAGAGGAGGGTAGGGTTTGCATATTGATTTTGTGGTTTCACGTAGTAATATAACACCAACACTCAAAAGTGGGCCGGTGATTAAAATGACAAAGTGGGCCGAGATCAATAATAATGTGTAGGGTGTTGGACCGAAATCAATTTAAATGCTCGATGACCCTTATTGTGAGTTGCTACACTGTCGGGCGTTAAAGTGTGGAGATGCGGCCCAGTTGATATGCTGCCCAGTTGTCGAAACATTACATGATAAGTTATTGTATCATTCAGCTTAATAAGGTTATACGAATAGAACGTACTAGCATAATTGGAAAAGGAAGAAAATAGCGAGAAGTAAATGTCAAAAGATGGAATGCTACCGACCTTAAAAGTTCGGGTTGTCACAAACTGTTTGCATTGAATGCAGTTTCGATCTTTGGTGCAATGTTGGTCTTATCACTCGTTCTTCCTTTGTAGTACAGACCAATGTCTTGTTCACCATTAGAATTCTTCATTTTATCCATTTTCCGTTGTTCCATCTCTTGAACTTCAAGTTTTTCAATAAACTTGCCTAGCGATAGATTCGGAAATTCACCATTATTCTTTAAGATCATAAGATACGTGCCCCAAACATCTTCTGGTAACGCGTCAGCCAAGTTTTCAACCCATTCTTTTCTATCTTTCTTGATATCCAATCTCTTCATGTTAACCACCAAATTACAATATCTTTCTATAATCGTTTTGGTGTTTTCAGTTTTCAACCCACGAAATAGATCAAATTCTTTCTTCAGAAGCGATTTTTTGTTCTTGATCATGTCTTGACTTCCAACAAATTTTGTTTTTAGTGCTTTCCACATTGAGTGAGCAGTTCCGTTGTGTTGCAATAAAATCAAGATGTCTTCCTTAATGGCTTGTTGCAAAATACTGATCATCATCTTTTCACTTTTGTATTTCTTTCTCTCTTTGTCATCTAAGTCTTTAATAGCAACAATCTCTCCGTATTCGTCAATCGGTCTAACATACCGTTCTTCAACACATTCCCAAGCATCTAAGTGATTTGCTTGAACCCAATTTTCAAAACGTTCCTCCCATCCATTATACTCCTCGATATTCATGAGCTTAGGCGGTTTTTGCATGGTGCCCATTTCATTTTCTAAATTCACGTTCTGAGCCATAGTGATTGAAGTAGCAAAAGCGTTATAAAATTCGTTTTCCATGTTTCGGTTTCAAAAATACATAATAACAGATTTTCAAACGAACTGATGAAATGTTTCAAACAATCCGAGTTTCACACGACCTGAACCTCTTCGTGCGATCTGAATCTTCAAACTCAAACGATCTGAACTTAACCCTCCTCGTACGAACTGGTGAAATTCAAACGAACTGAGCAACTTTCAAGTGAACTGAGCTACTTCGTGCGAGCTGAGTTCTGTTTCAAACGAACTGACCCTAAACTTCAAGTCGTGCGAACTGATGTTGTTCAAACCTGTGACAAGTGGCACGAAACCGGTAATTTCTGTACAAGTTAATTAATACTTGATGACTGCAATTATGTGCTTAAATGTCAACATTGTCTGATTACATACTATACAAGTGAAGTCATGCACGTTTTATACTACAAGAATTACTTTATGCGTGTGACAACCCGTACCCTCGTTGTCGAGAGAAGGGCATTTTGGTAATACGCACATTTATTATTATTATTATTATTATTATTATAATTATTATTGTTCTTACTATTATTACTAGTATTATTTATTAAGTATTTACAAATAATAGCACACGCGATTAGAAATTTAATTACGTATCACGGTTATATTTTAAAAATAACCGGGCCAATATAATAGAGCGGGACACGCAATCATTTAACGAACTGCAGTTATGTGCTTAAATGTCAATATTGTCTGATTACATACTATACAAGTGAATTCATGCACATTTTATACTACAAGAATTACTTTATGCGTGTGACAACCCGTACCCTCGTTGTCGAGAGAAGGGCATTTTAGTAATACGCACATTTATTATTATTATTATTATTATTATTATTATTATTATTATTATTATTATTATTATTATTATTGTTCTTACTATTATTACTAGTATTATTTATTAAATATTTACAAATAATAGCACACGCGATTAGAAATTTAATTACGTATCACGGTTATATTTTAAAAATAACCGGGCCAGTATAATAGAGCGGGACACGCAATCATTTAACGGGTTCATGCACTTGGGCTAGGCCCAAGCCAACTAATCTAAAAACCCTACCCTTTAAATATAGCTTAAACCACCCACCTCCTTCATTCTTGCTAAAGCCCAAAACCCTAATAGTAGCTAACAGCCGCACACCTCACTGCCCATCACTCTCATTCAGAATTTCCGGCGACCGGAGTTGTACGTCCGGCGACCAGATAATGGAATCTCGACACCCACCTTTAAACCGGCGAGTACCCATGCACACCTCCCCTGTACACGCTTACACCTTTTCGTCTTCCACATCAGAACCCCCACCCCCTCTCGCTATTTGAGCCGGTAGAACTGTTTCCCGACCAGCATTCCGGCCACACTCTCACATGCACAAACCCCCCCTCTCTATATCAGAAGTTTACTGATGGAAGAAAGATCAGCCAAGAAGAAGGAGCTGCAACGGCGGTGCCGCCGCCAACGATGGTCACCTCAGGCGACGGTAGGCCAGAAATTTCACCTTGGTGACATGATGGCTGCGGAAGGGGGAAGGGTGGTGATGGACGATGGCAACAGCCACCGGAGCTTCGGCTCGGGCCCAACAACAGTGACAACAACCTCGGGTTCTGCTCGGGTCTCGATCAGTTTTATATCACTGCTTGTTCTTGTGTTTTGGTTTGGAATAATGACATGGCAGTTGTTCGATTCATGTGTTTGTATATGACATTAGGTGAATTTTACTGTTTGACAGTGTGGATGTTGATGATTATTTTATATCCTTGTTGAACTATCGAGTTTATTATGCTAGTTGAATGTTGATGGATTTTGAACCATAAGTTATACGCATATAAATATAGCCATGCTTCAACTGCTTAGTATGTTGGTATACAAGATGTTCTGTATGATGTTGTGGTAGTATAATTGTTAGAAAGTTAAGTCGGCTGAACTGTTTATGCATTCAGATGTGAGCATTTGATGATATTGAATAAAAACTAGGAAGTGTATAAACTGTTTATATGATGATTATATGATGTTTTGAAATACATATATATATATATATATATATATATATATAAATATATATTTAGGTGTGCCTTGGGTTTCTTGTAATCTCGGAGTCATGAAAGGAATGTGTATAAATAATAATGACAAACTGTTTAAAAGAAAATATGATGTTGCTGATTTGTATGCTCTTTTTATGATGAACTATTGAAGGTGCTATGAATATTTGAAATCTTTGTGATTTGATCTGATTCTAGAAGTGTACGGTATTGAAAACATGATAATGAAATTTGGTTGGACAATACAAGTTAATGAAATTTGATTTGGATAGCACTGATCTGGATAAGGGTTCTAGAAACATCTGCATAGTTGCGAGTTGAAACCCTATGGTTGCGACTCGAGACCGCTCGGAGACCACTAGAAACCAGGAAAGCAATAGGAGACTCGAGACCGGGTAGGTTGCGACTCGAGACCTGACTTGTCACGTCCCCCGACCCCATCATAACCGGAATCGGGAGCCGCGAGCAGCCCGTGGTACCGGTGGTTATTTTTGAAAACCATTGCAGTGGAAATTTCATCAGGACCGTGAGTTAGGAAAAATATCAGAGTTTAGAAACCATTGCAGTGGAAATTTAAACAGTTAACAAGCTTGTGCGATTCAAGGCATCTTGTGCGACTGGCCCAAGATGTCTTGTGCGACTAAACTTCTTGTATACCTAAGAAGTCTTGTGCGATCAGGTGTGAGTGGACCCCCTTGTGCGATTGGTGTTAATTTCCGAAAACCATGTCATTCGGTTACAAACATATATCAGTTTTTAAACTTATCATAAAAATCCAACAAAATCATCCGTACAAGAAAGCATTTCAGCCGATTACTATGTGTTAGGTTCTAATTCCAATTCGTGCAATCCAGATCGTAAAAGCATTATCACGTATACATGTGAGCCGATTTATCAAGAATATTACAATCAACATATATATTCCCTAAATCACCATGTAATACGAATAGATCAAAACATTATTCAACACACATTCAGTAATAAAAAACACTAACCGGTTGAAAGAGAACTCGATCCTAATAGGGAAATCTTCGAGAGATAGGTGGTGATGGCCGTCGGGTTTGAGAGAGAAGGAGAGGGGAGGGAGCTAGGGTTTCGGTATGTGTGGATGTGTTGTGTAAAAGTGTGAGATAATAATCATCAAACAAGTGTATACGAGTAAGGGGATGGGCCGACCCAAACATGGGCTGCCTTAATGTCCGATTACAAGCTTTACGGCCCAAAGGGCTTGTGTGATTCGGGGTTGTTGTGCGGTCGAGTGGGTGTGTGGATTGTTGTGCGATCGGATCATGTATTCATATAACATATCATTTACACATTCACTAACACATATCACATAATCATAACATATAACGCGTACAACATAACATTTAATAATTATAATAAATCACATAAGCATGCTTCGTTACACAAAATAGGTTCGAATTGCGTGTTGTCACAGTATCCCCAACTAAAAGGAAATTTCGTCCCGAAATTTGGTATACACTCACTAACGTAAGCTATATTGTTCACTAGTTTTCTTGGGGTGTCACATCATCCCCCACTTGAATGGGAATTTCGTCCCGAAATTCACTAGTTGCATCAACCTTAAGTTTGCTAGGTTCTGCCTGATCTGTGGGGAACAAATGTGGATACTTAAGTTTCATCTGGTCCTCGCGTTCCCACGTGAACTCTGGACCCCGTCTTGAGTTTCAACGAACTCTCACAATCGGTATGCGGCTGTGCTTACGAACTTTAACTTCCCGATCCATAATTTCAATAGGTTCTTCGACAAACTGCAATTTGTCGTCTATCTTCAGCTCTTGAAATGGTACTACTAGTGTTTCATCAACCAAACACTTCTTTAGCTGCGATACGTGAAATACATCATGGACATTACCCAACTCAGCAGGTAATTCCAACCTGTAGGCCACCTTTCCAATTCGTTCCAGAATTTTGAACGGTCCCACATAACGAGGGTTTAGTTTGCCGCGTTTCCCAAAACGCACCACACCCTTCCAGGGTGAAACCTTTAACATAACGCGGTCATTGACTTCAAATTCCAGCGGTTTACTACGCTTGTCGGCGTAGCTTTTCTGACGGTCGCGAGCTGCGGCCATACGGTTTCGGATCTGCACAATGCTTTCTGATGCCTCAAGAACAAACTCAGGTCCTGTGATCTGGCTATCACCCACCTCATGCCAGCAGAGAGGTGAACGGCATTTTCGTCCGTACAGTGCTTCGAACGGAGCTGCCTTAATACTTGTATGGTAGCTGTTGTTGTAGGAGAACTCTATTAACGGCAAATGTTTCTCCCACCCTTTCCCAAAATCGAGTACGCATGCCCGAAGCATATCTTCAAGTGTTTGGATGGTGCGCTCGCTTTGACCATCCGTCTGCGGGTGATAAGCGGTACTCATGTCGAGTTGGGAACTGAACGATTTATGCATTGACTGCCATAACTCTGAAGTGAAACGCGGATCACGGTCTGAAATGATAGAAGTTGGTACTCCATGCCTAGAAACCACTTCCTTAAGATACACTGCTGCCAGCTGAGAAAACTTGTCTGTTTCTTTGATTGCTAGGAAGTGTGCTGATTTCGTGAGGCGATCAACAATCACCCAAATAGTGTCATTCCCAGCCTGAGTTCTTGGTAGTCCTGTCACGAAATCCATAGCGATCTGTTCCCACTTCCATGTGGGTATCTCTGGTTGCTGCAGTAGGCCTGAGGGCTTTTGATGTTCTGCTTTGACTTTAGCACAAGTCAAACATTTGCTGACGTAGGTTGCTATATGAGCCTTCATGCTGGGCCACCAGTAGGTAGTTTTCAGGTCGTGGTACATCTTATCTGATCCAGGATGTACAGAGTAGCGTGACTTATGTGCCTCTTCCATTACAAGTTCCCGTAGGTTGCCAAAGAATGGGACCCAAATGCGTCCAGTTACGTAGTAAGCACTGTCTCCCTTACGTTCTAGTCGTTGCCTCGAGCCGCGTAAAGCTTCAGCTCGAACGTTCTTTGGTTTCAACGCTTCTAACTGAGCGTCTCGTATCTGGGAGGGAAGGTTGGACTGGATCGTGAGTTGCAATGCTCGTACACGCCTAGTTGCATTATCCTTTCTGCTGAGGGCGTCAGCTACAACGTTCGCCTTGCCCGGATGATACTTGATGGCACATTCATAATCGTTCAATAATTCCACCCATCGTCGTTGTCGCATATTCAATTCTTTCTGGTCGAAGATGTGCTGGAGACTTCTATGGTCGGTGTAGATGGTGCATTTGGTACCGTACAGATAGTGCCTCCAGATCTTCAACGCAAATACCACCGCTCCTAACTCCAAGTCGTGTGTCGTGTAGTTCTTCTCGTGAATCTTCAACTGTCGCGAGGCATAGGCTATTACCTTCTCGCGTTGCATCAACACGCAACCGAGACCCTGAATTGACGCGTCACAATATACCACAAAATCTTCGGTGCCCTCTGGTAAAGACAAGATCGGTGCACTGCAAAGTTTCTGTTTCAGAACTTGGAAGGCCTCCTCCTGCTTCGTTCCCCAAGAGTACGTTGTGTTCTTCTGTGTCAGCGAGGTGAGAGGTTGCGCGATTTTCGAGAAATCTTTAATGAACCTTCGATAATACCCTGCGAGACCAAGAAATTGTCGCACCTCAGACGGAGTCTTTGGTGCCGCCCAATTCTTAACTGCATCCACCTTCGCAGGATCCATATGTATCCCTTTCTCGTTAACAACATGCCCAAGGAAGTGCACTTCTCGAATCCAAAAGTCGCACTTAGAAAATTTCGCATACAACTGCTCCCTTCTCAAGAGTTCCAAGATGAGACGTAGGTGACGCTCGTGATCTTCCTTGTTCTTGGAATAGACTAAGATGTCGTCAATAAACACTATAACAAACTCGTCGAGATATGGCTTGCATACGCGGTTCATGAGATCCATGAAAACCGCTGGTGCATTGGTCAATCCAAACGGCATGACCAAAAACTCACAGTGTCCGTAGCGCGTTCGAAAGGCTGTCTTGGGAACATCCTCTTCCCTAACCCTTACCTGGTGATAACCCGACCTTAAGTCGATCTTTGAATAGAAGCTTGACCCTTGCAACTGGTCGAACAAGTCGTCGATGCGTGGTAACGGATAGCGGTTCTTAATGGTCACCTTGTTGAGCTCTCGATAGTCGATACACATACGGAATGACCCGTCTTTCTTCTTTACAAACAGAACTGGGGCTCCCCAAGGCGAAGAACTGGGTCGAATGAAACCCCTATCCAACAACTCCTGCAATTGATTGGACAGTTCCTGTAACTCTCCAGGTGCTAACCGGTAAGGAGCTCGAGCAATTGGAGCCGCTCCCGGTGCAAGATCAATCTGAAATTCTACTTGACGGTGAGGAGGTAACCCTGGTAGCTCCTCTGGGAACACATCAGCGAATTCTCGCACCACTGGTAGACCCTCGATCTTACTCTCTTCAGACTGAGCGTTGGTAACTAACGCTAACAGTGCAGGATACCCCTTTTGTAGATACTGTTGTGCACGCATGGCCGTGATAATCCCAACCATCGTCCCACTACGATGCCCTTGAACTAACAGTGACTCTCCATCAGGGAGAGGAATACGCACAATCTTCTCCTTACACAGGATTTCTGCTTGGTGTTTAGACAACCAATCTATGCCTACCACTATGTCAAAACTACCGAGCGTAACGGGAAGGAGGTCAATGTCAAACACCTGACCCACGAGATCTAGTTTGCATCCAAAAAGGACATTTGAGGCTTCTATCGTCTTACCATCTGCTAGTTCTACTACTTGTTTAACCTCTAAGGGTGTTGGGGTTATCCCTAATCGTTGACTAAACTCTAGGGACACGTAACTCCAATCGGCACCCGAATCAAATAATACAGAAGCAATACGATCATTAACAGGAAACGTACCAGTTACAACGTTGCCGTCATTCCTGGCATCCCCTGCTCCAAGCTGAAACACTCTGCCCCGAGCACCATTACCCCCGTTGTTGCCGTTGTTGTTGTTGTTGTTCCCAGCATTGCTGTTATTCGGGCGGTTGTTGTCGTTAGCGTTCTGGTTTAACTGAGAGCAATCCCGCTTAAAGTGGCCCTCGTCACCACACTGGTAGTACCCCTTCCTGAAACCCTGGTTCTGCTGGGGTGGTTGTCCCTGTTGTCTCTGATTCTGCTGGTTTTGTTGCTGCTGGTGTTTAGGCTGTGGGGCCCTACAATCCCTGGCCTCATGGCCCGCCTTACCACACCTGTCACACTTCCGAGTACACGACCCGAAATGATGATAGCCACACTTGTTACATCGTGGCTTCTTCCCTGCATACGAACCCTGGCTGTGGCCACTTCCCTGGCCTTGATTGACAGAAGACGATTGGCTGATGTTGCGGTTGCTGTTGTCTGGCCTTTTCTGAGTCTGACCAGCACTGGATGCTTTGTCATAATCACTCCACTTCCGCTTGTTATCACTAGCGGACGCAGTGGTAGTGGGTGTAGCAGCTTTAGTGGCCGAAATACGCGAGGGTAACGAATCGCTTTCCACCTCTTGATCCACAATCTTGTGAGTCAGACGAACGATCTGTGTCAAATCATTGAGATGGGCTGCAGTGACCAAGCTCTTCACACGCGGAGGCAACCCTTTGATGAATAACTCAATCCTCCGAGACATAGGCCGGGATAAGTTTGGGCACATGTCGGCCAGTTCATACGATCGCTTCACATACGATTCGACTTCAGATCCAACCATCTTCAAGTCGTAGTATTCGTTTTCCAACTTCTGGACCTCGTCCCGAGGACAGTACTCCTCCCTGATCAGTTCTTTAAAGTCTTCCCAAGTTGTGGCATTCGCTGCCTCGATGCCCAACAACTGTACTTGGGCGTTCCACCACGTTAGGGCACCATCAGCCAAGGTACCCGCAGCATATTTCACCCTGTCCCCAGCGGGACAGTTACAGATAGCAAACACAGACTCTGCTTTCTCGAACCATCTCAGAAGTCCCACAGCCCCTACAGTTCTGGTGAAGGTCTGTGGCTTACAGTCCATAAACATTTTGAATGTACACGCAGGCTGGTTAGGTTGTGGTTGCGCTTGCTGACCTAAATGACGAAAGGGAACACATTATAGGAAATAAAAGACGTGTACGTGGTATAAGAGTAAAGAGTACTTGGTACATTCCGTACCAGCTTGATAGGCTGCTAAAGCCTCAGCCACGCGGGTATTGATTAGGTCAGTCAACTCAGCCTGAGTCATGTTGATGTTGCCACGTCCGTGTCCTCGTCCACTCATGATTCTATATATGGAGATGAACCGATTCAGGAAATCGAAACGAGATGGAAATCAAGTATCATGTCCGTATCTACGTACTACCAAGTTTACACATAGTAAGGCAGAACCCTTCTCACGCTCGATAAGCCTCACTGGGACTTGCATGCACCCCGTGTTATTATTAAGTGTGCACCCATAATAATAAGGCAATTTGCATGCTTATCTCAGTGCCTCTTAGCTTGCGCTCGAAGTTTCCCCCGTTCAAACAACACAACAGATAATATCACAGTTCTATGGTTTACATGAGTCGAAGAGTAGCGTCACACTATCAAGTCACTATGGTGTTAAACGTTTCAGTTCATATACGTTGTGAGTGTGTGACTGCTAAGCAAGTAATGTATAGAGTGAGAGAAAAACGAACCAAACTGTAACACCCCCAAAATACCACCTGCGGAAACCCCGCGAGGCGTGTTACACATCAGAGTCTGAGCCACTAATCAAATTGAACCAATAGTAAATACTTAAATAAGACATGACATTAATAGCCAAGATTAAATGTCAAACACAATATTAATTCCCAAGAGTTATGTAGCGGAAGCATATGATAAATCGTTTAGTAATTGTTTCAAAATAAACTTAAAACCAATGTATCAATTATAATCATTCCAGTAGCTTCGATCCATGACCACTCCAGCACGCCCAGATAGCAAGTCCATGTTCCAAAGTTAACGACCTACAAGCATGCAAACAAGTGTGTTAGACTACGCTGGTGAGTTCAAGGTTTTGTTAACGTGTTGAGTTATCAGATGTATGTTAATGTGATTCCATGTTGCGTTACGATGTTGCTCATGTTAGATACCCTAGGGAGTGTGCCCATGTGTATCCGGGGAGTGGGTACCCCTTAACGACCGTTTGCTATGTTGCCATCGTTAGATACCCTAGGGAGTGTGCCCATATGTATCCGAGGAGTGTGCCTCTAACAACCATAGCCCTAACCAGATAATTAGTTCACGCCCGTCCTTACGGCCCGGTATGAGGTTTCCCACCTAATAGCGCTATCAACTAATTACCCCCATTGCCCTCCAGGCAATCCGATGATAGATTCCATGTTCAATACCCAAAACCAATTAAGTTGTTTACCCAAAGTTTCCCTTCCAAATGTTTATCAGTTGTCCCAAACCACCGGGACGCATGCTTGAGAAAATGCAATGAACTCACCTTGGTTTGCTCGGCAGATTATACCAAAGTTACTTGACTTAAAAGTGATCAAACACGTCCTAACAGGATTACCATACAAGTCAGGTTTGGTTCCAGTAAAGCACGTATGTTTCACACAAGTTATCACGTTACAAGCTCGAATTAATCATGGCAAACACATAACAGTCATACATTCCATTCAACTTGTGCGAATAAATCAGCCCAATAATATCCGGCCCAACATGTTGTGCGATCAGCACAGCCTTGTGCGATCCACAGCATGTTGTGCGGTCCAATAAGCCCGGCCCAAACAGCTAAGCAGTCAAGTAGCATACTCGGCCCAATAACAACTAGTGATCTTGTACGGTCCTGTTAACTTTGTGCGATTGATAGACATTGTGCGGGTGGGCCTTGGGCTGGTTCGGTCCATTAATAAATCAATAACTATCCAACATAACTACGGCCCAAATTAAATAATCCTTAGGCCATGTGCGATCCTACCAGATTGTGCGATCGGACCTGGCCCAATCCAACATATATACCCGGCCCAAAGATTAAAAGCCCAACCAATAAACAGTTAACAAGCTTGTGCGATTCAAGGCATCTTGTGCGACTGGCCCAAGATGTCTTGTGCGACTAAACTTCTTGTATACCTAAGAAGTCTTGTGCGATCAGGTGTGAGTGGACCCCCTTGTGCGATTGGTGTTAATTTCCGGAAACCATGTCATTCGGTTACAAACATATATCAGTTTTTAAACTTATCATATTAATCAATTAACAAGTTTCCATTCATCCATCTAGCTTATCGTCGATCAACCAAGGGAAATTATAAACTGATTCATAAGAACCTAATCAAGACCCAACCACGAACAATACTCATAACACTAAAACACATGCTCATGGTTCATATTCTTGATTATTAACATGGATTTACTATCATAAAAATCCTACAAAATCATCCGTACAAGAAAGCATTTCAGTCGATTACTATGTGTTAGGTTCTAATTCCAATTCGTGCAATCCAGATCGTAAAAGCATTATCACGTATACATGTGAGCCGATTTATCAAGAATATTACAATCAACATATATATTCCCTAAATCACCATGTAATACGAATAGATCAAAACATTATTCAACACACATTCAGTAATCAAAAACACTAACCGGTTGAAAGAGAACTCGATCCGAATAGGGAAATCTTCGAGAGATAGGTGGTGATGGCCGTCGGGTTTGAGAGAGAAGGAGAGGGGAGGGAGCTAGGGTTTCGGTATGTGTGGATGTGTTGTGTAAAAGTGTGAGATAATAATCATCAAACAAGTGTATACGAGTAAGGGGATGGGCCGACCCAAACATGGGCTGCCTTAATGTCCGATTACAAGCTTTACGGCCCAAAGGGCTTGTGTGATTCGGGGTTGTTGTGCGGTCGAGTGGGTGTGTGGATTGTTGTGCGATCGGATCATGTATTCATATAACATATCATTTACACATTCACTAACACATATCACATAATCATAACACATAACGCGTACAACATAACATTTAATAATTATAATAAATCACATAAGCATTCTTCGTTACACAAAATAGGTTCGAATTGCGTGTTGTCACACATATCACCCCTTGGCTGCCCCAATGGTGAATCAAGTAATGTATACAAAACCCCACATACCGGCTGTAACTTGGTGATTACAAGGACTTAATCCCTGTAATTATAACTTTGAAAACAAATAGGGTTTTGAAAGTAATTTGATAAAAAGAGAATGACTCACATTATAAGCATGCAGATTCATACGGGCAAAGTTTAGTCTACAGATAAGCCTTGATATATTGCAGATTTATACAGGTAGACCTTAGCATATTGATTAGCCTTGTAACCTAGTGCACATGAACTAGGTAAGTAACTAATACAGCTTTTACGATAACTCACGAGATTAAAACCCTCACAACGAATGACAAAGTGCAATCACTTAAACATCCATCGGATTCACAACGAATAGCAGAGTATTCCCCGAGTTCGGGTGGTACTAAAACATCCTGTCGGAATCACGACTAATGACAAAGGATAGCGCTTAAACATCCGGTCGGATAGTTTAAATCAATCGGACATTGAATCGTAGCAGCGATCAAGTTAATACCCTGTATCGTAGCAGAATTCGAGCTATGTGTGTGTTTGTAGTAAACAGAAGATATCTTGGCGCACGAATTGAGTTTTATCGTCGTTCCAACTCCAGAAATCAAGTCCCAACATCCACTATTTATACTGAGATTTTGACCCCCTCGCGTGACGCGAGGGGTCACCCCTGGGGCTTTGCGTGACGCGAAGGGCAACATCTCATCATATGGTTGCCACGTGTATTTGTAGCTCAGCTGAGTCGAAACAGAAATGATAAATTCAAATTAGACAGCAAGATATGTGGATAATCGTCAAGTAGGGAATACCCCCCTTGAGTTTTAGGGGCCCTGATCCTGATTCTGATTGTTCTGAAAATTTTAGGGATTGTGCAGGATTACTTAAGGGTCTTAACTAAGGTTTCCTTGTGAACAAAATATAATAATAAATAATAGTTTTGGTGAGAGTTGTTATGGTTTGGGATAAAAGGGAATAAAATGGTGAGAAAAGAGAATGGACCTACTTTGTAACTTTAGGGTTCAACTAGAAAATATGGGGTATAACATCTGAACTATTTAAAAATATATAATGCACTTGTTTTAAGTATAGCACCCCTCATTCAACCTTGTCCCGAGACCGAATCCCAACAACTTAGTCGGGCAGAGCCCTGACATATGTTATGAGGCTCAGATCAATCGGAAAGGGTAGCGGTGATCGGGAGTAAAAATACTTAAAACGAGACATGGTTTTATTATTTATTAAATGAATAATAAATAATTTTTTTAGAAAGAAAGGAAGTTGGCTAATTCTTTTGAGAAAGAAATCGAAGCCAGATGAAAGCAAGAATGAAGATATGGAAATGTTCTATTTATATTCTCCTTTGTCTTGGGGAGTAAGCTTTGCAAGCACAGCAATACATGTGTACATATGAATAATCCTATTTTAAGTTGTGGTGTAGGACACGTATGTCCATATTTATTTTCACTTGTATGTTTAAAATTATTATTTCTTTTATTATTCTATTCATATGCACATACGTGCATTTCATACGTTTTCTTTTTGATTTTTTTATTATTAATATTTATATATTATAATTAATTTAAATGCTTTACTTATTTGGTGCTTTATAACTTATAAAATATTGCGTTTTATAAAATAATAAATATATCATCAGTACGGGAATATTTTTGTCTACATCTGGGTCTAAATTTCATTAAAAATAGAGTAGGTTCAAAATACAATGTATTTTTATAATTTAATTATTATATGGTTCCTAGGCCCGTCTAAATATTTCAAATTTCTAATAGTTAACTTACCCGTAAGCTACCTTTCTAATAATGTAAGTTTTTATATACTTTTATTTTATTTAGAAAGGTTACCCAGATTAGGGCCAATTAATTAATATAATATTTCAACCAACTATATAAAATAGTGTTTAAAACTATTTGGGTTGAATATTTGTATTAAAAATAAACTAGCTACTAGTTATTAGTGGTTAAACCTGTAATTCTTATATGATAAAAATAGGAATGTTACATGACTCGAGGTTCCGACTCGTGCATACATCACTCGAGACCTCCCATTTGCAACCCGAAACCCCTTGGTTGCGACTCGCGACCTCATGATCTCGAGTCGAGACCACCTGGTTTCGACTGGACCACCCTACTTAGTTATTGGGCCGCACAATGTGATATCATGTTTTGGACTGTGTGTTACTGTTAAGTGTTTAACTGCTAGTATCTGTTAACTGTTTAACTGCTAGTATGTTAGGACAGGCCTAATAATGTATAGGGTACCGGTGTAACATTCGTACTATGTGTTAGATACATGTGAATTATACGTGACATTTCTTGCATGCGAACCTAATAAATATTTAATAACCATAATAGGGTATGGTTGACCAACATAGCACAAGTAAATTATTAACCGAGCAAAGCAAATGTGAGTTCACTACTTTTTACTTAAAGCATGCGTTCCCGGTGGATGGGAAACGGAATGAAACAACTTTTCCTGGTTTGGAATTGCTTACTATCTCCTTGTGCGGGATGCGGTATTTCTATCTCCTTGTGTGGGATACAGGTAACAACACTATCCCCTATGAGGGATACAAACCTACTTTTCTCCCCTTATGCGGGACCCTTAGTTAATTACTATATATACTGGATGCAACAAGCAAAACTAAACGGAACTCTATCACTCAAGTCCTCACTACTTAATACCGATTAATCGACGGGGCCTGGCGAACGGGTTATTAGTTGATAGCGCTATTTAGGTCTCACCAGCCTCACACCACCCTGAGTATGGGATCGGGCGTGAACTAATAGACTCTGGAAAACCGTCAATGATGATAGAACGTTGACAAACGGGGCACTACGGAAACGTACGGATGACTAGTATTCGGTATTGTAAAAACAGTTTAGTGGCTTACTTATGTAGCTCCCCATGGCATGTATAAATGAGTAAATTAACTATTGAAACAAGTTTTTAGAATTAAGACTGGAAAACTGCAAACACGTGAACTCGCCAACGTTATGTTGACACTCTACTGCATGCTTTGCAGGTTGCTCGATACAGCTCCGGACGGACGTTGCAATCGGATGGAGTGCGTGGATCGTAATTAACGTGATAACAAACTTGTGGTTTTCAATTATGATGCGTTTTCTTCCCCTTTCCGCTGTGAACTTAAACTATGTTTTGAAAAGTTTAAATTAGGTCACTAACTATGCTAATGTTTATAACAATAACTAATCCGTTCAAAATAATTAGTGGCTATGATCCTGGTCGTCACATGCCTCGCGGTAATACTCGGCGGGTGGATTTTGAGGGTGTGACAGATTGGTATCAGAGCTATTGGTTATAGCAAACTAGGTTTTAAATATAAAATATTTTTGGTTGGGAAATAAAATATTTTTATATGAAAACCAGACTATAACCGTTCTTTAGTGGAAACCACAACGGCACCACACTCCGGATTGCAAGGTTCGTCGACCTCATGTGCTCACCTGGTAATGGTAGGCTAACGACATTTATTTGTGCATAACTTATGTGTGTGAACACGCATGTGTGTATGTGTATAATTAGCATATATGTGTTAGTATGTATGCGTATATTTAGTATTTAACATAGTGGATCATCCGAAGGCTAGGCTAGCGTGTTACGTGTTAAACAGGAGCGAGTCCTCTTAAACCTGGTTCGAAACCACGATACACTAAGGGCAAGGAACCCGTTATTTCAAGCCCTCGTCCATGTATTTCTTGATATTGTTGGTGCACTACATCTGTTGATTCCGTCTAAGTGTCTAGGATCAAGTCTTACATTGTATTGTATAGCATAGGGCTCGAAATACAAGAAAACAGGAGTCTGTATAGGTTTTAGGAGGCTGGGTCGCTCATAGGGTCATAGATGTCTTGGATCGCTTTTATGGCACATGTGGGCCGCTTATGTGGACTGACCTAGACCGCTCATATGAACATGTCCATATGAGCGATTCCAAAACTCTATAAATAGGTGTTATCAGAAGCGATCCATATAGTGATTGATTGTATTCCACGCCGAAGCTCTGCTGGTGTGACGTTTGATCTGTAAAACGTTTCTAATCAATACAACAAGAAGTTAGGAGGAAGAACAAACTATATCTACTTGCATTTCCTATTATTCCGCATCTGAATTGCAAGAGACAACCTCTGAACGACACGTTTGGGTCAGAATTCGATCCTACAATTGGTATCAGAGCTTTGGAGGAGGTTTTCTGCAGATTGTAGCTGTTTTTCATCATTTCTTCTCACTTCTACACCTTCTTTTCTTATTTTCGGGAGATTTCACGGTTGAAATTCGTTCAAAAGCTCACAGACTGTATAACATCATACTTAGACAAATCCTTGGAAGTTTCGGACCGAAATTCAGCTTAAAAACAGATCAAAACATGTTCGGAATGTGGACCGCTCGAAGTGACGTCACTGTGAATCGCTTTTAGGTAAACGTTTTGGACCGCTCATTCGTACAGTTTTGCCTCTGGACCGCTCCAAAAATCAATCCCTGGATCGCTCAAACGAACTGTCCTGAACCGCTCGTAAGAACATTTTAGGGTCGCTCCAAAGATTTTTTGGATCGCTCATTTGTTTCTTTCTGGACCGCCCTTAGAATATCCCTGGACCGCTTGAAAGACAGATTTTGGATCGCTCGAAAATTAGTCACTTGGACCGCTCGAGTGTACTGGACCGCTCTTAAGAATTTCTCTGGATCGCTTTTCTGTCAGTTGCCTTGAAAATCGTGCTAAGTCATCATGAATTCTGAGTTTTACAATGCCTTTGCTACATCGACTACTCCAGCCGCAATTGCTCAAGCAATGAACTTAGAAAATGAGACGGGAACAACTCAAAACCCCCCGAAATTGATGAGCATTGAGGAGTATTATGGGTGGAAGGATCGGTTTGAAAACTGGGTTCAGGCAAATCATCTCAGATCGTGGGAATGCATATTGGAAAAGTACACATTGCCTCGAACAGAGTTGCAAGTCATTAAACAGATATCTGAATTCTCAGAACAAGAACGTGCAATGTACAGAGCAGAGAAAATGATGATCAGTTTGTTACAGCAGGCTATTAAAGAAGATATATTCATTCTGCTACAACACGACAAAACTGCAAAATCAATTTGGGATGTTCTTAAAGTAAAATTCGAGGGTAGTGAAAGTATGATCAAAAGCAAGAAGGCATTGCTTAAAAAGGAATTTGATTTGTTTAGTAGTTTGCCGGGAGAGGATACTAAAAAGCTAATCGAGAGATACTGCCACTTAGTGCGATCGTTATCGATGTTGGGAGTTGAAAAAGGTCGTGAGGAATGGGTTGATAAATTGGCTGATGCGTTACCTCAGAAAGAGTGGGGAACGTATTTGATGATACTGAAAAACACGGGTGTTTATGACAAACTAACAATTGGTCAGTTTATTGAGAAAATTGAGAGTCAGGATCTTGAGCAACAAAAGATCGCGAGGATGAATAACCCGAGTGGTCAACAGGATGTTAAAATGTACTATAAAGGTAGTATTCCAGTTTCTGAAGCTGAAAGAAGTCCAAAGATTCAAACCGCTTTCAGTGCTGGAGATTCATCAGAAAAAGTTGATCAGGGTTCAAACAAGAGCAGCAACGGGTTTTCATCATTTCCGAGTGTAAATCCAAAAGAGACTAACACTAGTTTTCAGTCTCAGAGTACAAAAACTGGAAACGGATATGTGATTCAATGCAATATAGCTCTCAACCTTCCAGAAGGTCAAAGCTTCTCCGAAGACACTGCTAAAGATCATATGGCACTTCTGGGTTCAGTTCTGTTATCCTATGAAGGTCTAGTTGCTGGTCGGATCGGAAATCCTATGCTCACCAAAGAGGATTACGATCAAATAGATGCTGAGGAAATGGAACTTATGGATATCAAATGGTGTCTTGCGAGTGTTCTTCGTCGGGCTGAGAAATTCAAAACCATTACCGGGAGAAATGACTTTTTAGATGCTCATGTTTCAACTTTAGGTTTTGATAAATCTAAAGTTACTTGTTTTCGATGCAGGGAAAAAGGCCATTTCAAGCGGGAGTGCAAAGGAAGAGAAGCTAGCGGAGCACAGAATCCATTCGGGAAAGATGATTACTGCCGCAAAGCTATCTATCAACAAGTTGGTCAATCCCAAGAACCTCAGACAGCTCATGGGAGAAAGATTGAAGACTCTAAAAGAGCTTGTGTTGTAGATTTCAGCTGGAGTGATTACATATCATCTGAAGCCACAACAGAACGTGTTATCGATCAAGATGATGAGAAACTACCAGAAGGTTTCAGTTGGGATATGTTCGTGGATGAAAAGGGAGGTTTTAAAGCTTTCATTGCCAAGATCGTCCGAGAGCCAAATTTGTTTGCTACTTGGATGAGATCTATTGGAGAGAATGTGTCAAGTGGAGATGAAAAATCTGTGTCATCTGATGAAAGTTCAGATAATACTGATAGACTTTCAGAACACTCTGGGGATGTTTCAGATAGTTCAGATGAAATTGTACAAGATGAAACTGTTTAAGAACAGGATGTTGTATTTGATAAAACACCATCTGATTCTAGTGTTTCTGATGCTGATTCTGAAAAATCAGTTCAATTTGATCAATCACCAGATCATAGTAGCAGTGATGATGAGGAAGAGAAACATATAAATATTGCAAAATCTCATATGTCTCCTGAAAGTTTTCATTTTTATTTTGCAGAAAGAATGGAGAAACTGAAAGAGAAACAAGCTGCTAAAGAACAACAATCTGAATCTGAAGGTGATGTTCAGAATGCTGAAAATGTTGCTGAGAAAATTAGTGAGGTTGTGAAAGAAGTAGAAAAGGTGATTGAAGTAGAAAAAGTGGTTGAAGTTATTAAAACAGTCGAAGTTGAAAAAATTATTGAAGTCGTCAAACCTTGTGAAAAGTGTTTGGAAGCGTGCAAAGAGTGTGCAGCAAAAGACGACATCATAGCTGAGTACGAAAAGAAGAAAGAGCAGTTATTGTTCAATCTAAACTACGTAAAAGAATCATACGATGCATTAAACAAAACAGTAACTGGTCTTCAAAAGACAAATTCAGAAAGAGAATAGGCGTTGACGATGATGAATGCAGCTTTAATGTCGAAGCAAAAAGCTATAAATTTCTACATTGAAGAAAGTGCCAAATGGAAGCAAGAGTTGGAAACTGAAAAGATTGAAAATGAGAGGATTTGGAGGTTATTGTTGAGCTATTCTACCTCTGATTATCTTATTGATCGTGTTTATCCAACTGTTGCAGGTATGGAAGTTTTTCAAGACGAGAAGCCAAAAGAAAAGAAAGACTGTGGTAAGAAAACTACTGTTAGCTATAACAAGTGTCCACCTCCAATTTGGGATGGGTATTCACCTAGGAAACCAAATGAGGAGCAACTTGCAAAAGCAGTCAATATAAAGCTTAAAACCGACACAAATGACATCTTACCAGAAAACATTGATGTGACGTTTACCTCATCCGATACTGATCATGAGTCTGAAATAATCAAAAAGGTGGTCGATCAGGTGTTGCATACTGATGAGGAGACAGAGTCGAAATCTGAGTCTGAAAAGCCAAAGTCGTCTGTCAACAATCAAAATTCGTCGGTTAAACGGTCTTATAGTAAAGAATTTTTGTTATCAAAGGCAGATTTGAATGATGAAACATTCGAAGTTGTGTATACTTTGAATGGTTCTGACAAATTATATTACAACAAAGAGTTTTCGATAATGAGTATCAAAATGGAATTAATCAACAAAACTTTTAAACTAATAGAGGTTAATATTCCTGAATTAAAAGTATTGAAAAGTTTTGATAAACCTAAAAAATATACTTCTAGAGTTCAACAACGTCTAAACAAGAAAAAAGGTTACAATTCTGGTCCTGGTTTTCCAAAGAAACCTAACCAAAATCGTAGCTACAAAAAGAAAGGTTTAGGTTTTGTTTCACCAGAAAATCATAAAAATGAGAAAATTTTAATTCAAACACTGAATTTGTATCAGGTGGAAGCTCGGAAGATGAACAGCAGAAACCATTTTGGAAACAGACTAACAAAGAATTTCTTACTGAGAGGAAAAAGAATGGAACTGGAGTATTTCATCCGAGAAATACTCAAACCTGTTCTAAAAGCAATGAAGCTGATCACATTGCATCGGATTGTTCGAAAGATATCAAAGCAAAACAGGGAGCTTCTCAGAAGATGAAAGAAAAAGTTGTTGAAAAATCTGAGAAATCCAAAATTTTTAAAAATTCGAAAAATGAGGTTGGAGAATGTTCGAAGAAGACAAAATTTTACAAAAGAAAAGGAAATGACAACCAAGTGTGGGTTGCTAAAAAGGTAGAAGAAAAAGTCGGCGATGAATCTGGTTCCACAAAGCCAGAAGAGCCACAAGTTGTGGAGAAAGTTTCAGTGAATGATGATGTTCTTCCATCACTGAAGTTTGAAGAGGTTAAAAAGAAAATTGGTAAAATTGAAATTTCAAACCAATTTTATAATGAAGAAAAGGAATTTGATGTCGAGAAAACATTCAACGGGAATGTTAAGAAGATATTTGGGAAAATGTTGAGTGGGAAAGCTAAAGGGGTAAAAGATTTTTACGCAACTAAAAAGGCGACATACAACCCTACTGCTGAAGAGTTGAAAGTTCTCAAGTCTGAGAAGACTTGGAGGGAAGTTTGTTTCCCAGAATAGTCAAAGGACTATGCCGGAGATCCCAAGTTTATATCGTGGATCAGGAATCGGCATCTTTCTAGTATTTGAGAAGTTTGAATGTTTATGATTAATGTTTAAATGTTTTTACAGGTGAAAGGACTACGCCGGAGCTTCCAGGTGGGTAATTGCGAAGCAGGAATCGGCATTTTGATTGGTAAAATGGTGATGTAGACGTAATATTCCTACAATTGGTAGTTTTTGGGTATCTACAATTGGTGGTTAAATTTTGAGATGCTTGATACGTTGAAGTAATTACATTTACAAGTGGTACAGGAGGCTATTAAATGCAAATGGTAAATCAGGGACATTAAATTGTACTTGATTTACTATTCATGGCAAAAGATAGACAAGATGATGAACCACATCCCCGTTCTTAAAATTGATACTCCTACAAGTGGTTGTTATCAACACAAATTCATTTTCCGGAAAAATCATTTTGATTAAAACAAACTTAAGTGTTTTAAAATCTAAATGAGAAAATGATTTGTGAAAGGGGGAGTTCAGATTGTTTATGCCTAGTGAATGGCGATTTGATGTGATTCAGTGTCAGTTGTCAAGTTTCTGTACAGTTTGTTTTACATTTATGTTTCTAGTAGGTCAAGAGTCTTGAAGTTTTCAAATTTTCTTTAAAATGTGTTTGCATTTTAGGGGGAGTAGGGAAATTTCAGAAAATCCAAAAACATTTGAAAATTTGAAAAAGCCAAAAACATGATAAAATTCAAAATTGAGTTTTGTTGCATAAAAGAGGAAATGATAGTACATCAGTGGACTATCACGGCACGCTAAAGAAATGTAAAGTTAAAAAGAGTTAAACAATCTTACTGCGGATGTGTCAGTAGATTTTCGCACATTTAGTAAATTGAAACGAGATATAAACCTAATTCAAACTTGCTTGATTCGTGGGTAACTACTCTTGAATATATGGGTAACCCCCGAAATCTTGTTTGAAAGGTCCCATATTCTGAGATACTAGGTCTTTATACTCAGTGATATCTGGGGTATTATCCCGGGACTTCTGCTGTATGGAAATCAGTGTTGCAAAAGTCGGATTCCTCGGCCGAGTACTCGGCGAGTACTCGGTCCTCGGACCTCCACCTTGGCGACTTCCTCCTAGGCGGTCTCAACTAGTCGGCCTCGGGTGTACTCGGTCCTAGTCGGCGCCTAGTCGGCCTAGTCGGAGCCTAGTCGGCCTAGTCGGAGCCTAGTCGGCCTAGTCGGTCTAGGCGGTCAACGTGGTTTGTTGACTTTTAATCGGTCAAACTCGGTCAAAATCGGCCTACTCGGCCTTGTACTCGGACTACTCGGCCTTGTACTCAGACTAGTCGGACTTGTATTCAGAATATTTGAACTTTAAACATGTTTCATTTTAAATTATACCCAGTTGACATGAATTATGCTTATTTTAACACATAAATAATATATAACAATTAATTTTATTTATATTTACCATGTCCGCGTACTCCCCGAGTACTCTCCGAGTACTCCGATTACTCCCAACTCCCCAGTTGGCCGACTAGGGACCGCCTAGCGACTTTTACAACACTGATGGAAATACTGACCTAGTCCCCGGATAATACTTTCTGCTAAAGCTTTGAAACATAAGCTTCGCCCTCAGCATGCTGATGAAACAATAAAATTGATAGTCGCTGCTGTTGAAATGCAAAAAGATCCTCTAAAGGGGACCCACCAAAAGTCGAGCCGTCATCTCTCTGCTGAACGGAAGTTCTGACCTGAGCTCTCACGGTTTCGCATTTAACCCCTTTACAGATATCAGCTGTGGTATACTCACCTGTAAGACTGAATATTTGGGATCTGGATACGGGAGTATATTCAAGTGGAGTGATACACAATTAAGTTTAGGTCTCTAAAACATTAATATTGTATCTCGAATCGATTGAAATTTGTGTTGAGAATTTAAGAGGTCAAATATACTGACAATCTAGGTAAATTGTTTAATGATTAAAATGAAATCTAGCTTAACGGTGTTGGTGATTTGTCTCATAAACTGATATGATCCTCTTGCACGAACTCACAAAAAATATTGATTGTAAATATTATATTTCTGTTTGTTTTTGTTTTCAAGTGGTGTCAATTAATATCTCTCAGAAAATCCAAAAAGATTTTGTGTGTGTTTTAGCATAATTTTTGATAAAAATCAAAAAGATTTTCGACAACTGACGTTGGAAAACTGTTTTTCAAAATTCCGAGTGCTAAACATGATGAGCAGATTTTGAGGGGGAGTGTTTGTGAAAATCTAAATGTTTGTATTAATCTAATCTTCTTCAAGTGGTTCATCATAGAGTATTTTGAGGGGAGTAATATGTTGGTGCATAGGTATTTGATAGATGATAAAATTAGAAAATTTATTTCTAGGTTAAGATTGTGCAGGTAATCACGTTTTGGTTTCTAAATATTAGAGGAGAGTCAAGTTGATCGATTATGATTCTAAAGATCATGTCAACTGTTGATACTGATAAACTTAAGGAATCAAGAGATTTGATCAAGAGAATTAGAGTGTTTGAATGCCAGACAAAGATCCTGAAGATATTACTGAAGAACAAATGAATGCCAGTAAATCGAGAGGGGGAGTCTGTAGATCGAAAAAAGAGAAAGCCCAGAGATTGATCCGGCTTGAAGATGTGTAGACACAACTTTGAAGTAAAGGTGTGTTGGCGACTCCATCAACATCTGAGGGGGAGTCTGTTGGTGCACTACATCTGTTGATTCCATCTAAGTGTCTAGGATCAAGTCTTACATTGTATTGTATAGCATAGGGCTCGAAATATGAGAAAACAGGAGTCTGTATGGGTTTTAGGAGGCTGGGTCGCTCATAGGGTCATAGATGTCTTGGATCGCTTTTATGGCACATGTGGGCCGCTTATGTGGACTGACCTGGACCGCTCATATGAACATGTCCATATGAGCGATTCCAAAACTCTATAAATAGGTGTTATCAGAAGCGATCCATATAGTGATTGATTGTATTCCACGCCGAAGCTCTGCCGGTGTGACGTTTGATCTGTAAAACGTTTCTAATCAATACAACAAGAAGTTAGGAGGAAGAACAAGCTATATCTACTTGCATTTCCTATTATTCCGCATCTGAATTGCAAGAGACAACCTCTGAACGACTCGTTTGGGTCAGAATTCGATCCTACAGATATCACCCCTGGATTGGAACGAATCGACGCGGTGAACGATTACTCAATATACCTACTTAGGAGAGGCCTGCTACGGACCACATAGGTAAGATACGAGAATGAATCTACGAAGGGGAGCCATTCTTATATCATGTGATGTTAGAAGAAACGACGACGTCATTCACCTCCTTCCTACTCACGCATTTCTTTTTTTTCGACTTTAGTGGTGTGGCTTGTTCCCTCATCCGACCGATCACTTGGATTCTTGAAGCATTCTAGTGAGTTTACACTTTTCGGATTTTTGTTTGCACGTCTCGAACACGATAGGCATGCGCGGTGTATGCTTCTCATTGTAGTGCCGGCAATCACATCACCTTTCCATCAACCACGAAGTTATTTCCCCTAATTCCTCGTTACATGGTTAATCCTTATTCAAGTTCAACCTTATACCTTAACACGCCCCAAAACCCAGCAAAATGATATCTTTCTTACAAACCGGCGTATTTGAAGGCGTGGCAAGACGAAGATACGAGCCCGTCAACCCACCGACGAGTACGATGACCTAGATGCTTACCTTATCCTTCATTTGCCAGAACCGTTATTCTTTGACGACTTTTCTGGTTCCTTGAATCCTTTCGCTAGCTTTCGTATGAATCCGCATTTATTGCTCAAGATGGTATCCCCGTTTCTATCCTTTCTTTATCCCGACATCCACGTTTCTTCGTATAGAAACCTTGACTAGATCTCTCTTTAGTTTGGTGAATTCAACAAACTCGACCTTTAGCCGACAAACTTTTTTTTTAGCCCTTGAAATTCAGCATCGTATTACTACAATCGTGCTTTCACGAAAACCTGTTTTCGCAACCTCACATCGAACCCCTCGACGACGCAAGTGTTACTTCAAACTCATATGCACAACTCAGACTAATCCACTCGAACTTGATTTTCTACTGACCTGAGGAATCACATCCTGCTAGACGTCTCAGTAGACCCTCAAATCTACAGACCCGCACGACAACCATCCCTCTCTAGCTACTTCATTTTACGCTAACCACATCGACGTAACACCCCTTATCAGCAAGCGACGTTCTTTATGCTAAACGCCCACAACTTGTGTACGACCAGCTACCTCATCGACATCAGATAAATCTCCATTGCCGACCCCAAAGCCTTTATGTTTTGTCTCAAGTTGAACGCACCAATTTTGACTACCCTTCTTGCCTTATCTCGCTACTCGTGTTATGTTTCACGGATTCCACGATCCTTATCCGACTCTACTCTGCACAAATATCCGTTTGGACGAATTACTTTCTACAAATGTTACTCGTTGGAGCAACGAGCCAAAAATATACCCTGGGGGAAAAAAAGGGGTATCGCGCAAGCACTGTTCTTCGAACTCGATGCGATCAACACCTAGTTGCGACACTCGAATTTATTCCATCCTGTCAAAATTCGACACTTGTTTCTTTTGACGAGACCTAAACCTATTCCGAAAACCAGTCGGAATCAGGACGACTCCTACGCTCTCTACCCTTGTACTTCTACGACACAAACCGCCTTGCGCTAAGTTTTCAATGCACCGACTTTTAACATCGCAAAGCCCGCATTTCTCGACCGTATAAGCAACCCCTCATGATTTAAACTCGAAAGAGTATCACCTGACATTAGGCAGATGCTCGATAGTTCGGAACTCCAGCAATTGGAAGATGATCAATGAGATGCTTCCATCTAATTCTATCCTGCCCAAGGCATTGATGAGATGTCTGCTAGTAACGACACGCGACGACATACGACCAAAGAAACCGACAAGTTTTCGAACTTGCAACCATCCACTTGATGAAAGCAGATGTTGGGCACGGAGTGCCAAACTTCTATCACTTTTGATCGAAACCCACGTTTTGTATCCGATTCGTCACAGGCTGTGCACAAAAACCTTTGGCTCACAGTTAGGCATAAGCACCACTTATCGCCCGCAAACAGATAGTCAGGCCAAACGCACCATCCGAACACTCAAAGGCATGCTGAGAATATATGTTATCGTCCTTGGATACGAGTGACACTTCCCTTTTGTAGAATTCTCTTCCAACAACTGCTACCGCACTAGCATTCACGCAACACCATTTGAGGCATTGCACGGACGCAGATGCCGGTCACCTCTGTGTTGGGCGGAAGCCAAATTACCGGCCCAGAACTTGCACTTAACACAACGGGTAGGATTGCCCAAAATAGACAACGCATGGCGGCAGCTCCAGACCGCCAGAAAGGCTACGCGGATAGGCGTAGGAAACCTCTAGAATTCCTAGTCGGAGACTTGGTCCTACTTAAAGTCTCACCCTGGAAGGGTGCGGTTCATTTTGGAAAATGAGGCAAGCTTGATCCACGATACATCAGACCATTCGAAATTACCGAGAGGATCGGTAAGGTAGCATACTGACTAAGCCTGCCTGAAGAGCTGAATTCGGTACACAACATCTTTCACATGCCTAATCTGAAGAAGTGTCTGTCAGATGAAACATTCGTTGTTCCTTTTTAGGAACTCGTGATCAGCAACAAACTACGCTTCGTTGAGGAACCGGTTGAGATCAAGGATCAAGAAATCAAAACCTTCGAGCGTAGTGTAACCAACAGACCGAGTTCGTTGGAACTCACGCCGTGGCCCTGAGTTTACCTGGGAACGGGAAAACCAGCTGATGCGCATGTATCCCCAGTTGTTTACAAACATTACTTCCCGTACTGAAGCTACAACTGAATTTTGGGAAGAAATTTCAAGCCAGCAAGGGGATGATGTGACACCCCGCGAAAACGTTTAATCACACTAGCTTGTCAGTGGTTGCGCGCTAAATTTCGGGACGAAATTTCTTGAACTTGGGGATAATGTGACACTTCGGGTTTTCCTGTACGTTTCGTGGATGTTATAATTAAATTTGTGAAATTCTATACTATGTGAGATACGTGCAAACTCTGTGAATCCTATGCTACGTGATTTTTCGTGCTATGTGACCTTATGTGCTATGTGATTTATATGTTCTTTTTGGAGGACTTTCGTGAAACTGCTTGTATCTACATACGGTAATGGAGTGTGTGTATACACATAGAGCGTATCGTTTGAATTTTGTCTAAATTTCGAGGACGAAACTCCAGTAACATGGGGAGAATGTGACAAACCGTACCCTCGTTGTCGAGAGAATGGCATTTTAGTAATACGCACATTTATTATTATTATTATTATTATTATTATTATCATTATTATTGTTCTTACTATTATTACTAGTGTTATTTATTAAGTATTTACAAATAATAGCACACGCGATTAGAAATTTAATTACATGTCACGGTTATATTTTAAAAATAATCGGGCCAGTATAATAGAGCGGGACACGCAATCATTTAACGGGTTCATGCACTTGGGCTAGGCCCAAGCCAACTAATCTAAAAACCCTACCCTTTAAATATAAGCTTAAGCCTCCCACCTCCTTCATTCTTGCTAAAGCCCAAAACCCTAATAGCAGCTAACAGCCGCACACCTCACTGCCCATCACTCTCATTCAGAATTTCCGGCGACTGGAGTTGTACGTCCGGCGACCAGATAACGGAATCTCGACACCCACCTTTAAACCGGAGAGTACCCACGCACACCTCCCCTGTACACGCTTACACCTATCTGTCTTCCACATCAGAACCCCCACCCCCTCTCGTTATTTGAGCCGGTAGAACTGTTTCCCGACCAGCATTCCGGCCACACTCTCACACGCACAAACCCCCCTCTCTATATCAGAAGTTTACTAACGGAAGAAAGATCAGCCAAGAAGAAGGAGCTGCAACGGCGGTGCCGCCGCCAACGACGGTCACCTCAGGCGACGGTAGGCCAGAAATTTTACCTTGGTGACACGATGGCTGCGGAAGGGAGAAGGGTGGTGATGGACAATGGCAACAGCCGCCGGAGCTTCAGCTCGGGCCCAACGACAGTGACAACAGCCTCGAGTTCTGCTTGGGTCTCGGTCAGTTTTATATCACTGCTTGTTCTTGTGTTTTGGTTTGGAATAATGACATTGCAGTTGTTCGATTCATGTGTTTGTATATGAAATTAGGTGATTGTTACTATTTGACAGTGTGGATGTTGATGATTATTTTATATCCTTGTTGAACTATCGAGTGTATTATGCTAGTTGAATGTTGATGGATTTTGAGCCATAAGTATACACATATAAATATAGCCATGCTTCAACTGCTTAGTATGTTGGTATACAAGATGTTCTGTATGATGTTGTGGTAGTATAATTGTTAGAATGTTAAGTCGGCTGAACTATTTATGCATTCAGATGTGAGCATTTGATGATATTGAATAAAAACTAGAAAGTGTATAAACTGTTTATATGATGATTATATGATGTTTTGAAATACATATATATAAATATATATTTAGGTGTGCCTTATGTTTCTTGTAATCTCGGAGTCATGAAAGGAATGTGTATAAATATTAATGACAAACTGTTCAAAAGAAAATATGATGTTGCTGATTTGTATGCTCTTTTTATGATGAACTGTTAGAGGTGCTATGAATATTTGAAATCTTTGTGATTTGATCTGATTCTAGAAGTGTACGGTATTGAAAACATGATAATGAAATTTGGTTGGACAATACATGTTAATGAAATTTGATTTGGATGGCACTGATCTGGATAAGGGTTCTAGAAACATCTGCATAGTTGCGAGTTGAAACCCTATGGTTGTGACTCGAGACCGCTCGGAGACCACTCGAAACCAGGAAAGCAACAGGAGACTCGAGACCGGGTAGGTTGCGACTCGAGACCTGACTCGAGGTTCCGACTCGTGCATACATCACTCGAGACCTCCCATTTGCAACCCGAAACCCCTTGGTTGCGACTCGAGACCTCATGATCTCGAGTCGAGACCACCTGGTTTCGACTGGACCACCCTACTTAGTTATTGGGCCGCACAATGTGATATCATGTTTTGGACTGTGTGTTACTGTTAACTGTTTAACTGCTAGTATGTTAGGACAGGCCCAATAACGTATAGGGTACCGGTGTAACATTCGTACTATGTGTTAGATACGTGTGAATTATACGTGCCATTTCTTGCATTAGAACCTAATAAATATTTAATAACCATAATAGGGTATGGTTGACCAACATAACACAAGTAAATTGTTAACCGAGCAAAGCAAAGGTGAGTTCACTACTTTTTACTTAAAGCATGCGTTCACGGTGGATGGGAAATGGAACGAAACAACTTTTCCTGGTTTGGAATTGCTTATCATCTCCTTGTGCGGGATGCGGTATTTCTATCTCCTTGTGTGGGATACGGGTAACAACACTATCCCCTGTGAGGGATACAAACCTACTTTTCTCCCCTTATGCGGGACCCTTAGTTAATTACTATTTATACTGGATGCAACAAGCAAAACTAAATGAAACTCTATCACTCAAGTCCTCACTACTTAATACTGATTAATCGTCGGGGCCTGGCGAACGGGTTATTAGTTGATAGCGCTATTTAGGTCTCACCAGCCTCACACCGTGCCCGCGTATGGGATCGGGCGTGAACTAATAGACTCTAGCAAACCGTCAATGATGATAGAACATTGACAAATGGGGCACTACGGAAACGTACGGATGACTAGTATTCGGTATTGTAAAAACAGTTTAGTGGCTTACTTATGGGGTAGCTCCCCATGGCATGTATAAATGAGTAAATTAACTGTTGAAACAAGTTTTTGGAATTAAAACTAGAAAACTGCAAACACGTGAACTCGCCAACGTTATGTTGACACTCTACTGCATGCTTTGCGGGTTGCTCGATACAGCTCTGGACGGACGTTGCAATCGGATGGAGTGCGTGGATCGTAAGTAATGTGATAACAAACTTGTGGTTTTCAATTATGATGTGTTTTCTTCCCCTTTTCGCTGTGAACTTAAACTATGTTTTGAAAAGTTTAAATTAGGTCACTAATTATGCTAATGTTTATAACAATAACTAATCCGTTCAAAATAATTAGTGGCTATGATCCTGGATGTCACACGCCTCGCGGTAATACTCCGCGGGTGGATTTTGAGGGTGTGACAATGCGTTAATGAACAGCGTTGCATCAGAAATACTAGTAAACTCACTGGTAAGACACATTGTGTCAACAATTCTGCAGAAAGCAGTTAGACAATAGAATTGGAGCCTAGGTGTAGGTCCAATGACAAGAATACATTAAAACCCAAGAGTACATACAAGGGTTAACATATAGATATTCCGAAAGCTAGAATATGCACTAAAAAGCACCCGAAACGCACTTTCAATGCCGAAATCTGCATAATTCAGCTATAAATCATCTATAATCAGCTTTTTAACATATAAATATCATGCAGAATTCATGTTTTATTATCCAGAATACCCTCCTAAGTGTTGGGAATTAAAAGGGTTACAAAAGGATACATAAAGGACACTAAACGGTGCAATTTAGCACTTTAACGAACCGGTATCTAACCGAATAACCGGACAATAATCGGGACATCAAAATTTGGCTAGAAGTAATGTTTTTATGATATTAAACTAGTATTGATGCTAGAATACCTTAAAAATCATAAAAACACCCAAACACACTTATACTAACTTAAACCTTCTAGTTTGCACTTTAAACCTCCATCTTCCAAAAATTCACACTTTGCCCCCCTCTTTAGTTGGACGGTTGGACAAGGGTCCCACCATGGGGATTTTATTAAGATCTTGGTGGATTTTATTTGATCTCCTTAGATTATATTTGATATTATGCCAAGAATATTCTAACAAGATACCCTAAAAGGACATGGAGGATCCTTATAAAATCTAAGCAAATCACCTACTTACCATCACTCATCTTCTTCCCTTCTCTCCCTCCTTGTTCTCGGCTCACCCACACCCCCCTTACATCCACCATTTTCATCCAATTACAATCCATCCAAGGTTTACATAAGGTGCTAGAAGGTGTCTAACGAAGTGTGGATCTTGATGAACCTCCTCCATTTGCTTTTATCCAACCATTTTGTCATCTTCAAGTTCTAGTAATCTTCCCTAGCCTTGTTGCTAGTGGTGAGCCCTCATAATCTCTTATTTCTTCGTATCTTGATGGTTAAAAGATGATATATATTGTTAAACACAAGAACACTAAAGAATATGAACATGAATCTTCAACATAAGCTTAAAAATATAAGAATACATGTTGAATATGTTGATTTGCTGATTATTAGTGTTAGTGATGTAAGACATCAGATGGAAACTACTAGATTTTGATTAAACACATGATCTAGTAAGTTAAAGTGGTGATCTTGTGAAAGACCAAGATCATCATACTTTATGTCTTCATGAACTTGAATGAAGAAAGTGATTTTCATATGTAAAAATGATTTAAACAAAATACAAATCTTGTAAATAGATGATTTCCAAATGATTTTCTCAAGAAACCAAGTTTATTTATGAGGTTTACAAGGTCATGGTGCCTAAATAAACTAACCATATTTTTAGTGTTGAGACAAGACTAGAGACATATTTTATCAAAGAAAAATACAAGAGAAATATTTTTAGAAAAATCATCTTACAAGATGTAAATGACTAAATCTTTTAGTAAAGCGATTTACAAACAAATAACCATGTTTTTAAGGGTAACTAAACCTACTAAATAACATGGTAAATTACTACAAGTTTTTACAAAAACTTCGAGTTCATGATATAGTGTAATATACTTGATTTTGACACTCGGTAAGTGTTAAACGTGTTGATGATTGTTGTGATGATTTAAAAGAAAATAAACACATGTTTTGAAAACATGGGAAACCTCCATTTTTAGGGGAAACTCTGTCAAAATTTCTATAAATTTTGACACGTAGAAAAATATAAGTTTTTGAGAAACTTATTCCCTAAAAATGTATCTAAAAATATTTACCAAGGTTTCCCTAATTTTTGTGTTAAGAAGTGATGATTTCTTCAAGATTAAAATTGATCTTAAGTATGTATATTTTTGAGAAAAATATATATATTTATTGATCACCAAATTTTGTGCTAAGTGTGTGTAGTATGTATTACATGTAATAGTGTATTAGGACTTGAAAATACGCTAAATACTCATAAGAAATAAAAGCACAAAAATACACATACAACATGCTTAGACACATACAAGAAAATATATTTCTTCATAGAATAAATAACTTGGACAAGTTATAAACATGAAATGAAGCTTTGGACAAAATACATAATTCGGGTGAAAAATGCAAGATACTTATATTTATTTTTGAGAAAATAATATAAGTAAGATACATAGTTAAAAATATAAACTATTTTTAACACAAGAATACATACACAAAAGATAGTGACTTGTACTTGTGCGATACAAGTCTAGTGACTAACGTTAACAAAACACGTTTAGGTCACGACGCTAGATAAGCAAATCCGGTGAAGTTTACGATGCAGTAACACAAAGTTGTGAGTTCATGCTCCCCCTTTTTCTTTTAACTGTTTTCAATTTTATAATTTCGGGGGTGAAATACATGTTACAAATATTCAATGTTTACAAATGGTATGATGGATACAAAAACAAGAAGCACTCTTGGTGATAACTAGTACCAAGTATGATGCGTTATAAGGAATGATACGAGAAATCGTGTCACGAATAGGGTACCATAAGCACCATTAATCAACAATATACCTATACCACAGAACAAAAGGTTAGATCTAACGGGTTTTCGGGCAGCCACACTCTTGGTGGGAACGAGTACCGAGTAGTGCTTTTGTGTCTCAGTCGTGAATCGACAACTAGAAAAATGCCTATGGTTTGGTTGCTTCCTATGTCGTGTCACATGTTAATGGCCTTGCAACCCATTAACAACCCAGATACATACAGAAATACTTGATTATACAAGATACATACAGAAATACTTGATTATACAAGATACATACAGAAATACTTAATTATACAAGATACATACAGAAGTACTTGATTAATACAAGATACATACCATGTTTTTCATACAAAGTATACAAACGTTCAATACAAGAACTGCATGAATTCACACCAACATTATGTTGACGTTTTTCGAAAAACTCACATGTATTTCAGGTAACTAGAGTGGATGTGTGCGCGGTCTTACTCTTGCTCATGGATGATGTCTATGTTTGTCTTTGAATAAAGATGTAATCTTTTCAGACAATATGCTGTCTTGTGATGTAAACACTTAAACCATGTTTTCAGTTATGAAATGTTTGGTATTTGAAATTATTTTTACGAGCATGTAGTATGTTTACCTTTCGTATGCAATGAGAACCTTTCATGATCACACCTCGTGCTTCCGCCTTAGAAAGGGGTGTGACAAAACCGTACGACCTGAAACAAATACAAACGATCTGGACACCTCGTGCGAGCTGAGAGAATCAACTCGTGCGATCTGGACTATTCAGCTCGTGTGAACTGAATTATTTCACACTATCTAGAGAGCAACTCGTGCGAACTGATGATGATGTCACGCGATCTGAACCATTGTCGAACGAACTGATATGATTTTGTAAAATTTTATCAAGTTTTCGGTCGAATTAGGTTCTGATTTTTTCAAGGATTGATTAAAACTGTGTTTTACATGTTATATGTGAAAACAGATCATTTTAACCGTAGATTCTTTGAAATTTGATAAAAAAGTGTAAAAGAATGAGTAGAAGTGAGATGTTTTTGAAGAAAACAAGCTGAAATGGTAAGAACTCCTCCTCCTGAGCTCTGATACCACTTGTGAGGATCGTTGAGTCGATCAAACGAGACAATCAGAAGAGTTCTTGATCAAATCAGAGGCGGAATTCATTGATTTGATCTTCATTCAGCTTGATACACACTTAGAAGTAGATTAACTGTCACTTGTATTGATTTCAGAACATTTTACAGGCTTGGCGACACTTCGGCAGAGCTTCGCTACCGGAATCACACACACACAAATGAAGAACCAAGAACACATATATATAGGGAAGCCAGTCCGCACGAACCAGCTAATGTCCAGTTCGCACGAATTGGTCAGTTCGTACGAACTGGCCACTTCGTGTTAAACTGCTGGTTCTGCACTGTTTCCCGTTTCTTACGTACTACGTGTCCTGTTCTATCTATCTAGTTACAAGACTCGATACAAGACGAAGTCGACAGACATATGCACCAACAATGTTTTCAAAAGTTATACGTATAAAGAAACCATACCGATTGTTTCTATATCAATTTAAATTATGTAAGTCGCAAGCTGAATCATTAAAAGAATACAATTGATAAGACCGGATCGTGTTCCAATCTTCTAAATTCAATGTTTTTTTTATTTTAAGGGTCAAATCGACTCAAATTAACAATTCGGGTCGGGTAAAGTTAATCACATAAAAAAATACGATATAAACTCATACACATCAAACTAATTCTTTAGTTTACATTATTTAGAAAGGAAAGAAGAAATAAAAATGTGTCCGATAGTGATGTAGTGCGTTAGTGCTCATGAATGTATGCTTCCAAGACATTCTTGTGCAACAAAGATCGTCATTATCTTTGATGTCCAGCTACGCATATTGTTACATAAATTAGTAATAAAGTAGAAATACAATTTAAAAATAGTTGAGTACCTTTAAAGAAACAATTCAAAATGGAAATACAATTTAAAGGACGGAACAACGGATCAAGTCTTTGTTTTCTCCAAGGAAGCATGCCAACTGATAAATAATTTAGAGAATTGAGTCCTCGGTCCCTGGTTTCACCTCACATCCATGCCATCCCATTAACTACATTATCTTTGTTGTATGTGCAACAAAAACTATATCATCCAGAGTGATGTCGACCAACTAAGGTCGCGACTTTGGCAGCGAACATATAAAAATTATTTTTCTTCGTTTTGGATTTTACAAAGTAAAGTCGTCATCTAAGATGGAGACTTCAACTCTAAAGTCGCAATCCTAGACAGCGATTAACCCAAATTAGAAAGTCCAAAAAAACCCATCCATTTGTCATTGTGTGTTTTCACAAGAATTGACTTTTGAAAAGAGTGAGAACTAAAACTATATCCATTTTGGAAAATTAAATCAGAACAAATGAAGTTACCTTTATAACAACTCTCCTAAAATTTATTAAAACAACCCTATATATCCTAAAATACACCCTGAATAAGAAAAACAGGCCAGAAATATCTTTATTTTAAAAAAATTAAATAAAAACAAGAATTATGGGGCGCTCGCGGGCCACGACCTCCTTGGTTATATCTTTCGCGGGGCGCGACAAGCTGGCCACCAGGACGCACCCTGTGAGGCCACGTGTCCCCATCGTGTCAAGACTAGTGGTCGATGCAGCAAGGCTAGGGCCTACCCTAGACTAGCTCGCGGGCCTCGAAGGCTTTGCCTTCTGTTCTCGAGGGGCGCGAGGAAGTGCTCGATCAGACCTATAAATAGAAGCAATCGGCTTCAGTTTCCAAATCGTTCAAAACTTTCAAATCTCTCTCAAATTCTGAATATTAGAAATAATTCTCGGGCATAATACCCACTAATTAGCGAAGCTCTGCCTCGTTGTAAGTATAATAACCCCCGGTTACATATTAGTTACTCTGCCCGATTAATCTAGAGCTCCGTAGCGCATGTCTAGGCTTTTCCCGACTCAGTCGTTAGAGTTTTGTCTCGGGGGAGGGTATAGCTAATGTAAATTTGGGTTATTATACTAACGCGTGTGCATTGTTTAAATTAATAGATTATAACCAGGAAGTCACAAGGTGATGTGTGCAAAATGCAACATATAAATTACATCAAATGTGGCATAAAACTAACCCTTTTTTAGTACTAATGTTGGAAAAAGTGTGTTTTTGTCTTCATTTTGTATTTTCAGGATTAAATAAGCTCAAATGAACAAAAGAAGCAAAAAGGCAGCTAAATCTAACATAAATACAAGAAAAGGAACAAACGTGGCATGCTAGACCCCCCGACAGCATCTTCCCAAGCAAAAACAAGAGAACAGAAGGCTGAGCACGCCCCGTGCTCAATGAGCACGGGGGCGTGCCCAAGTGTCTGCAGAAAAGACAAAGTTGTAGAAGCTTCTATCACCCACCACGGGGGCGTGCCCAGCGGACACGGGGCCATGGTCAACTCTAAGATTCGCAGAATCTAGGAAAATCTTGATAGTACAGATACGCTTCTGCATACGGGGTCGTGCCCAACGGACACGGGGGCGTGGTCAACTAATGCAGACAAACTGCATTTAATGAAGAAAGACAAGGCGAGTGGACACGGGGCCGTGCCCAATGGACACGGGGCCATGTCCGGGCTTTTGTGCAGGCTATAAATAGGGGTGCTTGGCTCATTTGCAAACCATCCCTTGGCAAACCACCCCTCTCACACTTCACCCACCCACCACCCACCACCACCATCACAACCCACATCCACCACCATCATCCATCATCCATCATAGAGTGTGTGAGTAGCCTCGGGATCCAAGATTGATCGTAAGAGTTCTTGACAATCAAAGGCCATGATTGCCTAAGTCTCTTACATCACTTGGTGAAGACAAGTGTCTAGTGTAATACTTTTTATTTTTAATCTTTTCGCACTTTTTATTTGGTTATGTATTAATGACATTAATAACTAGTTTCTTATGTTGAAGGTGAATCTTCCTTATCATTTGCCCGTGGTGTCTTGGCGTTATTCTACTGTCTATATAAAGTAAAAGATTTACACCATTCATATCTCCACGGTCTATATGGAGTTATGTTGGCTACCTGGTCGGGGGCTAAGGGAATGGTTTGGTAAGAGTCTTGCCTTGTTCAGTGTATAGATCCTGCAAGGACCTGGGTCAAATTTAGTAGGACCTCCTTCAATACCCACTGGTATTGGATGGCGGGAGTCCAAACTCTTTGATCCCCTCATATGTAAGCTACTATTAAAACTTTAACCTGTCTATTTAGGATTGTATCCCTGCTGACTCAGACTACTTAGCCGAGGGTAACATCACCTTCAAAAGAGGGGCCTACCACATTATGCATTAATAACTTACTTAATTATCTTTCAATAATCCGAACCTTTAGGATTGTATCCTTGCTGACTCAAACTACTGGGTTGAGGGTAACGTCACCTTATAAAGAGGGTCCTACTACAATAACTAAGATAATCTCTTAAAAAGTGCAAAAGTGCGGAAATAATCAAAGGTTACACTAAACACGAGTCGGATCCAAGTGATTCATATTGTCTATCTGTTTTTATTTTTATTTTTATTTTTAGCATTTTTAGTTTTTATTTTCTAGTTTAAAACACTTTTCAAAACTTTTGATTTGATTAGATGTTGAGGATAAACCGGTATTAAAAGCTCTTGTGTCCTTGGACGACATCGGTATCTTACCAACACTATACTACGCTCACAATGGGTGCACTTGCCCATATGTGTGTTTAGTGTTAGTAAAATATCGTGTTTTATAAATTTAAAACTTGACTAACGTGTAAAAAGGGCTAAGAATATATATAAAAACATATAACACCACACGCGCATCAAGTTTTTGGCGCCATTGCCGGGGACACAAGGATTTTAAGAAAGTTAGGAATCAACAGCCTAATCGTTTTTCTTATTTTTCAATTTTTTTAGGATTTTTTTTCTTAGATTTTTAGCTTCTACAGAACTCAGCACGGGCCGTGCCCGCTGAACACGCCCCGTGCCCAATCTTTGGTAATGGCAATCCTGTTTTAAGTCAGACAGTAGTTGAACACGGGGCCATGCCCACTCAGCACGCCCCGTGCCCAAGTTTCAGTTACTGAAAACAGAACCGTAAGATCCCGACGGTTAGTAATTTCTGACACAAACATGAGTGATACTGATTTTTTTTACTTTCGGCGCTCTTATGGTATGTGGTGTCAAATATGTGGTGGCCCCCATAAAGATTTAGAATGTTATTTTCTAAATTATAAGCCCCATTATATAGACGCATTGTTTTCCTGTAGCCTTAAGAGAGGCGAAAGTAAAAATAATCCCTATCTCTCCCTCGAATGCTCTCAATCGGACCTTCTAGGAGAAATGCTTCTTGACGAATTATTTCAACTAGACGATTTAATTCTTAATTTGTTAAAAGAACTTGAGTTGGGCTTTCCATCTCAAGACGATACCCAAGAAGAATTGTTGGGATCACATTCGAATAAAAACAACTTCGTTGTTCCCGATATTACCTCTAATTCTAGCGAAGACTTGAGCGATAGTCGTCCTTGTGTCGATTGTGCCATGAAGGACTCCCCATCGACTTCGTTCGGTGCATACATAGACCTGAGCGATTCGGCATACACCTTCTTTAACGAGAGCCCGGGAAAGGGTTGGACTTGTCCACCTACATTTAGCATAGGAATCACCCTCACCGACAACCTCTTGCGTTCTCGTTTTAATCTAGAGCAATTAAGGTATCTCAGGCACTTTGGGGTTGTTCCATCCAGTAAGGAACCGCCTCGATCCGGATAAATTCCTTAAAAATAGACGAAACTTCATAAACAGCCTCTAGACACGGGGCTGACACGGGGCCGTGTGCAGCGTGTTGTCGTTTTCTATAAAGGCAGCAAGATTCCTGCTCATTTGGACCACTCCAAAGACAAAGATTTGCTGGGATCTTCACACATACCATCCTAGGTATATTCTAAAGAAGGTTCTCAACAACCATCTTGTCTTTTTCACTTTTATCCATTACCTTCTCCTTCATTTTTTCCTTAAAACCTCCAGTAGAGCTTGAAATCACCATGATTCCAAGCTCTAAGGTAATGTTTGATTGATTTTTACTCAAGGAATCTTGTTAAAAATAAGTTCTAAAACAATGTTTTAAGTTATTTCTGCTCAAAAATGCTTTTAAAACTCTAAGAATAATTTAAAACTCCAAGATTCCCTGTCCTAAAAATCTGCAGACATCTGCACACGGGGTCGTGCTCAATGAGCACGGGGCCGTGTCCGATGTACTGCTCCATAAAAATTGAACTCTCTTTGGTCTGTTTTCTCAGAATGGTGAGCAGAACTAGCGGAACATCTTCATCGCACTCCAGGAACAACCGACAAGGGAGGAGGTCATCAACGGTTGAAGATTCTCTTGTGAACTACGTTTACGCCTTGAGAGAAGCCATTGATGAAATGGCGGGGGTGGAAGAAGCATTGGTCGACCGTATTAATCATTTGACGGTGGGACTAGAGGGATGTCTTCGAGAGGTCAACCTTTTACACCAAAGGTTGAACATTCTCGCTTCTCCTCCTTTGGTACCAATTATCACCCAAAGGGCATGGAATGTGGTACTGGAAGTCATCATACCGGCCGAATGGTACACCATACACCTGGAACCCCCTCGAGACATATTGTCATTCCCCCTCCACAAGATGTTGAGGAAAATGAGCCCGCCTTCTTTCTCCCAAGAGAGATAGAAGAATGGCTTTGACAATATCTAGGGAATACCCCTCGGTCCGAAGTTCTACGAAGCTTTTAGATACTGGAAAGCTATTTCCGGAATTTTGATGCCTATTGTAAAAGTAGAACTCACTAGGATGATTTTATGTATCACTTGACCTATCTATCTTAGGATTTTTAAATTTTATTTTTCTGCGTTTTTAGGACCTATGTAATGTGTTAGTTTTAATGAATGATGGTTTTAATTAATTTGGTGTTTGGATGATGTTGTAATGGTTAAAATACACTCGGGGTGGTGAAGGATACCAAGGGAAACTTGAACCAGCACCTCATGCACAAAAACAAGGCCACCCGACAATTTTTCTTCATTACAACAAGTTCAGCATGGGGCCATGCTCAGCCAACACGTCCCGTGCTCAACCATCTGCTATTAATGCCCAGTTCAGGTAACTGGACACGGGGCGTGCTCGTTGAACACGCCCTCATGCCCAGGCTTCTGTTTCTTTTTGTTACTTTCTGTTACTGGCGATCTCAACACGGGGCCGTGCCCGGACACCACGGGGCTGTGTCCAGACGCCCAGTAACATAAAATTTTCCTTTTTCACACCATTTTACACATTAAGTCAACCTAAAAACTTATTTTTGGGACACATTGAGGACAATGTGTAATTTAAGTGTGGGGGGATGCTAAAACCTTGAATCTTGGAAGTCCTAATTACAAGCCTTACACAAACCTCTATTGGAACCGCTAATCACCCCAAATTTTTTCAAAAAAAAAAATTCATTTTTTTTACTTGTCTAGGTTTAATTCGGGAATTTCAAGTTCTAAAAAGGTTATACTTTTACAAATTTACAACCGATAGCGTTGTGATAAAAAGAACCAACATAAGAAAATTATGAAACGGCATGACAAATCTAGTTAAAATTTGATTATTTATACTTTATCACATAAAAATCCATTCCTACAAAAAGTGAGTTTTGAGCCTTTATTGAGCATACAAATATACATATTTAAACTAAATGCTCATTTTTCTTTTCTTGTGTGAATAGTCGCTTGGTTCTTACGACTCTAGAACTTGCCACGACGATGCATTCCCGGTCCTTACCAACTTAAACCCGAGTAAGTAAATGATTGAGGCATTAGGCGTAACCCTTTTTTTATTTCTACACCATTATTTTTCTTTTTTTTTACCACCTACCCAAAATCCCCCTAGTTAACCCCTTTGAGCCTAAACCTTTTCATTTCTTAACCCAAATCAAACACCCTCTTACCCACCAAAACCCTTTTTCATTTTAAACCCTTTATTTTAGTAACAAAGCTCGGTTTTTCTTATGACTCCTTATGAAAAAAAGGAATAATGATGAAGCCTAAAGAAATAAACAAACAAGTTTATCAAAAAGAACTTTGTTTGAAAGATTGCTTCATCAAAATAAAAAGTTACAAAAATAAAAAGTCCTACGAAAACCGACGCTTTTTACGCTTTTCGCCCTTTTCTACTAACCACTAACCCAACCACCTACCTTTAACCCAAGCCTAACCCTTCCCCCAAAAGTCCTCTTGATGTTTACAAAGGTATATAGTTAAAAAGGAGGAGGATTGATTGCTTGAAAAGCATATGGTAGAAGTAAGTTCCATGCCGCTCTCGAGTGTTTCACTAAAATACACCTTCGGCCGAGTGTTGAGTGATCCCCCGTGAGGTATGTGAACTTGTATATAAATGGAATTTTAAAAAAGGCATATTATGCCCTTAATAAGTAATTTATCTTATGTAATGTTTTAAATAAATCATGACGAATAGGATTGTAAATAAATAAAAATAAAACCTAATAAAGAATCTTGGAAATCCCAACACTCTATGACAAGCCCAAAAAACCTTATCTTCTACCCGTTCCATTTGGGAGTGTAAGCCACATTATAAAGAGTTTTGCTTGAGGAAAAGAAAAGATTCAAGTGTGGGGGTATTTGATGTGTGCAAAATGCAACATATAAATTACATCAAATGTGGCATAAAATTAACCCTTTTTTAGTACTAATGTTGGAAAAAGTGTGTTTTTGTCTTCCTTTTGTATTTTCAGTATTAAATGAGCTCAAATGAACAAAAGAAGCAAAAAGGCAGCTAAATCTAACATAAATACAAGAAAAGGAACAAACGTGGCATGCCCGACCCCCCGACAACGTCTTCCCAAGCAAAAACAAGAGAACAGAAGGCTGAACACGCCCTGTGCTCAATGAGCACGGGGGCGTGCCCAAGTGTCTGTAGAAAAGACAAAGTTGTAGAAGCTTCTATCACCCACCACGGGGGCGTGCCCAATGGACACAGGGCTGTGGTTAACACTAAGATTCGCAGAATCTAGGAAAATCTTGATAGTACAGATACGCTTCTGCACACGGGGTCGTGCCCATCGGACACGGACACGGGGGCGTGGTCAACTAATGCAGACAAACTGCATTTAATGAAGAAAGAGAAGGCTAGTGGACACGGGGCTGTGTTCGGGCTTCTGTACAGGCTATAAATAGGGGTGTTTGGCTCATTTGCAAACCATCCCTTGGCAAACCACCTCTCTCACACTTCACCCACCCACCACCACCATCACAACCCACATCCACCACCATCATCCATCATCCATCATAGAGTGTGTGAGTAGTCTCGGGATCCAAGATTGATCGTAAGAGTTCTTGACAATCAAAGGCCATAATTTCCTAAGTCTCTTACATCACTTGGTGAAGACAAGTGTCTAGTGTAATACTTTTTATTTTTAATCTTTTCGCACTTTTTATTTGGTTATGTATTAATGACTTTAATAACTAGTCTCTTATGTTGAAGGTGAATCTTCCTTATCATTTGTCTGTGGGGTCTTGGCGTTATTTTACTGTCTATACAAAATAAAAGATTTACACCATTCATATCTCCACGGTCTATATGGAGATATGTTGGCTACCTGGTCGGGGGTTAAGGGAATGGTTTGGTAAGAGTCTTGCCTTATTCAGTGTATAGATCCTGCAAGGACCTGGGTCAAATTTAGTAGGACTTCCTTCAATACCCACTGGTATTGGATGGCGGGGGTCCAAACTCTTTGATCCACTCATTTGTAAGCTACTATTAAAACTTTAACCCGGCTATTTAGGACTGTATCCCTGCTGACTTGGACTACTTAGCCGAGGGTAACGTCACCTTCAAAAGAGGGGCCTACCACATTATGCACTAATAACTTAATTAATTATCTTTCAATAATCCGACCCTTTAGGAATGTAACTTTGCTGACTCAACTACTGGGTTGAGGGTAACGTCACCTTCAAAAGAGGGGCCTACTACAATAACTAAGAAAATCTCTTAAAAAGTGCAAAAGTGCGGAAATAATCAAAGGTTACACTAAACACAAGTCGGATCCAAGTGATTCATCTTGTCTATCTGTTTTTATTTTTATTTTTATTTTCATCATTTTTAGTTTTTATTTTCTAGTTTAAAACACTTTTCTAAACTTTTGATTTGATTAGACGTTGAGGATAAACCGGTATTAAAAGCTCTTGTGTCCTTGGACGACCTCGGTATCTTACCAACACTATATACTACGCTCACGATGGGTGCACTTGCCCATATGTGTGTTTGGTGTTAGTAAAATATCGTGTTTTATAAATTTAAAACTTGACTAACGTGTAAAAAGGGCTAAAAATATATATAAAAACATATAACACCGCACACGCATCACAAGGAAATGCCTAAATTAGCAATGTGAGTAATTCCTCTTTTCACAAAATGTTTTCACAAAACCTCAAATGTTTTAAATTACAATTCTTAGTGATTGAGTATTTGTATTCTACAATTATCGTCGGTATGCTGGGGTTTTGTATACATAACTTGTTACTACACTTTGAGTAGTAACATTACCACAAGTCAGGATTGACAGTACCGTGGGTGGTAATTAAAGTAGATATAAACAAATGTAATTGATGGATTGCCCTCAATGTTGTAAAATGATAAAACCTGTTTTGATTAACCTGGGATTTACTCGCCAGTATTTCTTGCTGATAAAATGTTTTAAACGCATTTCAGGTAACAAAATGTGAGAGCCAAATAGAAGTTTTATTTAAATAAATTAGGGTTTATCCCTAAAAACATGTTTGTAATGGAAACTTGGGTTTTTCCCATGTATTTATTATTATAAAAATGTGGTGTTTTACTCTGATAAAATATTTCCTAACTATGGTCCTTATGAAATTTCCGCTGCCAAATAAACACCGATACCACCAGCTCTGCGAGCTCGCTGCCGCCCGCCTCCCGGGGCAAGGGTCGGGGGATGCGACAGAAGGTGGTATCCGAGCTACAACCACTTATTTCAGCCACAGAAGCATTCTGCTGACACCAAAATTTTATCCATTATGTTAGGAAATAATCTACGTGATTACGTGCATATCTGTATATTATTGTTTTGTGTTATTTGACAATTTGTTAGTTTACAGTATGAGTGATCAAGGTCCGTCGGATGCCTATTGTCAATTATCTAGTTCTCTTATAGATGAAGGAACTTCCTCCCAGCCTACTCCTTCGGGGTATTCAGCTGATACAGAAGAGGGGATCTTCTTATTTAAGGCGCAATCCGAAGAACCATTCCCTACGAAAAAGAAAGGATGGTTCAGTCGGGGAGCACACGAACGTAGGAAGCGAATGAGGAAATTCCAGCAACAATAGGCTTTAGCAGCAGCAAATAGGCAGATGAATGCCCAGACCCAAGACATAATCAATAGGCGATTAGCCAACTTTCACATACTAGCTACCACTGCCGTAGACCCAAACTTAGACCAAATCATTGCACCACAGCCACTACCTCTGTTCCCAACCCAACCCATGGAAATAGAACCTAACCCAGGAGACCAGATTCCCATACCCGCCTTCGACCCAAACGAAATCCCTAGAATCCCAGCACCAAATCCTCTAGCTTATGACCCATGGGAAAATGAACACTGGGATTATCGAGAACTCTACCCACAAGAGGAGCCCATACCAAACCCTATAGCACCATACCCTAACCCTGACCCTCTAGATCCATATTGGGATGCCAATCAATATGTTCGAGAAATACTAGAAAACCCATACCCATACGGAGAACCCATACCACAGTACCCTGACCCAATACCCGCACCACCACCACCCATGAGTACCAAAAACGTACAGGAACTCCGCACTTTTGGTGAGGAGTTAGTGGATGAAGGAGAAAGAATACGACAAATAGGGGAAAGGCTCGTTTGGAAGTACGACGATCAAAATATGCAGTATCGGATGAACCCCTAGTAGTAATATATATATATATATATATATATATATATATATATATATATATATATATATATATATATATATATATATATGCGTGTAGTTTGAAATAAAAAAAAATTAAAATAGTTAACCTAAATACTTACTGATGCATAACTAGTAGTGTATTTTAAATTCCAGTTGTAGCTTGTAATATATAAATATATGAAATAGAGTAAATGTCACAATGCACGATGATTTTGATCAACATGTTTGTTTGTGTGATTGTTCGCATTAAATCTTGTTCTGTGATATTAATACTTGGTAAATGTTTATAATCTAGATGGACAACGAAGTGAATCAGGAAAACCCAAATAACGATAATATATATAGTAGCACAAGGGATTATAGACACTATGCCATATATTATCAAAACGGTTAAGGAAGCAGAAAATAATAAAACTAACAGTGGAAGTAAACGACCACCTACTGAACCCAGTCACAGCGTAAACAATGGACCATTACTTCAATTGCCTATTCAAGAAGAACAACCATGTCATATGGTTGTTCTTATAAAGAATTCTAGTCTTGTAAACCAATGGAATTCTCGGGCAATGAAGGGGCCATTGCAGCTCTACGTTGGATAGAAAAGACTGAGGCAGTCTTAAAAATAAGCAAGTGTGCAGAGGAAGATAAAATCATGTTTGCTTCCAGTCTTTTTAAGAATGCAGCTCTAGAATGGTGGAACACTATTCTCCAGTCTAGGGGGAGTGACAGAGTTTACAAAATGGAATGGACTGAGTTTAAGAACATGGTTGAAAGAAAATTTTGTCCTCCCAATGAAAAAGAACAAATAGCTAATAAATTCTTGAACCTTAGAATGACTGGAGTAGACTGTAAGGGTTACACTACCGTATTCTTCGAATATGCTAGAATAGTGCCAACCCTAGCCTCACCAGAACAAGTATTAATCTCCCGTTACATTTGGGGATTAATCAGTGAGATTAGACATGTAGTCAAGGCAGCTAGATCACAAACCATAGAAGAAGCAGTAGAACTAGCAAATACCTTGACTGATGAATTAGTACGTACCCAAGAAGAAAAAGCAGAGGAAGAACCTAGTCCAAAATCTTGCCCAGGAATTTCGCTACGGTAATTCCAACCGTGGGAAAAACATAGGTTCTAGTTCTGCACCTTACTGTAGTCCTGCAAGTAAAAAGCATTCAAGGAGATGTTCTACATACTGCAATTTCTGCAAATACGGGGACACAAGGAAGAAGACTGTAGGAAGAAACCCAGTAATGGAGTATGCTTCAATTGTGGAGAAAAGGGGCATATTAAGCCGAACTGTCCGAAACTAGCTCCAGCCATGAACAACAAGACTACTAAGAATGCTAGAGTATTTGTTCTGACTGCGGAAGAAGCAAAGATGATTCTGGACGTGATTGCCGATACGTTTTTAGTTAATGATGTTTTTGCTAAAGTATTATTTGACTCTGGTGCAAGCCAAAGTTTTATTAATACTTCATTTTGCAAACTTTTTAAACAACCATTAACTAAACTTCAATAAGAATGTTTAGTAGAGACGGCAAATGGAGAATCCATTAAGCTTAATGAAATCTTGCAGGGAGCAAGAATAGGAATTTTAAAACATAATTTTATTGCTAACCTTTACCCAATGAATCTGGCTGGATTTGATATTGTGTTAGGAATGGATTGGTTAGTAGCCAATAAAGCCAGTATTCTATGTGATCAAAAGTCAACACAAGTAAATTCACCAAAAGGTGAAAATATCACAATGAAAGGAGACAAGCCATCTCGATCCACAAAATTCATCTCTGTGATGAAAACAACTAGCTATGCAAGAAAGGATCACTAGTGTATATGATTTCCATAATCATTAACACTAAAGGAAAGGAATTGAAAGATATCCTGTAGTATCTCAATTCTCAGATGTTTTCCTAGAAGAGCTACCGGGACTACCGCCGGATAGGGAAGTCGAATTCGGAATTCACCTACTACCAGGCGCGGCACCAATTGCCAAGGCACCTTACTGTTTCGCACCAGCAGAGATGCAAGAACTAAAGAAATAGTTGGATGAACTTCTGGAGAAAGGATTCATACAGCCTAGTTCATCGCCATGGGGAGCAGCAATCTTGTTTGTTAAGAAGAAAGACAGATCAATGCGTATGTGCATTGATTACCGAGAATAAAAAAAGGTCACGATTAAAAATCGGTACCCATTACCGAGAATCGATGATCTGTTTGATCAACTGCAAGGAGCTCGATTCTTTTCTAAGATCGATTTACGTTCAGGATATCATCGACTGAAAGTATAGGAAGAGGACATTCCTAAAACCGCTTTTATGACAAGGTATGGTCATTATGAATTTACCATCATGCCATTTGGTCTAACCAATGCCCGGGCCGCATTTATGGACATGATGAACAGAATATGTAAACCATATTTGGATAAATTCATAATTATCTTTATAGATGATATTCTCATTTACTCTAAGAGTAAAGAGGAACATGCAGCGCATCTGCATGCACTCCTTACATTATTGAGAAAGGAAAAGTGATATGCAAAATTTTCAAAATGTGAGTTTTGGTTAGAAGAAGTGCAATTTCTTGGACATTTAGTTAATCATGAAGGAATTCATGTGGATCCCACAAAGATCGAGGCAATTACTAAATGGAAAGTCCCTGAGTGACCAACGGAAGTAAGAAGTTTTCTTGGGTTAGCAGGGTATTATAGACGGTTTATCCGAAATTTTTCTAGAATAGCTATTTCTTAACAAAACTGACCAGTAAATCAGTTAAGTTTGAATGGGGACCAAAACAAGAATAAGCCTTTAGAATTCTTAAGCAAAGACTAACCAACGCACCCATATTAATGTTACCAGAAGGAACTGAAGACTTTATAGTCTACTGTGACACGTCTAAATTAGGTTATGGATGTGTGTTGATGCAACGTCAAAAGGTTATAGCCTATGCCTCTAGACAACTTAAGAATCATCAAGAAAATTATACAACCCATGATTTAGAATTAGGAGCCATAATTTTTGCCCTTAAGATTTGGAGAGATTATCTTTATGGTAGTAAGTTTACCATTTTCACCAATCATAAGAGTTTAAGATATGTTTTTGGGAAAAAGGAGTTAAATATGAGACAAAGACGCTGGATGAAAATACTTAGGTGCTGTTTGTTTTTTAAGAGGTAAAATGTATGCAGTCTGCGAACCACATCTGAAGACATCTGTAATAGAAGAGGTGGACCAAATGTCTACAGTCTGCAAGAAGAAGATTGTTTGTTTTTTAACTTTTGCAGGCTTCTAAAATAAACTGATGGTGGTGTACGGACGGTTGTGGTAGGTGGTGGTGGTGGTGGACGGTGATGGTAGAAGACGGTGATGGTGGGTGGTGGTGGTGGAGATGGATTGTGGTGGATGGTGGACGGTGGTGGGTGTTGGAGGACGGTGGTGGTAGTAGATAGTGATGGGTGGTGGATGGTGGTGGTGATAAATGGTGGTGGGTGGTGGACGGTGGTGGTGGTGGTGATGGACGGTGGTGGGTGGTGGACGGTGGTGGTGCTGATGGACGGTGGTGGGTGGTGGATGGTGGTGGTGATGAACGGTGGTGGTGATGGACGGTGGTGGTGGTGGTGGGTGGTGGTGTTTAACCCTTTGTAGACCTTAGAAGATCTTAGAAGTGGCTGGACCAAGTCTGCACCAAGAAGACCTCGCGCAGACCTTTTTTAATGAAACGTCTTCAGAAAAACAAACAGTCTGCGCATCACAATGTTTGTGCGTGGTCTGCGTCGCGCAGACAGAAAAGCCAGCGTAGAGATTTTATGAAAAAACAAACAGCACCTTAGTGATTACAATTATAGTATCTAGTATCATGCAAGAAACGCTAATGTAGTAGCCGATGCTTTAAGTCGAAAATATCATGAAAAACCCAGAAAAGTACGTTCTTTCAAATTAAATCCGCAGATAGATTTAAATGAACAGATTAGAGAAGTACAAGAATCAGTAATCAAGGACGATACTGAAAAATTAAAAGGAATAATTAAGGAATTAGAACTAGGAACAGATGGAATTTGGAGTTTTCATAAGAAAAGAATTTGGATACCCAAACGAGGAAACCTACGCCACCGAATTTTAGAAGAAGCCCATAAGTCTAAATATACGATACATCTTGGAAGTGATAAAATGTATCAAGAGTTAAGAAAGAATTTCTGGTGGATAGGAATGAAAAAGGATGTAGCAGCTTATGTTGCCAAGTGTCTAACCTGTTCCCAAGTTAAAGCTGAACATTAGAAACCTTCAGGTTTATTGCAGCAACTAGAAATGCCCATATGGAAATGGGAAATGATAACAATGGATTTTGTTACCAAATTACCTAAGACACGAAAAGGTAACGATACAATCTAGGTGATTGTAGATAGATTAACCAAGTCTGCTCATTTCTTACCCGATGAAGGAAACTTTCAGTATGGAACAGTTGGCCAAGTTATACGTAAATGAAATAGTTTCATTACATGGAATTCCTTTATCTATTGTGTCTGATAGATAGCCGTTTTACTTCTCATTTTTGGACTAGTTTCCAAAAAGCAATGGGAACCAAGTTAAATCTAAGCACAACTTATCATCCTCAAACGGACGGACAAAGCGAAAGGATAATTTAGATGATGGAATATATGCTTAGAGCTTGTGTAATTGATTTCAGAGGAAATTGGGACGATCACCTACCATTAATCGAATTTTCTTATAATAACAGCTATCACACCAGTATCAATGTTGCACCATTTGAAGCACTTTATGGACGAAAGTGCCGAACTCCAGTTTGTTGGGCCAAAATTGGAGAAAAGCAACTCTCTGGACCAGAGATAGTACAAGAAACAATGGACAAGATTACTCAAGTCAAGGAAAGACTAAAAGCAGCACGCGATCGAAAAAAGAGTTATGTTGATAACCAGCGAAAGCCATTAGAGCTCCAAGTAGGAGATAAGGTATTATTAAAAGTTTCTCCATGGGAAGGAGTACTTAGATTCATCAAGAGGGGAAAGCTAAGCCCCAGGTATATTGGACCTTTTGAGATTATTAAAAGAATAGGACACGTAGCTTACCAGCTACAACTGCCAGAGGAAATGGCAGGAATACATGATGTATTTCATGTATGTAATCTCAAAAAGTGCTTAGCCGATGAATCGTTAATGGTACCTCTTATGGACATAGAGGTAAATGAAAAACTCAAGTTTGTAGAAAGGCCCCTACAGATTGAAGACAGAAAGATCAAGAATCTCAAGCACAAGAGATTAGTTCTAGTCAAAGTGAAATGGGATTCCAAGAGAGGACCAGAATACACTTGGGAGCTTGAATCAGAGATGCAGTGGAAATATCCTCACCTGTTCCAGTAGACCTCGAGGACGAGTTCTAAAACAAGGTGGGGACGATATAACAACTCTCCTAAAATTTATTAAAACACCCATATATATCCTAAAATACACCCCGAATACGAAAAACATGCCCGAAATACCTTTATTTTGCAAAAATTAAATAAAAACAAGAATTATGGGGCGCTCGCGGGCCGCAACCCCCTTGATTACATCTGTTGCGGGGCGCGACAAGCTGGCCACCAGGACGCACCCTGTGAGGCCACATGTCCTCATCGTGTCAAGACTAGTGGTCGATGCAGCAAGGCTAGGGCCTACCCTAGACTAGCTCGCAGGTCGCGAAGGCTTTGCCTTCTCTTCTCTTCTCGCAGGGCGCGAGGAAGTGCTCGATTAGACCTATAAATAGAAGCCATCGACTTTAGTTTCTAAATCGTTCAAAACTTTAAAATCTCTCTCAAATTCTGAATATTAGAAATAATTCGCGGGCATAATACCCACTAATTAGCGAAGCTCTGCCTCGTTGTAAGTATTATAACGCCCCGTTACGTATTAGTTACTCTGCCCAATTGATCTAGAGCTCTGTAACGCATGTCTAGGCTCTACCCGACTCAGTCTGTGACAACTTGAAGTTTCAAGGTTAGTATATCTTCGGTTTTGTAACTTCTCCGTTCTTGTTCTGATTTATCTATTCGATCCGTGACTTTGTTAAACGTGCTAACATATTTAGTAGTTGTGCATTGTGTGTGTGTTTGTTTGATTAAGAAACGGCACGCGTAGCATACTTGAGCGAACTCGACCCAAGCATAACGTGTAACGCCAATCAATAACTGTTGGACTAGGCCCAAATACTAATCCATATTTCTGTGTCAACCGGCCCAAATCATTGTTTTATTTAGTAAGCATGACCGGCCCACTTAGCTAGATTTTGGCCTTATAATGCAATTGTACGTATCTATTCTTTTGTCTCACGATTGCAACACAACAACCCTAATCCCCTACGTGCGACGACAGTGAGATAACCCCCCCCCCCCTCTTCGAAGCAGTTGGCTATCGGATCAGAATTTGTGTAAAAGGTTTGTGTTTTTGCTAAATGGTTACTCATTGATCCTGTTGTTATGATTCGGCTTAGTGTGCATGATTACTATTTGTGGCCATAGGTAATTTATGATAACTAGCTTATGGAATATGGTAAACTGTTAGTGTGCACGTTGTTAGATGTGATGCGATAGACGATTTGTTGATTGAATGGTGTGTGATAATCCTGTTACGATGTGCATGTTAAGGGTATTAAATCCTAATTTCTTGTGTGAACTATACGTATATTAAGATTGATGTAAATAAAGAGTGATTCTTTATGATACTTGATTGGTGGGAAACAGAGGGTAAGAAAATCAATAAACGTGGGCGGTATGTATTGGTCTTGCTTAGAATGTGAACTAGGAATAAAAAAAAAAAAGAAAAGCGAGTAGATGTTGCAGGTAAGGTTGTGATTTGGTAGGATTAACAGGTGTTGGGTTGGGCCGCACAAAATGAAATTCCCACATGTCAATTAGTCTATTAATTTGGGCCACACACATTATTATTATGTAAATTGGGCTGCTTCACATAAGAAGGAAATGATCTAACTGTTGGGGTTCGGAAAGAACATAACTGGGCCGAGAACGAAAGCAGTGAACACACCTGGGTCACGGGCCAGGATAGGTTGGGCTGAATGTGATAGACCGAACATGTGCATAGGTACGGGTTACACATGTTATACGCTTGGGTTTGGGTAATTGTAACAGATCGAACATGTGGTGTTGAGAACCACTTGATGTTGGGCCGGCATGGCAGTGGGCCGCCCCACAAGAAGGATGGATCCAATTAAGAGTGGACCGAATTGCCTTGTGAGCTCACAATAGTAATATGATGGTTATAGGGTGAAAGGTGAACTAAATCATGTATGCTATGAAAATGGTTATATGAGTTGGATGTGAGTAGTTGAAATGTGTTGAGGAATGTTTGTGATATAATGTGTGTAGCAGTATAATGACATGAATTGATGAATGTTTTTCGCGAGACATGAACACTATTGATTGACTGATATCACTTGCACAATCTGTTTAATACTGATGCACCGTTTGTTGAATATACGTGAAACAATACGCACTAAGTTTGTATGCGAACTGACTGTTATGTGCAACTATCAATAGGATCCGATTGATCATTTCTGTTAAACGAGTACTTAACCTACCGAGCAAATCTAAGGTGAGTTCACTACATTCGAGCATGCGTCCCAGTGGTTGGGGACAGTCAGTGGGTATCCCATGGGGGGGATAAGTCTTTGGGTAAAAACGGGTATATTGGTTAATATTCTCACCTATCATCTTTTGTAAGTCCCTCATCGGGTATTAGTTAGTAGCGCTACTTAGGTTTGGCACCCTCACCCCGTGCCTGTAGAGGACGGAGGTGAACTAATGACCCAGTCTGGCCCAGTACTAGATAGGAGTACGTGGGAAGGGCAGTCCGTGAGCCGTCCGTGTTTGGAAATGAGATATTAACAATATTACTTGCATTGGGTATTAAACTGTTTTACATACACCGGGTAACAAACGTTTTCTAAAACTGTGAACTCGCCAGCTTTGTCTGATACGTGTGTTACATGCTCGCAGGTCCTTAGGTACTTTGAAAGCAGGAACTTGCTGGCTGGAGGGCGCGAGTGGTCATGGTTGCTCGAGGGATATATTATCAGACTTTTATTTACTATGTTTGTTTGGATAACGTTTATATTACGCTACATTAACGCTTCCGCTAAACGTATGGTTTTGAATAACGTATGTTGGGATTTTAGTATCTTTAAATAACGAAGTTTTATTTCAAACTTGTGATTCAATGTAATTGGTGGCTCATTGCTAGTCGTCACACGCCTAACAGGGACACTCCCTAGGTGGTAATTTTGGGGGTGTGACAGTTTGGTATCAGAGCCACTGGTTATAGTGAATTGGTTTTAAAAATGTTTTATAAAACCAGACTATAACTGAACTGATACGACATACCGATACGACATGGACCATGACACTCAGCTCCAGGCAGCAAGGTTCGTCTCTTGTTTACTATTGTAGGGCATAGTTAGTATATACTCATGATTGGTATCACACTCGAACGCACATATGATGTTACGATATGAATTGCTATGCTACCTGTCTATACTACGTGTTTTAAGAGTAGGACTCTACTTGTGTTTGCATGCGCTATGTTGTGATATCGACGGTCGTACTGTATGAATTAGGGGAAACCTTCTAACATGAGTAGGGAGGAACTGAGATAAGCATGCAAAACAGGTTATTATTATGGGTGCACACATAATAACAACGTGGGGTGCATGTGAATCCCAGTAAATCTCGACTAGTGTGAAAAAGGAATCCCGCGTCGATAGTCAATGTTGTATTAGAACCTCGAAAACTGTGAATGCTATAGCAATACTTGACACTCGCCTGCAATGGTCTGTTAATTTGTTACCTCTTTCCATACTTATAGAATCATGAACGGACGTGGTGGAGGTCGTCGTGGTGGACGCGGTGGACGTGGTGGAGGCCGTGGTGACGGACAAGGCGAAATTCATATGACTCAAGCTGAGCTAGAGGCATTACTCAATGCCCAGGTGGCTGCAGCCTTGGCAGCTTATCAGGCTGGTATGACATGTACCAGACATTCTTCCCTTTGAATCGTGAACTTGAGTCTTACTTGTTGGTTTATTTTCTTTCGTTAATAGGTCAGCCGGCGCCACAAAACCAGCCTCACCCACCGGTCTGCACTTTTAAAACTTTCATGGATTGCAAGCCACAGACCTTCAGTGGCACTGAAGGGGCTGTAGGACTTATACGCTGGTTCGAAAAGGCGGAGTCAGTGTTTGCGATATGTAACTGCCCAGTTGGGGATAGAGTAAAGTTTGCAGCAGGCACGCTTCAGGATGGTGCCTTGACCTGGTGGAATGCCCAGGTCCAACTGCTAGGTATTGAGGCGGCGAACGCCACTACGTGGGATGACTTCAAGGAACTGATGAGAGAGGAATACTGTCCTCGAGATGAAATAGCGAAGTTAGAGAATGAGTACTATCATCTGACAATGGTGGGATCTGAAATCGAGGCGTATGTGAAGCGGTCGTATGAGTTAGCTGATTTGTGTCCGAACTTGTCCCGACCCATGCCTCGAAGAATCGAGTTGTTTATTAAGGGGTTACCTCCACGGGTGAAGGGTTTAGTTACAGCAGCGAACCTCAATAACCTAACCCAGATTGTTAGATTGGCACATAAAATCGTTGACCAGGAGGTGGAGAGCGACTCATTGCCACCTCGTATTTCTAGCACTACCACAGCTGCCACTACTTCCACTGTATCTGCTGCAGATGGCAAACGTAAGTGGAACGATACGGACAAGGGGTCCAACTCTACACAGCCTCAGAAGAAGACGGATACTGGCAACACCCGCAGTTTCAGCCAGACAGCATCAGTAAATCAGAACTCGAGTAACAGATCAGGGCAGGGATCATATGCGGGGAAGCTACCCTTGTGCAGCAAGTGTGATCTTCATCACCAGGGGCAGTGTACTCGAGTTTGTTATCGGTGTAATCGACCGGGGCACAAGGCCAGGGATTGTAGGACCACACTTCCAGCTCAGCAGCAGCCAGTGCAGCAGGCGGGTAGGCAACAGCCTCAGCAAACTCAGGGTAATCAGAAAGGGTGTTATCAGTGTGGGGCCGAGGGGCACTTCAAGCGAGACTGCCCTCAGCTGAGACAGAACACAGGGGGTGGTAACGGGAATAACAATGCAGGGAACAACGGGGGTAATGTTGCGCGTGGGCGCGGGTTTGTGCTGGGAGCTGGGGAAGCGCGGAACGACGACAACGTGGTTACTGGTACGTTTTCAGTAAACGGTGTTATTGCTTCTATTTTATTTGATTCTGGTGCCGACTGGAGTTACGTGTCTTTAGAGTTTAGCTCTCAATTAGGGTTAAGTCCTACACCTCTTGTAATGAAACACATAGTAGAAATCGCAAATGGTAAAACAATCGAAGCTACACATGTTCTGTTTGGGTGTAAAATCGATCTTCTGGGTCAAGTCTTCGACATTGACTTGATTCCTATTACTCTTGGAAGCTTCGACGTGATTGTTGGTATGGACTGGTTGTCCAAGTATCAAGCGGAGATTCTCTGTAAGGAGAAGATCATACGTGTTCCCCTTCCCAGTGGGGAATTTCTATCAGTTCAGGGTCATCGCAGCGGGACCCCAGTCAGTATTGTTTCGGCAATGAAGGTCCAGAAGTATTTGCGTAAGGGCTATCCTGCTATATTAGCTCTTGTTACCGATTCATCGTCTGATGAAAGGAAGATCGAGGATCTTCCAGTTGTTCGGGAATATCCTGATGTATTTCCTGAGGAACTCCCTGGGTTACCTCCACATCGTCAGGTGGAATTCCAGATTGATCTCGCCCCAGCGGCAGCCCCAGTTGCTCGTGCTCCTTATCGTCTAGCGCCAGGAGAACTGCAGGAACTATCAAACCAACTCCAAGAGCTGTTGGATAGGGGTTTCATCCGACCTAGCTCTTCCCCCTGGGGAGCCCCAGTCTTATTTGTGAAGAAGAAGGATGGGTCCTTACGAATGTGTATAGATTATCGCGAGCTTAACAAGATGACAATTAAAAACCGTTACCCTTTGCCTCGTATTGACGACCTGTTTGACCAGTTACAGGGGTCGAGCTTTTACTCTAAGATCGACTTAAGGTCTGGTTATCATCAAGTGCGAGTCAGAGAGGAAGACGTCCCCAAAACCGCGTTTCGGACGCGATACGGTCACTATGAGTTTTTGGTTATGCCATTCGGGTTAACCAACGCACCAGCGGTCTTCATGGACCTCATGAACCGCGTGTGCAAGCCCTACCTTGATGACTTCGTGATCGTTTTTATCGACGACATTCTAATTTACTCCAAGAACAAGGAGGATCACGAACGACATCTACGCCTTATCCTAGAACTTCTGAGGAGGGAGCAGTTGTACGCAAAATTTTCGAAGTGCGACTTTTGGATACGGGAGGTACATTTTCTGGGGCATATAGTTAACGAGATGGGCATACATGTGGATCCTGCCAAGATTGACGCCATTAGAAATTGGGCGGCACCAAGGAACCCTTCGGAGGTGCGACAATTTCTCGGTCTAGCAGGGTATTATCGTCGTTTCATACAGAACTTCTCAAAGATTGCACAGCCACTCACCTCGTTAACACAGAAGAAAGTAGTTTACTCCTGGGGGACGAAGCAGGAGGATGCTTTTCAACTTTTGAAACAAAGGTTATGCAGCAGCCAGAAATACCCACATGGAAGTGGGAACAGATCGCTATGGATTTCGTTACTGGGTTACCGAGGACACAGGCTGGAAACGATACCATATGGGTGATTGTCGATCGACTGACGAAATCGGCGCACTTCCTAGCAATTAAGGAAACAGATAAATTTTCGCAACTCGCAGCAGTGTATCTTAAGGAGGTAGTTGCTAGGCACGGAGTGCCAACTTCTATCATCTCGGATCGAGATCCGCGTTTTACTTCTGAACTATGGCAGTCTATGCATAAATTGTTCGGTTCGAAACTCGACATGAGCACTGCTTACCACCCACAGACGGATGGTCAGAGTGAGCGCACCATTCAGACGCTTGAAGACATGTTGCGGGCATGTGTGATCGATTTTGGGAAAGGGTGGGAGAAACACTTGCCGTTAATAGAGTTCTCCTACAACAACAGCTACCACACAAGTATTCAGGCAGCCCCGTTCGAGGCGTTGTATGGGCGGAAATGTCGTTCTCCTCTCTGTTGGGCAGAAGTAGGTGACAGTCAACTCACAGGTCCTGAATTCATTCTGGAAGCTTCACAAAATATAGCTCGGATAAGGGATCGAATGGCAGCAGCGCGTGATCGCCAGAAGAGTTATGCTAACAAGCGTAGAAAGCCTTTGGAGTTCGAAGTTAATGATCGGGTTATGTTGAAAGTTTCACCGTGGAAGGGCGTTGTACGCTTCGGGAAGCGTGGCAAGCTTAATCCACGTTACGTTGGGCCATTCAAAATTCTAGAGCGAATCGGTAAGGTCGCTTACAGACTCGAGTTACCTGCGGAATTAGGTAATGTTCACGATGTGTTTCACGTTTCTCAACTAAAGAAGTGTCTGGTTGATGAGACGCTAGTTGTGCCATTCCAAGAGCTCAAGTTCGATGACAAGCTCCAATTTGTTGAAGAGCCTATTGAAATCATGGATCAGGAAGTCAAGGTGCGTAAACACAGTCGAATTCCGATTGTTAGGGTCCGTTGGAATTCAAGGCGTGGACCGGAGTTCACGTGGGAACGCGAGGATCAGATGAAACTAAAGTACCCTCACCTCTTTCCCAAAGACAAGGCAGAGTCAAGCAAAACTAGTGAATCTCGGGACGAGATTCCTCTTCAAGTTGGGGATGATGTGACACCTGAGCAAAATCTGCAACAATCTTGATTTCTCGCTTCACTCCCCTGTGGTTACTTGTCAAATTTCGGGACGAAATTTCTTTCAAGTTGGGGATGATGTGACAACTTGAAGTTTCAAGGTTAGTATATCTTCGGTTTTGTAACTTCTCCGTTCTTGTTCTGATTTATCTATTCGATCCGTGACTTTGTTAAACGTGCTAACATATTTAGTAGTTGTGCATTGTGTGTGTGTTTGTTTGATTAAGAAACGGCACGCGTAGCATACTTGAGCGAACTCGACCCAAGCATAACGTGTAACGCCAATCAATAACTGTTGGACTAGGCCCAAATACTAATCCATATTTCTGTGTCAACCGGCCCAAATCATTGTTTTATTTAGTAAGCATGACCGGCCCACTTAGCTAGATTTTGGCCTTATAATGCAATTGTACGTATCTATTCTTTTGTCTCACGATTGCAACACAACAACCCTAATCCCCTACGTACGACGACAGTGAGATAACCCCCCCCCCCCTCTTCGAAGCAGTTGGCTATCGGATCAGAATTTGTGTAAAACGTTTGTGTTTTTGCTAAATGGTTACTCATTGATCCTGTTGTTATGATTCGGCTTAGTGTGCATGATTACTATTTGTGGCCATAGGTAATTTATGATAACTAGCTTATGGAATATGGTAAACTGTTAGTGTGCACGTTGTTAGATGTGATGCGATAGACGATTTGTTGATTGAATGGTGTGTGATAATCCTGTTACGATGTGCATGTTAAGGGTATTAAATCCTAATTTCTTGTGTGAACTATACGTATATTAAGATTGATGTAAATAAAGAGTGATTCTTTATGATACTTGATTGGTGGGAAACAGAGGGTAAGAAAATCAATAAACGTGGGCGGTATGTATTGGTCTTGCTTAGAATGTGAACTAGGAATAAAAAAAAAAAAAAAGAAAAGCGAGTAGATGTTGCAGGTAAGGTTGTGATTTGGTAGGATTAACAGGTGTTGGGTTGGGCCGCACAAAATGAAATTCCCACATGTCAATTAGTCTATTAATTTGGGCCACACACATTATTATTATGTAAATTGGGCTGCTTCACATAAGAAGGAAATGATCTAACTGTTGGGGTTCGGAAAGAACATAACTGGGCCGAGAACGAAAGCAGTGAACACACCTGGGTCACGGGCCAGGATAGGTTGGGCTGAATGTGATAGACCGAACATGTGCATAGGTACGGGTTACACATGTTATACGCTTGGGTTTGGGTAATTGTAACAGATCGAACATGTGGTGTTGAGAACCACTTGATGTTGGGCCGGCATGGCAGTGGGCCGCCCCACAAGAAGGATGGATCCAATTAAGAGTGGACCGAATTGCCTTGTGAGCTCACAATAGTAATATGATGGTTATAGGGTGAAAGGTGAACTAAATCATGTATGCTATGAAAATGGTTATATGAGTTGGATGTGAGTAGTTGAAATGTGTTGAGGAATGTTTGTGATATAATGTGTGTAGCAGTATAATGACATGAATTGATGAATGTTTTTCGCGAGACATGAACACTATTGATTGACTGATATCACTTGCACAATCTGTTTAATACTGATGCACCGTTTGTTGAATATACGTGAAACAATACGCACTAAGCTTGTATGCGAACTGACTGTTATGTGCAACTATCAATAGGATCCGATTGATCATTTCTGTTAAACGAGTACTTAACCTACCGAGCAAATCTAAGGTGAGTTCACTACATTCGAGCATGCGTCCCAGTGGTTGGGGACAGTCAGTGGGTATCCCATGGGGGGGATAAGTCTTTGGGTAAAAACGGGTATATTGGTTAATATTCTCACCTATCATCTTTTGTAAGTCCCTCATCGGGTATTAGTTAGTAGCGCTACTTAGGTTTGGCACCCTCACCCCGTGCCTGTAGAGGACGGAGGTGAACTAATGACCCAGTCTGGCCCAGTACTAGATAGGAGTACGTGGGAAGGGCAGTCCGTGAGCCGTCCGTGTTTGGAAATGAGATATTAACAATATTACTTGCATTGGGTATTAAACTGTTTTACATACACCGGGTAACAAACGTTTTCTAAAACTGTGAACTCGCCAGCTTTGTGTGATACGTGTGTTACATGCTCGCAGGTCCTTAGGTACTTTGAAAGCAGGAACTTGCTGGCTGGAGGGCGCGAGTGGTCATGGTTGCTCGAGGGATATATTATCAGACTTTTATTTACTATGTTTGTTTGGATAACGTTTATATTACGCTACATTAACGCTTCCGCTAAACGTATGGTTTTGAATAACGTATGTTGGGATTTTAGTATCTTTAAATAACGAAGTTTTATTTCAAACTTGTGATTCAATGTAATTGGTGGCTCATTGCTAGTCGTCACACGCCTAACAGGGACACTCCCTAGGTGGTAATTTTGGGGGTGTGACACAGTCGTTGGAGTTCTGTCTCGGGGGGAGGGTATAGCTAATGTAAATTTGGGTTATTATACTAACGCGTGTGCATTGTTTAAATTAATAGATTATAACCAGGAAGTCACAAGGAAATACCTAAATTAGCAATGTGAGTAATTCCTCTTTTCACAAAATGTTTTCACAAAACCTCAAATGTTTTAAATCACAATTCAGTGATTGGGTATTTGTATTCTACAATTATCGTCGGTATCTTGGGGTTTTGTATACATAACCTGTTACTACACTGTGAGTAGTAACAATACCACAAGTCAGGATTGACAGTACCGTGGGTGGTAATTAAAGTAGATATAAACAAATGTAATTGTTGGATTGCCCTCAATGCTATAAAATGATAAAACCTCTTTTGATTAACCTGGGATTTACTCGCCAGTATTTCTTACTGATAAAATGTTTTTAAACGCGTTTCAGGTAACAAAATGTGAGCGCCAAATAGAAGCCAGCTGGAGAGCACTGAAGGCTTGGAAAAGTGGCTATAAAAGTTACCGAAATAAAGAAGAAGTTTTATTTAAATAAATTAGGGTTTATCCCTAAAAACATGTTTGTAATGGAAACTTGGGTTTTTTTCCCATGTATTTATTATTATAAAAATGTAGTGTTTTACTCTGATAAAATATTTCCTAACTACGGTCCTGATGAAATTTCCGCTGCTAAATAAATACCGATACCACCAGCTCTGCGAGCTCGCGGCCGCTCACCTCCTGGGGCAGGGGTCGGCGGTTGCGACCACCTTGGTGTTGTGCGATGAAGAAGGAAGAAGAGGATGGGACAATTATATGGCAAAAGAACAGATTGAACAGATTAATTAAACATCGCTATTGTTGAATCGTTGGGGATGCGTCGATGATATGCAAAAACAAAAAACGAAACTTCATTAACAAAAATCCTAAAGAACGCAATAACATATAATAGATTAACAATATCGTTTCAAATAGTTTAGCACTATGTGATGGATAAAATCAAATCAATGAAAACATTTGATAAAAACAAACCTTAGTCTGAACAAATCAATGTAATAAATATGAGGGTCAAAAGCCCTAACTGAAAGTAATTTGTAAAAAAAATGAAATCTAAATAAAAATAAATCCTAATCAAATTGATGTTGAGCAGTTCATAGTCTAGGATGTTATTTACGGGTCAAAAAGATTAGTAATAGGTTTAGAATGAGATATTTATAAGTGAAACGGGTCTGCAAAGTGATATACAGAAACTTACTTGCTACAAACATCCCATTTTCCGTACTCCAACCAAACGCGCATGCAGCGCTCTAGGACATCGTGTCGGTTAAGATAGTTAACGGTTTCATCTTCCACACAAACATCGACCCTCTCGGTTACTTGCTGCAAACACAACATAACATCAAGACTTTTATAATGCTCTATATGGGTGTCTACATTTTTTAAGAATCAAGTGGCCATTTTTCTATGAAAAAAAAAACATTTTTTTAATTGTGTTATTGATATTTGTTAGTAAACAATATGTACCTGAGGAACAATGATCTTGGACTGTGAGAGCACCGACAGAATACAAACATCAAGAGTGACATCATATTTGTCCACGAATCTACTGGTTTCGCGGCTTACTTCACTACAAACTTTTGCGCATATTGGAGAGACCGAATCTCTATAATATTCACTCACATAGCGCAAATAATTACATGCAGAAGTGAGCAATTTGTATGTCGAATCCGATATAAGACCATGAGACCAAAAAAACTTGGCCCGCGAGTTTAAATCAGTTGCATACTCCAAAATTGGATTTCCTAACTGCATTTTGACATTAAGAAAGAAAAATATAACATGCATTAGAATTAGGGCCAACCCAAGCCCAAGTATTTTGAGGCTTGGGCTTTAGGCCTCCAACTTGAAAAAAAATTATATATGACATTTGGGTTGGGCTGAACTTATCTTTACACATATAAAAAATATATAAAATTACAAAAAATTAAGTTAAATTCGCCAACAATAAACCTTTTAGTTTATTTTGCCGGTCCCAAGCCCGGGTAAAAGAGGTTTTTTTCTCAAATAGTGTTTTTTTTTTTTTTTGGAAAAAGACCTTGAGTTTTTGAATTTGCTTTACGCCACCAAAATGGTTGAGCCGGCCGAATGAGTAGACTTTGTAAAGTCAACCTCAGTACATTGTGGTTGTATAATTAACATGAGTATCCTGATCATACTCCAAAACTGGATTTCTTAGCTGCATTTTGACATTAACACAGAAAAACAAAGTGAATTTGACTTTATAAAGTCAAATATTGTACTTTAAGTTGTAACACAATTTAATTAGGCTGATTAATTCTATAAAGTTTGAAGTACAAATTGAGCAATATTTATAAATTAAAAAGGCCAAACCTTTCATTTTAATGGAATAAAGAAAATTGCGGCCTTTTTGTTCTTCCTATTATTACTCAACAATAATTTATTTTTTATAAAAGGAATTAGTAGGTTGTATGCTTAAAAACATTCTACACGAGACTTTCAACCCATAGAATCAACATACATGTCTACAAGTAAATGATATCCAACCTTTTACCCAACCTGACCCCAAACCCTTTGTGCCAACTGCTAATGGTTCTAATAAACAAACATGTTGCCTGGCCATGGTAAAATAAGGCTACCTACCAGATTATTTATTGTATATTTGAAATTTATATAAGATAACACGAAGCAGTTCACTAACGATGAAGATGCGTTCTTGTAAAATTTTAAAGAAATTAATTAATAAATTAATAGAAAAAAGCACATATGTTGCATCAACCATCAGATTACTTCCAACTACTTACATGAAAATAAAATTAAATAATCATAAAGCCGTAAAATTTGATGGTCATTTGCGATTTAATTCAGTCAATAGAGATTCACATCAAAACCAGTGCCGAATATTCCATAAATATAGTAAATTATACATTAACACATCCTTAAACATAACAAACCATGGGTCAACAAACCTGTTCTCTTGAAAATCTATTTGTTTAAAAACCACTAACTAAAATCAACTGAATAGAAATAAAGCCATATTAGTGATTTTGATTACAAGTCAATCTGTGAAACCAGTTAAAAGCAAGAATAGATTTCAGTAATTTGACCTTCCAAAAACCAAAAAATTCGTCATTTGGAAAGACTGCTCGTTTTGCCAGCAACATGAAACAATTTGAATACATTGTTGGTTTCAGAAGCGTTATGAGCACTCTCACTTTTCACACTCACAAGAACAAAAGTATCAAACACAAAGAAACTGGCAGAACTCTCATCATTCTCATTCATCACCAAAGACACTATTTAAAAGGGAAATACAGACATACGACTCGAACATGCGGAGAAACTGAAAACAACTAACAGTAAACAAACAAATGAAAAACAAGACTCACTCACGTGCATAAACCCATGCAAACATCCCCATGTATACCATATTTGAATTATCTCAACATACATACATACAAGTTACGACCGTATAATGGCATCAAAATTACCTTTATTTGTGCCTTTTGTTTTCCCTTCTTTCTTGTGGATCCGATCAAGAACCGACATCACGAAAGATTTTCTGAAAGCCGCCACCAACTGCAACAAAAACATTGATTCGATTAATTAACATATTAATAGATACAATTAGTACCAAAACGACAATCCAAACATCCTCACAGTAGAAGCAAAGAACATATCTATATTAACATTAATCAATAAAATACATAAATCGAAACAATATAGCAATATTGGTGTATTATATTCGTAAACGAAAGTCATATTAAGCTAATCCATTTAATCTCGAAAGTCAAATTATCTCATGTTGACTTTTAACGACTGAAGCAACATCAAAATTCATTCAAAGTCACACAATACAACCACCTGGTACCTCCTTTAATGGGTGTGATTGTTGGGAGACTAACCCACAACCGTCGAAGATAAGGACATCAACTTGAAACGTAAATGTTTTATAATAAATTCTCAGGTCTTACCATATACCAACCAGTGGCGGACCCAGGAATTTTTTCATGGAGGTGCGGAAATTTTTTTAAAATTTTAGGCGTCTAGATATATACATAAAAATACCGGTTCGGGTCGGGTCATGTAAAAAAAGAACATCAAACTTAAATTTATATAATCATCAAAAACACGTCAAACATTGTTACAAACATATTTAAAAAGTCGCCCTACGGGTTTTCATTTTTTAAAATCTATCCAAAACATTATCTAGAGGTACTTTCTTAAAGATTTTATTTAATCAACAATCGGAAGATGATCCAAAATAAACATTTTATTATTAAATATTAAATTTAACATTTAATAATGAAATCAAGTTGAACATATAAATCAACAGCAACCTTTTTCTAATATTTAATCAACAATCCAGTAACTTCTTTATAATATTTAATAATAAAATGAACCCTATAAATCTATTTTCCTAATTTCCTACAATTGCCATTTGCCGTAACTTTACAACAGCAACCTTATCAACATTCAACAACCCTATCAAAAACCTTATCAAAACTCTTCAAAAATAAAATCAAGGAGTGGTACCTGGTCAGTTAGTTGCACTCTGTCTACGGCGACTCGGCGAGATTTGTGGCTGATCGATCGAAGCCTGTCTGCAGGTTGATCCTTCTTCTATTTCTTGGTCGCTGCAGCAGAGAGGGGAGGGCGGGAGAGATGAAAGGTCGATTGGCCGATTGGGTTTATTTGGGTAATTGGGTTATGTTTTGTTAATTGATTTTGTTATTTGGGTTGGGTTTTACCATAAACTTATTCAATTGGACTTGATGTTGGGTTATAGGAATACAAGTTTTATTTAAAGAGATTAGTGGGCTAACTTGTTTACATAATTGGGTCGGGTTTAAATCCGTGTTCACAATTTTTTTATATAAATTCCTAACATTTTTTCTGAGGGGTGCGGTCAGAATTTTCCAAGGGGTGCGGTCGAAATTTTCCAAGGGGTGCAGTCGGGATTTTTTCGCGAAAAATAACACTAAATTTTTTTCCCAGGGGTGCGGCCGCCCACCCACGGGCTAAGGTAGGTCCGCCCCTGATACCAACACATGTCTTTATTTATAAGTAACTTACTGTGGGTTCTTTCTTTTGGGATTTATTCTCCTCATCTTCAACAACTGCTGGTGTTTTTGTTTCACCATCAACTGCTGGTGTGCTGGTGTTGGTGAAGAAGAGAGGTTGGGTTTCTTGAAGGAACCATCTTTTTGCACCAGTTGAAAGAATTGCTTCAAACCTTAAAATCAGATCTCATGAATCTAACTCTAGAATAATGAAGATCATAAAACCTTAAAACACATATGTAGGGTTTGGATTTACCTTTATCAGATCCTCAGAAAACCGATTAGAGTTTTCGACAAACCTACGAGTATCATACTATAACCAATTGAAAGAAGTTGAAGGTTACCTAAAATCGAGTTCGATTGCAAGTTACCTTGAAGCCGTCTTCAATTGATAATAGGATTTATCTTTATCAATCGTGTTTAATGTTGTTTCATCATCAATCAGCAGCAAGATTGTTTCATCAGAGGCGTCTCTATTAGGGTTTCAAAGAGAATATGGAAATGTGAAGAAAGAATGTGTGAATAAAACAAATAAACAGGTCTGATCTGGGGAAATATTGAATTTGAATTTTGAATGAGAAAAGTTGTTTGAGGAAAGGTGGAATGACAAAGAGAGGTTCTGAGTTTGAATCAGATGAGCTGAATTGAGAAGGGTTTGACTTTAGGTTTTCTAAAAAAAATAAAAATCTGAGAAAATGACAAACAGGATTAAAAAAAAGAAAAAATATGAGAAAATGACACATAGGAGAGCGATAAGGGGGTGGCTTGTGGTGTTGACAACTCAGCACATTCACATTTGATTTATTATATTAGAAAGATTAAGAACCGAAATTAAAGTTGCACCATTACTCCCAATTGAGCGATAATGTCTTTGCTCGATTCTTAAACCATAAATATCCACGGGATCTCACCCCATCCAAAATGTCTCCAATAGTCAACCTCTTAGATTTGAATACAACTTCGTTCCTATTTTTCCAGATTATCGAGCAAGATAACAGAATTATCGACTTGACAACATCTCTTTTAACCTCTGATCCGCCTAAGGTTCTGTGAACATTGAGCAGGTCTTGCAAGGCAAAAGCGTATATTTGGGGAATATGACACTAGATGGAGATCATTTGCCATAGAACACTCGTTACATAACAAGAAATCATAAGGTGTTCTAATGACTCGTCTGCCTCACCACATAATGGACATGTCAGTGAATTAACCTGAATGGACCGTTTTATCAGTTCTATTTTGGTTGGGAGTCTGTTACGAGGGAGGCGCTAGCAAAAAAATATTTATTTTCTTTGGCAGCCACTTATTCCAAGAGAAAAGATAATCATCTGGAGGTTCACTCGGGGGAGCCCTGAGATGTCTGAGCAATTTCACTGAGTAGGGGCCATCTTTACTCGCCTGCCAAGTCCAAACATCCATGTTTCCATTAAGACTAAAGGAACCGATTAAACTAATGCAATCTTACAATTCAGACAATTCGCTTTGCGTGGAGGGCAACCTGCTCCAAGACCAACGAATGGACCCAGAACTGTTGAAAGCTGACAACCGATCACTCACCAGACATAGTTTTGATTGTTCCATCGTAGGAAATAAATCTTTTAGACATGCTGAACCAGTCCAAAAATAAACCTAGAATCAAACTGAAGTGCTGTCTCCTGGCACACCTTTTATTATATTACTGAGAAAAATATTCCGGATTTTAGCTCGCATTGAATTATGTTAATATTGTTCCATACTCCAGTTCGACCAACTTTCTGGGCTTAGTAACCTTAAGCATGCCCCTGCTCCATCCTCGTTGGATGCGCCGTCTGTGTACAACAGCCACGACTCTTCAGGATATTGCTTTTCTGCTTTCTCCATTGTTTTGCATTCTCGATCCTTGTCGTCAGGTACTTCTGTAAGAAAGTCGGCTAGTACCTGTCCTTTAATTGTCGGTCTTGGTTTGAAAACCACATTAGGACCTCCTAGTTCGATGGCCCACTTCGCCAGCCTGCCTGAAATTTCTGGTCTAGCTAGGATATTGCCAATATTGTAGTTCGTCAAAACGTGGATGACATGATTGGCAAAATATCTACGTAGTCTTCTGGATGCATGGATAAGTGCTAGAACTAGCTTTTCCATGATAGAATATCTGGTTTCTGGATCGTTCAAAGTGCGATTGACGTAGTATACTGGTGTCTGCACACCTTGTCGATCAACCAAAACAATTGCCCCAACCGCCTCCTCTGATGCTGACAAATACATGACCAACGGCTCATCTTTTATTGGGGCTGTTAATGTGGGCAAGCGTATCAAGCAGTCCTTCATTTCTCTGAATGCAAGTTCTGCTTCCGGAGTCCACAAGAATTGATTTTTCTTCACACAGTTACGGAGAGTTTTGGTAAACGGGAATTGTTTCTTCTCTGACCCCCTTGAATCATATGTGTTTCCAGCTTTCGAAGTTTCTTGTTATCTGGACCCTCCTCTCTTCTTTGGATCTGACAATTATCTCTTTTCCCCTTTGATCAGATGGGTGAGTTTGCCACTTTTCAACGCCCGTTCTATCTCTTGTCTTAAACTAATATAGTCATCTGTCAGATGACCTGTATCTTTGTGAAATTCACAGAAAAGGATTGGGTCTTGCCCACTTTTGTTGCGCATCTGTAACGGGGCTTTGAATTGATGGTTTTCAGTTAACAAGACTTCAGAAGGGGTTTTGTGAGAGGTGTCCATTGTTTTTCTTTGTTTTCTTTCTTAACCTCTTTGCGATAGCTGATTTGGTTGATAGTCGCGCGCTCGTCTTCAGCTGGTGGGCTTCCACCTCGTACTACCGGGAAAACAACTTTCCTCTCGCGCCAGGAGTCATCCTGGGCGTGCTTGTTATATTTTTTTCTGGGTCTTCTCTAACCCCCTTGAATCATATGTGTTTCCAGCATTCGAAGTTTCTTATTGTTTGGACCCTCCTCTCTTCTTTGGATCTGACGATTATCTCTTTTCCCCCTTTTATCAGATGTGTGAGTTTGCCACTTTTCAACGCCCGTTCTATCTCTTGTCTTAAACTAATACAGTCATCTGTCAGATGACCTATATCTTTGTGAAATTCACAGAAAAGGTTTGGGTCTTGCCCACTTTTGTTGCGCATCTGTAACGGGGCTTTGAATTGATGGTTTTCAGTTAACAAGACTTCAGAAGGGGTTTTTGTGAGAGGTGTCCATTGTTTTTTTTTTGTTTTTTTTTTCTTTCTTAACCTCTTTGCGATAGCTGATTTGGTTGATAGTCGCGCGCTCGTCTTCAGCTGGTGGGCTTCCACCTCGTACTACCGGGAAAATGACTTGCCTCTCACGCCGGGAGTCATCCTGGGCGTGCTTGTTGTAATTTTTTCTGGGTCTTCTCTGATCCCCTTGAATCATATGTGTTTACAGCTTTCGAAGTTTGTTGTTATCTGGACCCTCCTCTCTTCTTTGGATCTGATGATTATCTCTTTCCCCCTTTGATCAGATGGGTGAGTTTACCACTTTTCAACGCCCGTTCTATCTCTTGCCTTAAACTAATACAGTCATCTGTCAGATGACCTGTATCTTTGTGAAATTCACAGAAAAGGTTTGGGTCTTGCCCACTTTTGTTGTGCATCTGTAATGGGGCTTTGAATTGATGGTTTTCAGTTAACAAGACTTCAGAAGGGGTTTTTGTGAGAGGTGTCCATTGTTTTTTTTTTCTTTCTTAACCTCTTTGCGATAGCTGATTTGGTTGATAGTCGCGCGCTCATCTTCAGCTGGTGGGCTTCTTTCCTTATAGCCAGATGCCTTCCAGGGTTGACCCTTCCCCTTCTTATTGCGTCTATAGTTGGCATGCTGGCTATAACTATACTAACGGCTGTCATCGCAGGTCAGCTGTTTGTCGGTTCTAGCAATGGTTTTCGCTGCTTCGATGAAGGTATCCCAGTCTTTGGGACCTCCATCTCTGCCCTTGACTCTCTTGATTAATTCGTCACACTTGACAACTCACATGAAATGTGCGCGCATCATTCTTTCCCCAACATCTCCTATTTCCAAACATTCTTTGTTGTATCTAGTGATAAAGTCTTCGATGCTTTCGTGATCTTTTCTCCAGATATTTAAATAATCCGCAGGGTCTCTGGTATGTCTGCACTGTTGGGAGAAGTGTGCCAGAAACTTGTTTTGAAAGTCCATCCAATACTTGATCCTTCCCTCTGGCAAGCTATCAAACCATGCGCGTGCTGCGCCGACGAAGGTTTGTACAAAAAAATGGCACTAAGTTGGCAATGACCAACCACCTACTACTCCTGCGCCCGTGAAGACTTGAAGGTGATCATCGGGATCTGTAAGGCCATTATACTTACCTACATTGTGTGGCAGCTTTGTCTTGTCTAGTGGGGCCACGACAATTTCTCTGATGAACTTCCATTTCTCAGCTATGCCCTCTAGACGATAACTTAGAGTGAAGTCATGTTCACCGCTTGGAATGTATCTCGCACGTGCACGGGGCCTGTATGCTTCGTGGTTCGGTGGTAGTCTTCTAAAAATGGAGCTTTCTTCTTGCTTATAAGTTGAGTCATCTTCTTCATTGTGACTCTCCCATTCGTTATTGATGTTGCGTGGGCCTAAGCGAGTGTGTAGCGGATGTTTCCTCTGTTGGTAAGTGTACTGCTCATAATTGCTTTCTGTCTCACCATAGGTGTCGTGTGTGTCGTGCACGCTTTGTCTCCTGATGGTGGATGATTTTTCATGTTGCTGGTTCCGCGCATGCGCCTGTTCTGGAATTTGGGTGTTTGGTGGCCTTTGAGATGGAGTAACAAAAGAGGATGGAGCAGCTTGTGCCTGGAGCAATGCTTGTTGTGCGCTCAACTGCGCATAGACCATGTTTAGTGATGTTGTCTGTTTGGCGTACCAGGAAGCCAGAGTTTCTCCTTCAGGTAGCCCTAATATAGCTGAGAAGTTTAGCTAAGCCTGAGCCGATGGTGCTGAAGGACCTGCACCATGGTTTGGCGTTTGAACTCCTGGAGTTGTTTGGTTGGTGACTCTAGGGGCTGTTTGGTTGATAGCTCCAGATGTAGCTTGGTTGATAACTCTGAAAGAACTTCCAAAGAAATCAGGAATTTCATTGTTCCCTGGTTCTTCTCTAACGGTCCCGTTCCTTTGGTGCCCTTGGACGTGAACGGTGCCCATCGGCAACACAAAAGAAGAGCTTTCTCCGTCTACGTGAAGAGAAAGGTTTTGTTCAGCCATTCAGAGAGTGTTTTTGAAAGAGAAAAGAGATGAAAATGGTTGCAAAAGATGCGGTGGGCGCCAATGATGAAACACTGGTTAACACTAGGCTAACCAGCTGAGTCGTCTTGTGAATAAGGGTTCAATCTTTTCCTCCACTCGCTAACTGCTGGATTCCTGCAAAACAGAACACCGGTGACTCGCCACAAGGAGGGGAATAGGGGGGGTTCTCCTTGTGACCACCCTCCAGCGTGAGATAAGTACTGTTCTGAGTAGAATAGTGTGTGTTGTAGGTGAAATAGGGAGAAAGAGGGAGAAGTGGATGGCGTGACGCGTCTCTATTCGTCCAGTTAGGAGAATTCTAACAGTGGTTGTCAGCCTGTCCTAGGAATATCTTGCAGGTCCAGCTGGCGTCCATCTATTGGTGACACGTGTTGTTCTTCTTGTCTGGGAGAGCATCTTTGGTGTCACCTGCGATTCCTTCCAGAAGCTTCTAGATGTGATTTGCTGATGTAGACGCCATGCTGGGTAAAAGTGGTGTGGTCCCTGCCATATGTGCATGGACTTGGGACCATACCTCTTCACCACTCAAATAAGAGCAAGTGGTTGGAGAACTAATCTACCAGTGCGCTTTGATTGAGTTGTTCACAAAGATTCCTAATTCGTGGTCGCGTTTCAATGAACCATTCGGGATATTTCCATCAAGTTTTGTTTTAATGAACCATCCGTGAAGATTTCTAGTAATCTTGTTAAGAGTTAAATCGCATCCCACTAAGCAAACTTTTTGCTTGCTCCTTATAATCATCTCATAACAACTAGAACTCTTTGTACGTGCACGGTCGATGTTGGTGTCTGCAGCCACGACCTGGTAGTTTGCCTAATGATTTAGCGTGTTGGTTCTATCTCTAGTGATAGGCTGCTTGGTGGTGAGGAGAAAGTGTTGATTATTTCACCTTCGTAATATTCTCCGCATAATTGTTTCCTTAACTTTCTATATACACGCATTCAATGCGTGGAACTTTTGAGTTCGGTAGTTAGCAATTAAGCACACATTTGTTGTATTGGAATTATTGAGAGAAAATACCTAGGATTTACCCTAAATGATTAAATAATACTTTTTTTTGAACGGCCAACAAAAATTATTTCATTCCAACTAGCAAGATGCTAGACACCACATTTACAAGTTACATCACCAAATACATCAATATAATAGCACCACCAAGACTTACAGATCTACATTACCAAGTTAAAACTACACCCCTCACCCCAAGACCAATGAGAGGACTTCGACCGATTCTTAACCCAGTGATATGACATCGATTTTGATTCTTCCACTACCTTCGATACACTCGGATTAGCTTCTCCAAATAAAACTTCATTTCTCATCTTCCATAGACTCCAAATAACAACATGAGAGATAGCACCGAATACTTTCTTTTTCTTTTTACTACCTGGAAGAAACATATGAGCATCTAGAATATCCCTAAGGCTGAAAGCAATCACAGGAGGGGATTTGCACCATTGCGCCATAACCAACCAAACCGATTGAGCGAATTGGCATGATACAAACAGGTGCTCACTGGTCTCTTCGTAATCGCCACAGAGAACGCAACTGGTGTCACCGATATTCACACTCCTAGCCGTCAACGCCACCCTTGTCGGTAGCCGCTCCAAAAGTGCTCTCCAAGGGACAATTCCAACTTTTTTAGGGACATAACTATTCCAAACGAACTGATACTCCGGGACAGCCCTTCCAATCAATTCCGCTATTCGTTTAATACTAGCCACGGTGAAGTTTTCAGAATTATCATGCCCCCAAACCCACCTATCCGGGCCATGATATGGGCTGTAATCACATAACATGAGATAAAGGGCCATTAGTTCATTCATTTCTCCTTCGGCTGAGACAGGACGCTTCCAGCTCCAATGCAGATAGACACAATCAGGCCCCCATGATACTCGATCCGAGACATGACAAAGTTTATCGATTTCAAGAGCGAAAAGAAGCAGAAACTCACAGAATTATGGCTTATTCCCAACCCAAAAATCCAGCCAGAATGACGTCTTCGAACTACATCCGATTTTACACCAAATTGAATCTGAAAGGTAAATACCGACTCGATCCAGATGTGTTTGAATGCCAACTATCTGTTTCCAAGGGCCGGCCACAGACACCTTTGCCGGGATTGATGACCAAGAACTATTATTATGATAAACCGCCCACACTACCCTCCTTCATAAACCTTCTTTATCCGTTTTAAACCTCCACCACCACTTCGACAACATAGCAAGATTAGCGTCCCGTAAAGATCCAAATCCTAGGCCGCCATATTTAGTAGGAGCGATAACTTTTTCCCATGCCAACCAACTCATGGGAGAATTGTCATCCGACCCGCCCCAAAAGAAAACTCTCCGCAACTGTTCTAAAATATCAATAACTTTTGTCGTAGCTTTATACAAGGAGAAAAAATACGTAGGTAACGCGTTCAAGACCGACTTGAGCAATGTGATTCTACCACCATATGAAAGATTTCTGGCTTTCCAAAGTGATAGCCGATTTTTAAAAACATATATGATCGGTTTCCAATTACGAATAAGGTTCATATTGGCCCCCACCACCAAACCCAAGTGCTTAAAAGGAAAAGTACCTTTTTTACAACCCATTGAGTCCGCCATTTGTTGCACCTCAAGCTCATCTATGCCAACCCCGAACAAGGAACACTTGGCGAGATTCACTTTCAAACCCGAAACCAAATGGAAACATCTCAATAATCTACGGAGATTTAGTACATTTTCACTCGACCATTCGCCTAGGAAAACCACATCGTCCGCATAAATTAGATGCGACAAAACCGGCCCATTAGACGTGCACCCCAAACCATTGAAAATACCTTCTGTCACGGCTTTCTTCATGATACCCGTAAGGGCCTCCATGGCTAAAACAAACAAGAACGGTGATAACGGGTCACCTTGGCGCAACCCACGGGAACACTCGAACTCCATGGTCGGTGACCCATTCACCGACACCGAAGCCCTAGAAGAAACAAGAGTCGCCATAATCCAACCTCTCCAACGTGCCGGAAAATTCATTTGAGACATAATCGAGTCCAAATAATTCCAATTTAGGGAATCATACGCTTTGTTTATATCTACCTTAAAGATCATTCCAGATTTCTTCGCTTTCTTCAACCAAGCTATAACTTCATTGAGGATTAAAGGTCCATCCGAAATATTTCTCCCAGCTAAGAAGGCTGATTGTCCTCTGACACAAGCCTCCCTATCACCTTTTTAAGCCGATTAACCAAAACCTTCGAGATTGCTTTATTCACTACTCCAATCAGACTAATAGGGCGAAAATTCGAAGGAGACAATGGGTCTTTAATTTTCGGGATAAGTGCAATAAATGATGACGAACAACACTTATTAATAGACCCATTAACATAAAATTCGTGGAATAACCTAATAAAATCACCATGTAAGAGATCCCAATTCTTCTTGATGAATTTAAAATTGAACCCATCCGGGCCTGGCGCCCGATCGCCTACACAACCCCAAATTGCTTCCTTAATTTCGGTTACTGAGAAAGGTTCCACTAGCATATCTGCTTCTGCTATCGAAACTGTTGCTAGATTCTGGCCAATAAAGCTAGGCCGAGAACTCATAGGCTCCACAAATTGTTTTGAGAAAAAATAAAAGAAAGCTTCTTTTATTATCACCGGGTTCGAATTCCACACACCATCAATCAGGAGACCATTGATACGATTATTACTTATATTTGAATTAATGGTATTGTGGAAGAAAGTAGAATTCTCATCACCATCAAGGGCCCACCTAGCTCTAGATTTCTGCCTTGCATCCAACTGTTTCCTTCGGTCCACATCCAAAACAATACTCATACATTCGGCTCTTTCATGAAGCTCTTCTTCCTCCAAAGCTCTTTCCTAAGCTAGCCGCTCCAGCATATTAATCCGTTTTTTGGTATCCAAATAAGCGTTGTCTGAATTCGCCCGGACGAATTTGAGCCATGCCTTGATTTGGTTTTTCAACCATCTTAGTTTAACTGATAGGGCCATATCCGCAGGCCCATTAAATACAAAGTTAGTGCACAAATGCTTTACGATCTCCATAAAATAAAACCTGGAATTTCCATCCATGAATTATAGCATCTGAACGGGATATGACCAAAGTCCGATGGAATAGTGGACAGAAGAATGGGCCTATGATCAGATACATCCCGATTAAGTGCTAAAACTGTCGCCATCGACCATCTTTCCAGGAACCCTAAACAAACCAGAAACCGATCCAACTTGCTTAATTTGTCCCCACGGTCCGAAATATACGTATATCTACCACCTCCCATTTGATACTCGCTCAGGCCCGTGGCCAAAATAAACTGATTAAAGGCCTCCGCATTAGACGCAATGAATTCAGAATTGAATCGCTCCATTTCATCTCTAACTTCATTAAAATCCCCCATGAAGACCCATAACCCTTGCAGAGAATTCTTTATAGTCACCAACCTATCCCAAATAGACCTTTTCACAGTGGCATCACTGGAAGCATAAACGTTCACCAAGTTGATACGAGTGCCAATCTGATTCAATGAGCCAGATAGAGCCAAAAAATAATGGTCCTTAATGACATTATCACAAGTAAAAATACCCGGGTTCCATAGACAAGCTAGACCCCCGGATCTGCCCTCTGCACTAACAACTTCCAGTTGATAAGCTGCTCTGCCCCGGTAACCGTTGAATATAAAATTAGACATATCGCCCAATTTTGTTTCTTGAATAGCAAGAAAATGAACTCCATAAGAAGTAATAATCCCCCTGATCCGATCGACTTTACGGGAATCCCGTACTCCCCTTAAATTTACTGATAAGATATTCATTGAAAACCAGTAAATGCACCTTCACTAATAATCAGTGATTCAGTTGCTTCTTCAAAACCTTGCAAATTAATGCCCACCTTCGACCCTATCACCGATGTTGCTTGGACTTCATCCCTAACAGAAAGGTTATCAGGATTGCTCTCCCTTGGATCCAGACAAAATTCCCCACCCGCAGTCGGGTCCCCTGTCGGTACTTCCTGATTCGAGTCATCGGATTGATGAGTTGTCTGATAATCGCCGCCAATAGGTTCACCATTCCTTGATCCAGTCTCCGATGTAGAGTGATTAAGGTCAATAGAGTTGTCTCCTGGGTTTGGATTTTGGTAAAATCCTCTAGCAGGTGGGCCCTACATTGAACCTGATGAGGGTGGGCTTCTATTAGCCCGGTTTCTCTTGCGAAGCCCAACAGTTGGAGTTGGGCCCTCCTGGTTTGAAGAATTTATATTTCCTACTCTTATATCAATCGTATGTTGGGGTCCACTATCCATCACATTAGCCGCCATATTAAATGCCTCATATCCGCCTTTATTATTATTATTATTATTATTATTATTATTATTATTATTATTATTATTATTATTATTATTATTATTATTATTATTATTATTATGGTCCATTGGGAAGTGTGAATTCCCATGCAGTACATGCACCGTCTCTTCATTGTCCAACGTACCTTTTGGCTGTGATTTTTCATTACCTGGTTCCAAGTTTGACATCGACGGTGAGCAGACAAAAACCTCCGGTACCGGAACTTCGGTGGCCGGTGATCTTATTTCACCTTCCTCTTCCTCATCAACCATATTCTGATCATCATTGGAGCAAGCGTTAGATCTAACTGGTGATGCATGACCCAAGTCCAAACCTTCCGAAGAATTATAATCATACAATTCAGGTTTCCACGCGGCTACCTCCTCAACCACCCATGCTACTAACCTTCTATTCTCCCAGTTCAATACCACAGTCTCCTCAATTCTCTTACCGAGGGGAACCAAAACCAAAACAGAACATTCTGAATTATCCGAATTCTGCCATGAAAAAGACGACTCCTGCACAACCCTGCCAAACAGTCCCCCAATTTGGTCAAAAACAGTGTTGTCCCTGAGCTGAATCGGCACACCTGAAATACGTAATGACACAATTCTTTCATTCGATATTTCCTCCCCTTTCCAAACATTGTATCGGCTGAAAACACCGGTCAAAACCTCTGTGAAATTGGTCATGACATCCTTAACCCTCCCAGGATCTCCAAGGGTTAATAACACGCTCAGGCCACCCACATAAGATAAACCGAAATTTCTCAACCCACTACTGCTGAGAATACTATTCAGATTGTTGAGGGTATAAAGATCCTTTACAACATCATAGATAGACCGATTAAAACAGTGCAAAGGATATGTGGAGCCTTTAGTGTTGATCGATAATACTTTAGCTCCAGAATAGGACTGTTGACCCTCCCTCTGAAAAAAGCTAGCATAAGATTTACCCGGCTGAACCTCTGCCCTACTGGAAGGTGCACCACCATTAACCCGGGGTTCCATATAAGATGATTCCTTAGGTTTCCAAATTTTTTCCCCTATAATTTTTGACGTGTAGATGAACTTTTTATGATTTTTATCGTATTTCGCCAAAGACACCGACACTTTTGCTTCAAATATCTTCACCTTATTCATGACTTCCAAGGTAGTTTCCACATTCTCGACACCCACATATCTAACGAACCCAAAACAGTTACCTCTTTTATCCTTTTTACGGGCTACATAAGCATCGGAAACATAACCAAACGGCTGAAAAGCCCTCCATAATATCATCTTGGTCGACCGGTCCGGCAAGTTTTGGACAATGAAAGTCATCTCTACTCCATTGCCACGGCTCTTCCTGTTCTTTTGATATTGCACCTCCGTCCAGGGACCATCACCACCATACTCTTCGCCTCCCCATCCGGTATCATATTCCATGAGACAGAAGGACCTGAGAGACCGATAGACTAGCCCCGACAGCGAATGGGAAATAGGAAAGAAGTGTTAGGGATAGGGTTCAAGCCAAAAAAGGCGACCACACACGCTAACACCGGCTTACCCACTCCGTCGAGCCAACCGGCAGTTAGAATATCAAAAGACAGTGAACGAAAAGGAGATAAACGACGGAAAGGAGAGGCAACCCCAGTTAGCGAATGGGAATGGGAGATAGGAGAGTAGAGATAGGGATAGAGGTCAAGCCAGTGAAGCGACCTTGCACTCTATCTCCGGCTGACCTACACCGTCGAGCCAACCGGCGGAATCCAAAAGGACATGGGAGGATGATTAAATAATACTAATTTAATAATTGCCGAATTACTAAGAATAACTAGATCCAATAGGAGATTAAGGTTTCTTACTCTAGTTTGGGAATACCTATAGTTTATGATCACTCTCTATAATCAAAAGTTAACTAATTACAAGACAAAATACGACACAATTAATATACATACATTACTGTGAAAACCAAACATGTTTGGTAAAATTCCTAATGGATAATGTATTAGTTTAATTATCAATTATTTATATATGAGTATCTACAAAAAGATGTTATGGGAAATAATTTGAATAGATTACAAATAAAAAATTCAGATTTTATTTAACTATTCAAATTTCATTATGCAAATTAAATAAAATGGATTTTGCAAATAATTGTTAAAGTTTTATAAAAATTTGATTAATCTAATTAAACAATTTCCATAATTTTATGTTATATTTTATAAATTAATACAAAGTTAAATATATAAAAGTTAAGAAAAGAGTTAATTACATAGTTAGTCCCTGTGTTTGCACAATATAACATACTTAGGTTACAATAGTTTAAAATAACCTTCTAGGGTATTAACTTTTCATTTGTAACATTTGGAGGTATTAACTTCTAGGGTATTAACATAGTTAGTCTCTGTGATTTGCACAAAATAACATACTTAGGTACTAATAGTTTAACAAACAATTAATGTTAATACCTCCAAACTTTACAAAATGAAAAGTTAATACCAAAAAGATGATTTTAAACTATTTGTACCTAAGACCATGCATAGTCGTTGGGGGTGAATAATGCCCCACCCTTGGGCGTTTTGCGCCATGTGGCAGCCCAGTCAGCAATGGGGCGTTTTTCTAAAATGAGTGTAATGGGGATATGGACATTATGTGAAAAGGGGTGTAAAGAATTAAAAAAAATAAAAAAAACCATGAAAAAATTGATTGGTTAAAGAAGAAAAGGGTTAGATGTGATTGGCCATCAAATGAGGCTTGGGCGTGCTTTTAAAAACGCATGGGAACCAAAAACCACAAAACACGCCAATGGGGGCGGCCTTGCCGGCGTTTTGGGGCGTGGAAGAGGGCAAAAACGCCCACAAAACTGTCCACTACGTATGGTCTAAGTATGTTACTTTGTGCAAACCATAGAGACTAACTATGTAATTAACTCTTTACAAAATGACGTATGTTTCATAAACCATAGATTAATTTATAAAAATAATTACACTTAAATAAACGATTTAATTTTATAAAAATCTGGATTTATTTTCTGACCAAATTATATTTACAAATAATATCAGAATTAAGAAAAATATTTTTTAATAAAATTTATAGACTATTTGATGGGATAAACAGAATATTAATTATATTTGACATCTAATAGGTTTTGAACCTAATTCCCAAACAGAAAACCTATGAACCCTAATTTGATGTTTGATCAAATTGAATAAATTGTGCACGTGTTAACACAATGTTGTTCCAAGACACTGGTTCAACAAGTATAACTAGGGTTTGTGTATTTGAATAATCGTATTCAGTAGTAATCATAATCATAGTTTGTCAAATTCTTGTTCTTTTACAATTATCGTTCTTGAGTACCAACAATTTAATATAGTATAAGCATTATATATGTAAAGTTTCGATCTTACTAACATGTTATTGAAATAAGGGGAATGCATAGTTTCATATTAGTGCATAGGCAATACCCAGTAGACTTATACCATCTTTTACATAAACAAAAATGCATTTATATCACTTGGTTGTGCTCATTAGGTAGTCATTCTTAGAGTTTAACTTGAGTCAACTGATGTATATCATATGGGTAAACATCCGTGGGTAAAAGGGCTTTATACGATCTTGTTGCTATGGCAATATTATTAGGTTCAGTGGGGTGGACTGAATCAAAGTAAGTAGACGATGTCCGAGTAGGGCAAGGAGTTGAGTTCGGAATGCAATGCGAATCATCTTTTACTGGACAACAAGGCCGAGCTTGATATTTCTTATAATCAGGTAATTTCTTTTTCTTAGTCGGGATTGGCAAGGAGGGAGACGTCACAGGGGCACCTACACATAAGTAAAGAGGCAAAATGAGTTTGTAGCCAAAACATAGTTGCTTTTCAATCTTGTGAGTGTCATAACTTTATTGCGATATAATGATGTTTATTATAACATAGCAATGCATTATTGAAAGGAAAACAAGAAAAAAACTAAATCATTTAATAATATTACAAATGGTTCTTTTTTAAATTTTTTTACTTTTTATGTACAACTTTGTATGCTACGTACATAAAAACCATTACACTAGTTTATTTATGTATTTTTAAATTTTAAACGTTTACCTATGTATATACATATATGTGTGTATAGTTGAGCGTTCAAGTGAGAATAAATTCTTGGTAATGTTAAAAGACGAGAAGTTTCAACCAATAAAAATGCTTCATTTTTCTTTATTTAATATTTGTGTTTAATGTTATTGTAAGAGTATATTGGTAAATTTACACAGATCATTAATCTGTAGTCTTTCCCAACACCATCTCTTAGGCGTTACCAAAGTAGTGTTGATGGAGATATTAACTGTTACACATTTTTTGGAGTTTTTTTTCAAAGTAATGTTGATGGAGAAAGTATTTACCATTTTGGTGTTCCTTAAAAACTATTTACCAAAATAGTGTTTTTTCATCTATTTTGTATTTACCTTTTCTTTTAACTAAAATATTAGACTTTTTTTTTCAATCAATCCATTTCCTTTTTGTCTTGTTTTTATTTTGTTTTTATTCGTTCAATCTAGATTTTTTATCAATCAATCCATTATAGTGTTTTTACTAACTCGTTTTAATTCTCTTTTTTAGTCAAACCCATGTCAAAGACGAACTACAAAAAACATCACAATAAGTTTAAACAAATAAGAAATATAAAATTACTAATAAACCATTAAAACTTGACTCGCTATCGGTTTCAATATCACATAAAAAAAAATGAAAAAAACAAATAAAGTTGGTCGTTATCGGTCTTAATATCATATACAAGTGAAAATAAAAATGTGAGATAAAAGTGAACCGCTATCGGTCTTAATATCAAACAAAATAAAAGTTTTAATCTGGTTCATATTATAAACATGTTTGTTGAGTGAGGACGATCCTTTTTGTCTCGTTTTGAATATAAGGTAATACTAGATATATTCATTTGGTTTCGTTATGCAAATAAAACAATCCCAATTATGAAAGTTTTAATTTATTATAAAAAAGCTATGTAATCCCATGGTATTATCTTTGAATTTGATTTGTTGATCCATCGTAAGATTATGAAATTGCAAACAAAGTCAACATTAAAACCACGTAATCTTTCTGCTCCATATATTACAGATTAATTTAAAGATGTCAAACTTTCTATTCGATAAAAAAATAAGATATAACAAACAAACACAAGGGTAAACCAAGAAAATGCAATTCTGATTCAAATAGAAACTTCAGTTTAATCCGATCTTTTTATATATTTAATTGATAAATAAAAAGTAATTTTGATAAATAGTAAATAGATTTTACTCCTTTCTTTATGCATATTATTTAATAAGTAGAAAGTAATTTTGATAAAAAGTTTTGGTAAATAATAAGTAAATACAAAATACATGAAAAACACTATTTTGATAAATAATTTTTAAGGAACACCAAAATGGTAAATATTTTCTGCACCAACATTAGTTTGGAAAAAAAAAAACTTCATTTTTTTTGAAGGGGTGTTGTAATGCTATAATGTTGATGTGGCGAAAAATGTCTCTTATGGGGCATTAACCATTACGTAAGGTCTAACAGCTAATTACATTTTGTAGTTTTCCTCTTTAATAGCTAATTACATTAAATTTGTAACTTATATTTAAAATACATTTAAAAAAAAACTAATTTAGAGTGTATGATAAATTACAATGTGTGTAATATAAATTACAAGGTGCGTAGGATAAATTTCGACATGTTTGGTATACAATTTGATAATGTGTAGGATATATGTAGAACAAGTTTTATGTGTAGGATAAAATGAAATTGACAAATTAATTAATGAGAGAATAATTAATGTAAAAAGATGTGACAACTCGGAGTTTCAAAGTTAGTACCTTCGGTCCACGTTCTTGTTCTAACCTATCTATCCGACCCGTGACTCTGTTAAACGTGCTATGTAATTAGTAGTTGTGTGGTGTGTGTGTCACGGGCTAGTCTTTATGTCGTACTTACGATTGGGCCGTAACGAATAATTGGACCCCAATATGTGTATGTTTGTTTGATTACGAAATCCATTGGCATAATTGATTTAACTCGGCCCAAACATGACATGTAACATCAAACGAATAACCTTTGGTCTTGGCCCAAATATTGATTCACATTGCTGTGTAGTCTCGGCCCTAAAACACTGTTTTGTTAGTAGCAATAACCGGCCCAAAACGCCCAAAACATTGTTGTTTTTCTTAGCATAAACAATTGGCCCAAATCACACTTTACTTAGCAAATCATAACCGGCCCACTTGCTTAGGTATTGACTTTATAATCTAAGTATACGTACCCACTTTTCTTATCTCATATTTGCAACAAGAAACCTCCACCCCCTCTATTTGTGGTGCGACGAAGGAAGATCAGAACCCCCTTCTCTCTCGTAACCTAGCTTCTCTCTCTCTCTCGTTCTACTGGGAACTCGACGGCAGCCATAACTTTTTCCCTCTTCGAAGCATCGTTCTACTGGATCGAGTTGTGGTTAGTGAATTCTTATTCGTGTTGAATCTCACTCGTTTAATCTTGTTCATATGTGAGTCTTATACGCATGCTAGATAACAAACTGGTTGTGATTGTCTCATGAAAATTGGATGTTGTCTTGATGAGGATTATGTTAAGGGCTGATTAATATGCTAGTGATTGTATTGTATATACATGATTAGGGATTAACGTGTTATATGTGACTTCTTGGGTAATTAATGAGTAATATACTGCATGTGATTTCTGAATATATGTAATGATGAATCTGTGAATGAATATGATGAATGCTTCGTGTGGAATATGGTCAAACAGTTCAACTACCTTGGGTAATTAGTTAGAGTGTGGCTCAAATTAATTCATAGAAAAATTGGATAACAGGGATCTAGATAGTGACCGTTAATTACATTAAGTCATTTGCTGTTAAACAAGAGTGGGATTAATGGGTCTGTAGGTTGTTGAACGCATGATTTGTATGTGATTATTCGATTGAACATGATTTCGTTAATTTAGAAGTATTGCTTTATATTTCTGTTATCAACTAATAAAATCGTATGATCGATGTATCTGATGGGGCGGGTTTCGCATTTGGGTTGTCCGACGTTTGGTTAATCGGCTCGGTTTTTATCATATGAAGAAAGGATAAATGGGAGGTTAAACGCATGTATGATCGTTTTGAATAATAAAAAAATAACAGAAGTGATTAACTGCTGGAACGTTAATAATTATTTGATCCTCTTTGACAAACGACATAAATAGCATGAAATTATTATATTGCTTTGGGAGATATCTTGTTAACTGATTTGCACTAGGAATTAAGTAAATGAGACAGTAGTGGGCCGCATTCAAGGAAAAATGAATTGCATAGAACACACAGTTTTGGATTGCACAAGCACTTGGGTTTGTGGTTCACCTTGGGCCGAACACATTGGGTCGGGTAAGATATTGGGCCACATTATATCAGGCCCAAAAATATGTAGTCACACATCGGCCCACGTGTGAATCGCACATCGGGGTGCATGACGGTTGGAATGTTATGTCATACGCGTATATAAACGTACATGTTAGTAGCGAATTATTGAATGTAAACTCGTGATAGGAACCTGTGAATGTACTAAACATCTTATATGATTTACTAGATGAGGTGCATGGTGTGCAAGGTATCAAGTATGTGATTATAGAACGTATGTTATTGTTAGATTTCATGAACGACTGTTACGACTCGTGTGATGATGTATGTATGCCGCTTATGCAATGTGTGTGTGAGATATGTGATTTTGTGTATTAGAACTGATTGTTATTAAAACCATACTAGGATTGGATTGATCAAACAGTGAACACTTACTTTAATCTTACCGAGCAAACCAAAGGTGAGTTCATTGCATTTTCTCAAGCATGCGTCCCGGTGGTTTGGGACAACTGGTAAACATTTGGAAGGGAAACATTGGGTAAACTACTTAATCGGTTTTGGTTATTGCCTGGAGGGCAATGGGGGTAATTAGTTGATAGCGCTATTAGGTGGGAAACCTCACACCGGGCCGTAAGGACGGGCGTGAACTACTTATCTGGGTATGGCTATGGTTGTTAGAGGCACACTCCTCGGATACATATGGGCACTCTCCCTAGGGTATCTAACGAAGGCAACATAGCAAACGGTCGTTAAGGGGTACCCACTCCCCGGATACACATGGGCACACTCCCTAGGGTATCTAACATGAGCAACATCGTAACGCAACGTTGAATCGCATTAACATACATCTGGTAACTCAACACGTTAACAAAACCTTGAACTCACCAGCGTAGTCTGACACACTTGTTTGCATGCTTGTAGGTCGTTAACGTTTGGAACATGGACTTGCTATCTGGGAGTGCTGGAGTGGTCATGGATCGAGACTCTTGGATTCACTTATAAACAATGCATTGATTTTGATTATTATTATGAAACGATTACATGCTTCCGCTACACAACTTTTGAGAATTGATATCATGTAGACATCTTATTTGGTAATTAATGTTATGACTTACCTAAATATTTATCATTGGTTCAATGTGATTGGTGGCTCGAACTCTGATGCGTAACACGCCTCGCGGGGTTTCCGCAGGTGGAATTTGGGGGTGTTACAGTTGGTATCAGAGCCATTGGTTATAGTGAACTAGGTTTTAAAACGTTTTGTAAAACCAGACTATAACCGAACAACTTCGAAAATCGATCATGACACTCAGCTCCAGATTGCAAGGTTCGTCTCTCTCCCACTTTATACATTACTTGCTTAGCAGTCACACACTCACACCGTACATGAACTGAAACATTTAACACCATAGTGGCTCGATAGTGTGACACTACTCTTCGACTCATGTAAACCATAGAACTGTGATATCATCTGTTGTGTTGTTTGGACGGGGGAAACTTCGAGCGCAAGCTAAGAGGCACTGAGATAAGCATGCAAATTGCCTTATTATTTTGGGTGCACACTTAATAATAACGCAGGGTGCATGCAAATCCCAGTGAGGCTTAATGAGCGTGAGAAGGGTTCTGCCCTATTGTGTGTAAACTTGGTAGTTTGTAGATTTCAATGTGATACTCGACTTTTACCTCATTTCGACCCATAAGATTGTTCCCTTCTCTTATATAGAACCATGAGGGACAACGGAGGACGGGGGTATAAGTTAATCAACTCCCGGATAAACATGATGACATAAACAATAATCTTACTCCTTGTATCGCTAGAATTGCTATTGCATAACAGTTTTCCTCTCTAAGCTAGTCTATCCCCTAGCCCTTGTCTTGGCCGACGCTTACCGTTTAAGGTGACAGTTAGTTACTGTTCTTGATATAGATAAACCTATCATTCCATTATCATGGTCACACTACATTCTCGATTGTCTACGCATAAACTCCTATAACATTGTACTCTAGTTAAAAAAAATAACCTGATAAACTCTTCTTTTGATACGCAGTGATCACTTCTTGTACTCTGAGGATGGTTGTGTATTATTTTATGACCATATCATTTCGAAAATATTTTCGTGTCCTTGTAATGAAACCTTTTGGTGACGTACTTGATGTTCCTAATGCACACGCCTTAGTTCAACCCTTCAAAGTTGGCTTCATACATGTTCGACCAATTACACACTCAATTTCGTACATAGATTTTAGTGAACCATTCTTATTCGCATACGGCAGGCTTGACGACTGTGGAGAACGCTCCGATTAAACCGGATCACTATGAATTCGACCAACCGTTACTCTTCAACATAATTCTTCTTGCGCCAACACCCTCAAAGTAACGCTCCCATCGACCAGTACATCACTTTATTTCCATTTATACTTCTCGTTTGCGACCAGCTACATCCTCATCATCGGATTTGCTACTTTACTCATGATTCTAAAACAATTAGATGGAACAGATTGATGATAACCGCGTTTTGGTATATTCTTCGCGTTTTATCTTGTTGTGCTAAAATGAATACCATAGTTCCTGCATAACCCTGTTATACGCTAATCCTCGCTTGGCTAAATCACTCTCTACGAACGTCACTCGAGGAATGAGTCATACTTAAGATCATCAAGTGCAAGAACATACAATAAAATTTTTACTTACGTAAGGTATGCCAAGGTCAAAATTCCTTCTTGTGTGAAAGCACCATACTCATGTATAGCTTCATCGACCTCTTTGTTCCATGCTTGTCTCCCTTTGATCGAAGGCTGGTCATCTACTACAACCAACTGCGACCAAAATATCACGATCAATATCAACTGAAAATCTCTTTTCCCTCTGAACGAACGAGTCAAGATGATACCAGTCTGAAATAGGGATTAATGCCTAACTTGAGTTCTCATTCAATCGATTGATTGAATTGCTTGAATCACCTGTTCCAAGAAATTATGTTTTCCTTCTCGAATTCTTACATACGATGGCATCACCTTTGATCTTCGATAGGGGTGACTGCACCCGTTCTGATCGCCGGTAGCGATACCATATATAAACATATATCTCTTACACTCACTTTATCACATTCACATACTTTGCTTCGAGTAAATCTTGGTGGTGCACCCAACACACGTGATTTTAAAGTTGAGCATTTTAGCCTGTAACAAACTACCTTAACACATTTCCAGTTCGGTTTATTTCGTCGACCCTTCGTTTATGATGTACGACATTCGCCTCAATTCTGGTAAGATCTAGATATACATTAGATACACTTGCTTCGTGAAGTGTTGGCTACTTAATATACAACATCCATGATAACTAAACACTGCCTTTTTGCAAGTCCCCAAATTCGAAGGCGTATAGCTCACCCAAGTTATATTTAGTGCAACAACCCCCCCCCCCCCCCCCGGTCGCACATGTTAAATGCATCAGGCAATGCCATACAGATGTATGACACACTCGTATTTCAACTTTTGTGAGCATCTCTTGAGCTTAGCATAACTTGTCACAACATTCTTCATTATCAAGCTCCTGTTAACTCAACTTGTGTTTCTACTTAAGAGCAAGACATTTTTAGTTTAACACGGTTAACACAAACTCTGTTACCTCAAACACTCATTCATGCATAACACTCACGTAACGGTAATTCGGGGAATTACGGAATTACACATGGGTTGTACTCGAACGTTGATGAACAATTAGAACACTATTCCTGAACAAATAAAGAAATATAACTTATGTGAATTTATATGTTATCTGACCATATATGCTATGTGACTTATATATTATTTAGTGAACTTTCGTGAAACCGTATTTAACTACGTGTTTAGTGAATTATCGACAAACTCATAATTGGAGTTTAGAGTATAATATGGCCTAAATTTCGAGGACGAAATTTCTGTAACATGGGGAGGATGTGACACCCGAGCAAAATCCGCAATAATCCTAATTTCCTCACTTCACTCCTCTGTGCGTACTTGTCAAATTTCGGGACGAAATTTCTTTCAAGTTGGGGATGATGTGACAACTCGGAGTTTCAAAGTTAGTACCTTCGGTCCACGTTCTTGTTCTAACCTATCTATCCGACCCGTGACTCTGTTAAACGTGCTATGTAATTAGTAGTTGTGTGGTGTGTGTGTCACGGGCTAGTCTTTATGTCGTACTTACGATTGGGCCGTAACGAATAATTGGACCCCAATATGTGTATGTTTGTTTGATTACGAAATCCATTGGCATAATTGATTTAACTCGGCCCAAACATGACATGTAACATCAAACGAATAACCTTTGGTCTTGGCCCAAATATTGATTCACATTGCTGTGTAGTCTCGGCCCTAAAACACTGTTTTGTTAGTAGCAATAACCGGCCCAAAACGCCCAAAACATTGTTGTTTTTCTTAGCATAAACAATTGGCCCAAATCACACTTTACTTAGCAAATCATAACCGGCCCACTTGCTTAGGTATTGACTTTATAATCTAAGTATACGTACCCACTTTTCTTATCTCATATTTGCAACAAGAAACCTCCACCCCCTCTATTTGTGGTGCGACGAAGGAAGATCAGAACCCCCTTCTCTCTCGTAACCTAGCTTCTCTCTCTCTCTCTCGTTCTACTGGGAACTCGACGGCAGCCATAACTTTTTCCCTCTTCGAAGCATCGTTCTACTGGATCGAGTTGTGGTTAGTGAATTCTTATTCGTGTTGAATCTCACTCGTTTAATCTTGTTCATATGTGAGTCTTATACGCATGCTAGATAACAAACTGGTTGTGATTGTCTCATGAAAATTGGATGTTGTTTTGATGAGGATTATGTTGAGGGCTGATTAATATGCTAGTGATTGTATTGTATATACATGATTAGGGATTAACGTGTTATATGTGACTTCTTGGGTAATTAATGAGTAATATACTGCATGTGATTTCTGAATATATGTAATGATGAATCTGTGAATGAATATGATGAATGCTTCGTGTGGAATATGGTCAAACAGTTCAACTACCTTGGGTAATTAGTTAGAGTGTGGCTCAAATTAATTCATAGAAAAATTGGATAACAGGGATCTAGATAGTGACCGTTAATTACATTAAGTCATTTGCTGTTAAACAAGAGTGGGATTAATGGGTCTGTAGGTTGTTGAACGCATGATTTGTATGTGATTATTCGATTGAACATGATTTCGTTAATTTAGAAGTATTGCTTTATATTTCTGTTATCAACTAATAAAATCGTATGATCGATGTATCTGATGGGGCGGGTTTCGCATTTGGGTTGTCCGACGTTTGGTTAATCGGCTCGGTTTTTATCATATGAAGAAAGGATAAATGGGAGGTTAAACGCATGTATGATCGTTTTGAATAATAAAAAAATAACAGAAGTGATTAACTGCTGGAACGTTAATAATTATTTGATCCTCTTTGACAAACGACATAAATAGCATGAAATTATTATATTGCTTTGGGAGATATCTTGTTAACTGATTTGCACTAGGAATTAAGTAAATGAGACAGTAGTGGGCCGCATTCAAGGAAAAATGAATTGCATAGAACACACAGTTTTGGATTGCACAAGCACTTGGGTTTGTGGTTCACCTTGGGCCGAACACATTGGGTCGGGTAAGATATTGGGCCACATTATATCAGGCCCAAAAATATGTAGTCACACATCGGCCCACGTGTGAATCGCACATCGGGGTGCATGACGGTTGGAATGTTATGTCATACGCGTATATAAACGTACATGTTAGTAGCGAATTATTGAATGTAAACTCGTGATAGGAACCTGTGAATGTACTAAACATCTTATATGATTTACTAGATGAGGTGCATGGTGTGCAAGGTATCAAGTATGTGATTATAGAACGTATGTTATTGTTAGATTTCATGAACGACTGTTACGACTCATGTGATGATGTATGTATGCCGCTTATGCAATGTGTGTGTGAGATATGTGATTTTGTGTATTAGAACTGATTGTTATTAAAACCATACTAGGATTGGATTGATCAAACAGTGAACACTTACTTTAATCTTACCGAGCAAACCAAAGGTGAGTTCATGGCATTTTCTCAAGCATGCGTCCCGGTGGTTTGGGACAACTGGTAAACATTTGGAAGGGAAACATTGGGTAAACAACTTAATCGGTTTTGGTTATTGCCTGGAGGGCAATGGGGGTAATTAGTTGATAGCGCTATTAGGTGGGAAACCTCACACCGGGCCGTAAGGACGGGCGTGAACTAATTATCTGGGTATGGCTATGGTTGTTAGAGGCACACTCCTCGGATACATATGGGCACTCTCCCTAGGGTATCTAACGAAGGCAACATAGCAAACGGTCGTTAAGGGGTACCCACTCCCCGGATACACATGGGCACACTCCCTATGGTATCTAACATGAGCAACATCGTAACGCAACGTTGAATCGCATTAACATACATCTGGTAACTCAACACGTTAACAAAACCTTGAACTCACCAGCGTAGTCTGACACACTTGTTTGCATGCTTGTAGGTCGTTAACGTTTGGAACATGGACTTGCTATCTGGGAGTGCTGGAGTGGTCATGGATCGAGACTCTTGGATTCACTTATAAACAATGCATTGATTTTGATTATTATTATGAAACGATTACATGCTTCCGCTACACAACTTTTGAGAATTGATATCATGTAGACATCTTATTTGGTAATTAATGTTATGACTTACCTAAATATTTATCATTGGTTCAATGTGATTGGTGGCTCGAACTCTGATGCGTAACACGCCTCGCGGGGTTTCCGCAGGTGGAATTTGGGGGTGTTACAAAAGATATAAACTATCTAACGTAAAAAGTATAAGGGGGGTAGGGGTGCTCCACTGGTGATGGAGTTCCATCACTCACAACATCAAATCAAGTTCAACCATGTCATCGAGTTTTATTTCATCACTAGTGATGGATTTTAGTAGAAATGTCCATCACTCACCACACAAACATCTACCATTGAAAAACAATCGAACATGTGCAGCACCACAAATATCTTCACGCATAATCATGGCAACACGTTACCACATCCACGCGTGAACTTTGGGGACCGGCGGTGGTGTATAACGGCATTCAACGCGTGATCATTTCTTCACCACGAGACGCCCCGGGTGACCTAAACTATTTAATATTTTACCATTATACCATTACCTATTATTTTTACTTAAATTGATTTTATTCTCATTTAATCTCTGCCTATGTTATGTTATATGTATATATAAAAAGATTATTTTAGAAGAGATAAATAATCATTGAATTCTATGTAAACTAAATAAGTTGGCCTTACTGGCCTAAGCTATAATGGGCTCCCTACTCGCCCCTTGCCCCTTTGTATTGGCTAAAATTTTTTAAACTTAATAATTTCAATGGGGTGTACTTCAAATGCTAGATATAGGTTCTTTTATGGGTGTGTTAGACTACTCGGTGTTGAGGAGGCAAGTCTTTGGAGGATGTCTCTTCACGTCATCACCACGTCAACATCCAAGGAGGATGCGCCTTCAAGGATTGACAAGGGAAATGGAGGATGGATCTCACCCCATTTATTTAATTTTTCTTCCCCCTTTTGTGAAATCCAACTCTACAACATCCACCGCCTTTGCTCTTGCTCCCCCGTTTATTTAATTTTTCTTCCCCTGCCCTTGTTCCCCTTTTCTGCCCTTGCTCCCCCTTTTTCTTCCTCCAACTCCATCGCAGCCGCCACCACCAGAAAATCCAACTCGCCGCCATCACCACCACCACCGGAAAATCCAACTCGTCGGCATTACCTGTTACTCATCCGCTCACCTTCACTTTCTTGTTCTAAAACCATTCTCTCACACCTAAACAAAGGGAAATGGAGGATGGATCTCACCCCATTTATTTAATTTTTCTTCCCCCTTTTGTGAAATCCAACTCTACAACATCCACCGCCTTTGCTCTTGTTCCCCCGTTTATTTAATTTTTCTTCCCCTGCCCTTGCTCCCCTTTTCTGCCCTTGCTCCCCCTTTTTCTTCCTCCAACTCCACCGCAGCCGCCACCACCAGAAAATCCAACTCGCCGCCATCACCACCACCACCGGAAAATCCAACTCGTCGGCATCACCTGTTACTCATCCCCTCACCTTCATTTTCTTTTTCTAAAACCATTCTCTCACACCTAATTTTTACAGGTTTTAGAGAGAGAACCACCTAATTTTTTTAAAACTAGCCGTTGAACAGCTAAAATTGATGAGGTGGAGTGCCAGCTGGAACGGCTGGGAGAAGACGCTAAGGACGACGAAGTCCCTGTGGAAATGGTGTTGGGGTCCGCCGATGGGGCTAGACGGTCCAGGGACGTCCCCCGTACCGAGTAGCCTTAGTGACAACACTACTTTAAACATAGACCCGCTCATGAGTACAACCATGGCATGAAAAACACAAACTCTTAAATATATACCATGACCTTTTATAGTTTACCTTCTTTTTTCTGCAAAATGCTTGTTGCGTTGATGAAAGTGAATCTAGCATCTGGTTTAAGTTTGTTGAGTCCATCAACAAGAGTTTTTAGCCTATAGTTGAATGTATATTCGGCATCACTGAAGATATCTGCGCATGGTTTTCCTTTATATCCCCAATTTTTAACAATAAACGGAGTGCAACCCAATTGACCTAGACCGAACAAAGCAACCTTCCTACCTCCCAAGTTATACAAAGCCTGTCATACACCAAAAGTTAAAAAAAAAAAAAACTACAAAAGTATACGTAATAGCTAGTGAACGAAGATATGAGTAACAAGGTGTGTGTACCTTTAGTTGCCGATAATATTGTATAATAAGGATAGTTGCGTAATTTTGCGTTGAATATAACAGTGATGAGTTGTAGGTACCACCAGTTGACCATATCCAAGAAAAGTAGTTGTGGATGTAATCGTTCATGCCGATGTTTACAACATAAATGCATTCTTTAAGAAATGTTGTGTTCTTTCGTATGCGTGAAATGCGTGAAACTGTTGAATTGTGATGAACTATTTGTTGGTGAAAGCTAAATCGGTCACCCTGTGATGAAAATCACAATATAACATAAACTTGTTGTCTATTTGCTAATCAAAACTTCAAAATTGAATGTAACATATTCTATCGTTAAATAAAATCCGATGAATGGAACACTAATCACGAAGATTATTATAACATGTTAACATGACCATTAACTATTATAATATCTTAACATGACCAATTACTATTATGATATGCATATCATGTTTCTAATTTTTGGCCTATTTGAAAGAAGGTTAGTTAGGGTATACATGGATCTATAAATTCGTCATTCAATTCTTTGATGAAATTTTAAGAACATGTGATGAAAATGTTGATCCAAGGATTAGAGTAAAACTTGTGAAACAAATTAAACTAGATAGAGCATGCACTTTTGTCTAACTACCTGAAACATTTATCCCAATATCAACCTAAGTTAAGAGTCGACGAATCTAAGTTCGAGGAAATGAAATATCAAGCAACAAAGCTCATGAATAGTAAACGCCAAATGCTATATGTTGATCTTTTGAAAAGAATTACAATATCTAAACAAAGTCTTACAAAAAACTTTTTTTTTATGAGGTAGTGTAACTAGATACCCTAAGCCCTAAAACTAACCACCAAACCCTACTACTACACTCTAATGCCGTAGTGGTGATCTACCTCCCATGAGTGAAATTTGTACATGTTCTTTATTATTTTAAGACAAGGCTAGTGTGTGCATACATATAAAGCGGGAACTGCTTAAACAAATTTTAACTAAATTCATTCCAGCGACGATAAAACTGGCTCAGCGAACAATATAATGACACTTCCTTGTGCGTCTCCAACTACATTATACTTTTTCTTACAAGTAGTTTGTAGTTTTTTCCAAGATCTCTTTGGATTGCTTATTTGTAGATGTTTTTAATGTTCTTGATCTTCTTTTCTATAATTGATATAAGACTATGTGAAATGGATTACTAAAAATTGCAAAAGTAACTGTCACATAGGCACAAGCGTGTAGCGGGTTAACCACAGACACAATAACTTTTATTGCTTTCTATTTTTTTTATAAAAACGGGAAGGAGGCTTTGATAAGATAGATTGTGATTAACTTGGGCTCCACACCCCAAGCCCTCGTGCTTGGTAAGATAAACGATACCCAATGTAGTGACAAATGGTGATTACATTATGAATTCCAGTTCTGTCCAGAATACCAGCTCCACCACTAGCGTAGTTTACGCCTTTGCTGATCTGGTCATCGGTTGCGGTAGCATACGTTGGAATGAATTCATCAAAGCCAAGATTTTGACCTAAAATCACACAAACGGTATGTTAAGCTGAATGATATAGATGTCCATATTAATAGGTGAAGATAAAAATGGCAATAGTAATCACATGTGAGTTAATGTTAATCGGATGTATAAATACATATACAAAAAAAATATTAACTAAAATGTTAATTGGATGGCATCAAGGGTAAGTTTTCCTACAAAGTCTCCTAAATCTAAGAAGTGTGCGAAGACAGAATTAATCGCAAAATATAACACAATGTCCAGAAAAAAAATACACAATGAGTCACAAAAAAAAAAAAAAAAAAAAAAAAAAACACAATGATGCAAATATAGAAAAGACACGCTGCTAAATAAAAAGACACAATGATAAAACAAAAATTCTAAAATCTACAGTGGAAACCTAAAATTTCATATCTTAGAGTTCGATGAGACGGTTCTGATGCGGCTCTGAATGAGGTCAATCGAAGTGCATTTGATACCTTTTTTACAATTTGTTATTTTTAGAAAACTTTATATATTTGATGTAACCGATGATATTAAAATAAGTTTCAACCATATACAAATTCGATAACCCTAGTTGGATACAGAGTGTTAATTTACCAAAGGCGAGAAGATAAAACTAATAAAATTATCAATTCACCTTTATTTATTTATTTATTTATTTATTTATTTATTTTTGTAAAATACCAATTTAATTAGGGCCTTACATCAAAGTTAATGGAAGGTTTGGTAATGGTATGTTTACATGGTTCAATTTTTATCATTAACTATAACCATAATTGCTAACTTTGGTTATGAAATTTCTTTACTATAACTATAATCATAACCATAACCATAACCATAACCAAACATTAGCTACGGTTAATTGGTTATGAAGTCAGTTATGGTTCGGTTTCATTATTTTTGGTTAATTAACCAAGAAAGGTTTAAAATAAAAAGGGGTGTTATTAGGGGCGTGCACTGTCAGGACTTAGCTTGGGTCTTTTTTATAAAACAACCAAGACCATACTTTTTGATTAAACTACCGATGTGGAATTCCCTTTAATAAGTTAAAATCTCAACAAAAAATTACCATCATAATACCTTTGTTCTTCATTAAAATAAAAGAGCATCTACAACAAGATTATTCTGTTATTTACATGGTTCATGTAAAACATAAATCTACTATATAGACTTATAATTACATTTTCGGTTCGGTTTTGGTGATTTCGGTTAACCAAAGCATCATAACCGTAATCATAACTGATTATTCAGTTATATAAAAATTTCATAACCATAACCATCGGTGGTCATCGGTTATTCGTGGTTCGGTTATGTCAGTTATGGTTTGGTTATCGGTTATGACGGTTATTTTGCTCACTTACTTATTCCCTATTTTTTATGATGACGTGCGAGGATTTGGGCCCAATTCTCTTAGTGGACTGAGTCGAGTTGGGCCAGGGAAGAGTCTATAGGTTGGGTCATGAGATAGGGTCGAAGTCACATTTAGGAGACCATGTCTACGGCGACAAAAAGTTGATCGAGAGGAGGGAACCAGATTCAAGGGTTGAGTATTAGTTCTATCTTTTAATTATTTGCATTATTATTTTAGTATTTATAAATAGTTTATTTTGATTTTCCTAGAATTGTGATTCATCGTTATTTAAGTGGGAATCAAGATTATGATTATTTTCTGGAACATGATTATTGTTTGATACTGAAAACTACAGGTCAAATCATCTGACATTGGAGCTTTCCGTTAACATCGTTTGTCTATCGTTTGTCCGTTCTTGATTACCATTTATTTGTACTTCCCTTTGCATCATGTCGTATAATAAATGAGCTGTTAAAAATATGTAGGGCCCAACAGGATATGGAGGTCCCCTGGGCCCTAATGCCTCATGGCTTGAGTCGGGAAAATGCCAGAAAAGAAAGGTAATAGTGAGATTCATACGAAGGTCTCTAGAGGAACATAACTTGTAGTTAAAAGCAGCATATGCCTAATATAGGGTATGTTTGGCAAAAGTAGCTGTTGGCTGGAAGCTGGTAGCTAGTGGCTGGAAGGTGATAGCTAATAGTTGTAGCTTTTTAGATATATTTGGTATTTGGCAGAGTAGCTGGAGCTTTTAATAAAATGTATAAAATGATCAAAATGCGCATAGCTAAAAATTTAAAAATTTGTGCATTAAAAATTTCATTATTTTTAGAGGTTAAAATAGTCATTTTTTCCCTAAAAGCTTGTAGCTCCTTCTAAAAGATACTAGTATGAGCGTTCAACCAAAAGCTTCAAGCTCCTAACCTAAAAGCTTCAAGCTCCTTCAACCAAACAAGACTTTTTATTAAGCAAAAGCTTTTTCTTAAAAGCTTAAAGCTAGAAGCTCCTAAAAGCTCCATTCCAAACATACCCATAGTCATTATTTATTCACAAAAGAAGAAGCATCTCACATACATTTAACAAAGGTTTGTGTTACTTTTTTTAAATGAGCTCCAAAAAAATTGAGGCCCAAAACACTAGCTTTAGGCCTTTACCTTGTTACACTAACACATATGGGCCGGCCCTACCGTCTTATGTATTTCACGTATTAGGTTGCATAAGTATTTGTACGTAATGGTTTAAAGATATGTGAAGGAGAAAAAAGAAGAGACGCTTATGTCAGCGGATTATTTATATATAATAATACCTTTCAAACAACATTTTTTATATTGTTGATAAAAGGTTAAGGCGTTTTGTTTTCTTTTCAAAACGTTCACTAAAAACACATATACAGTGCCATTTTCCGTATATTAGTGATACTTAATGATTAACGTAAAAGCAAGTAAAGCCAAAAGAGACAACATACCGATAATATCAGCAGCGGTTCGACCATTAGTGAACCTGCCTGTGTGACCTTTAGGAAAATCGATTCCATATGGTGGATAATTTGCTTTCCACTTAGTATCAAGTTGATTGTTATTACCAGTATCAAAAAGAGAGTCTCCAAATATAAAGTAACATGGGACTTGTGGTTTACCGGATACAACAAAATTTGGAAAGTGCAGAACCATTATTAAACAAGTGAAATAGATTAATAAGCCAAAATGGCTACCCATATTTGTTTGTGTATAGAGAATGGTTTATTGATTGATTATGAATGGGAATTTTCACAAACTTTAAAAAGACAATGAGATGTTGGCAAGAGTGTTACGCAAAATGATAGAAAACTAGTAGAATTGTTTCGGTGTAGCAAGAAACACGTATATAATACAAAGTAAAAAAATGTTTATATTAGTTGTCTCATACACGTGTTTTAAATTGATGAAAAAAACCATAAAATCGAATACTGATGTTCGACTGATATCATTGTAGTTTATTATAGTACCGGTACATAATATAGTTTATACCTGAACATTAACAAAACAAAAAAATATTCAGTACGAGAAACCGAAAATAAGTAAAACCAAAAATTGTACCAATTATGGCAATAAGTACAGGTGTGAAAAAATACGTAAAGTACTGAAACCGATCAAAATATTTTAATTTTGAATATAACTTAGTTTAAATTCTTTACCCAAAAAACTTAGTTTAAATTCAATAAAATTAATATTACCATTTTGAGAAAAAAACATAAATGTGTACTAAGAGTAAGCTACGAAAAAAATATCAAAAAATAATATCGATACTAATGTTGTTTAGTTGGTATTGAAATGGTCCGGTATGTTACCGGTAATCAATATAATTTACCATACAAAAGATCTTTTATTTTGAATAAATTATGTTTGCAATTTAATCAATATAGATTGATGAATAAAATAAAATATGGTTGCGTATTCATTTTTCTTAAAATTTAATGAACCTCCAAGATATGAAAGAAAAACCGAATTATATGATAAATAAAATATTATTAAATAAACAATTTGGTTATCGCATGTAACAAACAATTAGTAGAATTTCCTCTGTGTTGTCGCAAAATTCAGTCTATTCAAGTCAGTGTGGTATTGGTATGGTATCATCACTCTATATAGCAACCTAAACGGAAACAAAAAATAGAGTTGTGATATGACTAAAGATATCGACATGTGTTTTAGATAAAAATGAATATTAGTGTGTTTCTAATAATACAGATACTATACTGGTACGAGTTTTATTTAGCCGGGATCGGATTGTTTTGTCATGATAGTATGTTACCAGCCCTCGTTATAGCCTACGCTACAAAAAAAGTTATAATTTAAATACGAATCTGCTTTCAACATTATTTGGCCGGTCACTACGAGACAGGAACTCGGTTGGTTATGTTACCTGCGCTGGTTGTAACAACCGAAAGAGAAGGTAAAGAAAAATAAAGTCGACTGAAAAAAACAATACCTATAATATCGATACTTGTACGGATGTTATTTGACTAAGATCGGTTCGTTCATGACATTACACGTACGACACCATCACTCGTATAGCTTATGATACCAAAAAGAGAAATTGGCCTGTAATAATCCAACCTAGACCTTATTGGTGTAAAACTTGCCTCGAAACGGTGCTCCAAACGATGAAAACGACGCTTCAATTCGGGTGTTTAAATTTCCAATTAACCAAAATCAAGTCAGTTGGAGCACCATTTCGAAGTAAGTTTTACATCAATGGACTCCTATCATCGTTTTGATCAAAAACCATAAAAAATATGTTTGTAATTTGGAAAAATCTTAACTCCGTTAAGATTTTTTAACGAGGGACCATTGTAGGGAAAATAGGTGAAAGGTGAGACTGGTGGGGGGAATATTCTGAGATGGGATTACTAATGACCAACAAGGTCTAGGTGTAATTATCACATGACAATTCCCCTACCAAAAAATACTATATAGAATTAGACACGACGCAACACATACTCGAAGTTGTATAGATATTGTGTATTAGAAGTTACAGGAGAAAAATCAAAATATGTTTAGACACTTCAGTGTGTGTATATAGATATATATTACACGGGTTTGATAAATGAAATATATATCAATAATAGAAAATTATTTTCTATTGTATGGTTGAATCAACCCATGTATTATACTAATAGAATAAAACATAATATAATTTATTAACATATATAATTATCAAGATATGTGTTTTTTTAAATGAACATTGACATGATAGTTATAATTTATGTAAAAGTTATTTTTTTTAAACATTATTTTAGTCAACTGTGTATTAACTTTGAGTTTTTAGTACCACATATTTTTTTGTTATTTAACATAATATATTTTTACCGTTCTTACCATTCAGTCACATTAAATGTTTGAAATTTAAAAAAAAAATCACTCATGAAAACGATATCATCATTATTTTTCGTTTTTTAAATATATACTTAACATAATTTTGAACTTAGTGAAACTTTTAAATAAAAAATATATGTTTATTTAAAAAACCGATTAATTAATTTCATATTAAAATCATCTGAATAATGATATAATAACTATATATATAAAAATAAGTATCTATAATTTAGTATGAGACAAAGACAAAAAAAAAAAAAACCAAAAAATAGATGAGTCCAATGAATGATATGTGTCCCCATGGTTTTCTTTTATTATATAATATAAATTAAAATATAAATATTTTTAGATATAAATGTGGCTTATTGAATTGTTTTAACATTCGTAATAACCATTATATAGTATAAATTCAAAATTTTAAACAAAGAAAGGTTTAAACCTATAAATCTTATTAATTTCAATGAGCTAATTAAAATAATTTAACTAGTTGCAATTAGAAAAGGAAACTATTGGCCAGAAAAAATTATTCCATATATAAATTAGCAAGTTATATGTGCATCATAACTTGTACATTGTGCTTTAGGTATTTTAAAAAAAAAAAGTTGATTTTTTTACTTTTAACCTGAAGGTTTTTACCTTTTGCAATTTTAACCCTACATAATTTGCTTTTTTAACTTTAACCCAAAACTTTTCATTATTTGCAAAATATTATTCCATATATAAATTAGCAAGTTATATGTGCATCATAACTTGTACATTCTGCTTTAGGTATTTTAATAAAAAAGTTGATTTTTTTACTTTTAACCTGAAGGTTTTTACCTTTTGCAATTTTAACCCTACATAATTTGCTTTTTTAACTTTAACCCAAAACTTTTCATTATTTGCAATTTAACTTCACAACTTTTGTCACTTATACTTTTCATCTTTCGCGAATTTTCTTTTTACGTATAGTTCTAAATTTTTCGAGTTAATACGACGTAACGTGCATGTGTGATTCAACGTTTAATACCTCTATTTTTTCATGTTTGACAGGTTCGTCGCAACACGCATATCCTAGGTCGAGTTAGTGTTGGTGGTCGATAACGGTTGTGTGACATTAGTACTATTTGACACCGTTTTACGCCCCGCCGCAACGCGGGGTGTGCTTTGGGGGGTTTTCAAAGAAAAAATGGTTATGCATATGGTTGTTGTAACGTTGGCTTTGCGGGTTTTCTAAAAAAAATTGGATATAAAAATAAAAGTTAAATGTCTAGCCGGTGGTTTGTTATTTTTGCAGACTTGGGTCTAAGGGTTTAATAATTACAGAATTGGTTTTAATGGTTGTAATTTTTGCAATTGTGTGTATGTTAAGTTTCTCAATTGAGAGTGTGTGAAATGTCTATTTTGCCCATGAGTATAAAAATAAATAAAACCAAATAAAAATAAGTGGTCGTCACACCCACATCCCACCCTTGTTCTTCTTCCTCACTCCACCCTTTTAAACCCAAACACCCCGTGCATCACCATCACCAACCACCTCAAGGATAGTAAATTTGCCTGGCCCCACGTCGCACCTCAAGAAAGATCGTGTTACATTTTGACCGAGTTTTTTCCTCAGCTTTTCTGGTCAGATTCACAGGTTAACTTGAGTTTTGGTTGGTAAATGAAACATGTATTTAGTCGCTACTGAAGGTTAACTGCTCGTTGTTGTTTACTTAGTTGAATTTTCTCATCATCCACTATTAGGTTTGCTTAGGTTACTAAAGAGAAAACAATGAAATTCCCTCCCAATCCAAACTCACTCCACAAAATTTATTATCTTCCTACTCCAGCCAAATTCCCGACAAAACTAAATCAGAGTTCAAATTCTAATTAAAGAATCAAATCGAGTTCCGATTCCAAACATAGATTCTTATATATGTATATGTTCGCAATAGCAGGTTCTAACTCCCAAAACCAAAATCGAGTTCGAAAGTTGCTGGTAGGTTCCAAATTTGATATTGTTGTCAACAGGCCGATTCAAGCGATACCAAAAATCAAAATTGTTGGATGTTTGTTGGTGGTTGGTGCCATTAATTATGGTATCTTGATTATTGTAAGAACAGTGTGTTCCAAAACCAACAATGAATAAGGTTTTGATACTCATTTAGCGAAATTTGTAAAGTTTACGTTTTTCACTTTTTATTTAATAAAACTTTGACTCGTCATTTCGCCTACTTAACGTGATCTTCAGAGGGTGTTATAACAATGGATTAACACCTTCATTATTATGATCACGTAGCCATGTTCAATTTGAACTTTGGCCTGATCGAAAAGGTCATAACCGAAAGTCAAATCAAAAGTCGATTTGCTTGACTTTCGGCTAATAACTAGCTTAACAAAATGAAATAGACTAGAGAAAGCACCTACTAGTGTTGAAGAACACTTAAGGTACTCAGAAGGAGCCTTTCAATACTGGAAGCAAGCTCCATAAGAAGGTTTAAAGGTGAGAAAGAATGGTGTGAGTAAAATGTGAATAAGGAAGGCCTATTTATACCAATTCTTACGTTGTGAAATTGTGCCAAGTGTCCCTAGAGTGCTTAAGAAGATGATTAGTGTCTGTATATGTGCCACAATGTGGTGAAGTGTGGCAAAATTATGTGAAAGGTGGCAAGTTTATGTGAAAGATGGCAAGATATGCAGCGGGCTGCTGCTAGCTCCAACTCTGTTGTTAGTGTACCCCTTATGGACTATAACGGGTATGGCTTACGGTCCATAAGGGACCTCAGGTGTGCAGAAAATATTGAACATCCTTACGGACCATAAGAGTATGTTCTTGCGGTCCGTAAGGGACCTCATAAATTTATAAAATTTGCCTTTTAGGCATATTTAGCCCCTCAACTTTAAATTTATAATATTTTTATGATTTTTAATCCTTACTTTCAACATTATGAATTATGTGAAAGATTTTGTTAGGAAACTTTATTTTTAAGTATTGAAGAAAATCTCAATCAACTGGATCTCTGAAGAAGATAACAGTCCTGAAGATCACAGCAAGAAGAAGAAGATCGGATAGGACAACTGAAATGCAAAGTATCCACTTCAAAGAATCACAAGTTGATCAAGAGTTGATTTGGATTATCAGAGAAGGTCATTTCTGATGGATCTGATGATATTTCTGATGAAATATCATCAGTTTCTATCATCAGTTTCTGACGATTCTGATCATCAGACTTACTTTCTGATGATTTGTTCACCAAAATTTCTGATGAAGTGGTTTATCACAAATTCTGATGAAAGCCCCACTTGTCTAAAAATCACAACTCTATCCTGCCACCAATGACCGAAACATGACATTATTGGTTATCATGATTACAAATGCAACTTGAACGATGGATTCAATGAATATGTCAAATTGCTACTTTACGCAGGACTTATTGCATGAATAAAGAATTGTTTATTCATGTCCACAGCCGTCTATAAATAGAAGGCTCGAGAGGCAGAAGATACTTGAGTTTGAAGCTTAGCATTCATATACAAACACCCAAACTCCACTGCTCTTCTCACCCACAAAAATCAAGATTCATTTGTATTAGATAATAATCTTACAATCACCTTGTTTAACTTAAATTTAATATTAAAAAGTAAAGAAAAAAACAAAAACAAATATGGAAACAATTAAATTGTATTTAATACTTCAATTTAATATTAAAAAGTAAAGGAAAAAACAAAAACAAATATTGAAACAATTAAATTGTATTTAATCAATATTTTAGACGGGAAAAGAAAAAAAAAGATGAGGTTAATGAATAACACGTGTTCATTAAAGGTTTGAGTGTGGAATCTAAAGATTGTGGGTAACTAGAGAGCTATACATTTAACATTTAAAATATTTTTTAATTTTATTTTTAATTTCTAAACGTTTACATATAAATGCATGTAAATGTCTTTTTTTATAAAACTTAACTGTACAACTACTATTCTATAGCAAAAGTGGTGAAACTTTATATTTGGGTTAATTACAACTCGCTATTTGGGTATTTGCCACCGGAAATTTGGTCCCAATCGATTGATCTATGAGCAGTGTTTTGACCCGGACTGGACTGGCCGGTCGGACCGGGAACCGGAGAGTGAGTCGGTTCGGGTCATGGTAGCGGGGCCGGAAATGCATTGAACCGGTGTTGAACAGGCCGGTCGGACCGGTTTTTGGAAGGGTTGGACCTGTTTTTTATATATTTTTCAGATTTAACCCTATTAATTTTTATAATATTTACGATACCTTCCCGTTCTTACGTTCGTTCGGACCGCTCAGACCATTGAACCGGTAAGAAGACTAATTCGACATCCGGTCCGGTTCTAAAAACATTGTGTACGATTGAATTTGCAGTCAAAGCCTCTATGGGTAATCTCACTTTTGTGAGCAAGGATTATTTTGTGAACGAATGCATGACCACTTTGTTTTGTTTTTTTTTTTTTTTTAACGGCCAACAAACTCAATCCCGAGCACTCTCGGGACACCCACTGGACAAACGGAGTATTCTGAGAGTAACCCGAATCCACCACCAATTCCGGGGAAAACCCGGTAACCCACCCGTCCGTAGGCACGACGGTGAAATTACCGGTAAAATCCGTTTGGCTCAAGGATCCAACCCAGGTTACCCTGGGTCTCCTATCATTGCCCACCAATGCCTCACTCTGCACCAAGTGAGAGTCGAACATGCATCTCTCAAGAGAAATGCAAGCCCTCCACCACTTGATCTAGCGATCATTGACACATAACCACTTTGTTAATTATCTTTTTCTTTTACAATTGTAATTATGATTTTACTAAGATTTTAATAATTTTATCTGCGACGTAAAGATTTAATTTTCTTCGCTCTTTACGTAAGAAACTTGAAACAACTACGTTTAAATATTGGTAAATTCACATCATGGATTATTGTTAAGGCCACATGGTGTGGTCTACCAAATCAGACAAAATAGCGTCTTATAGCGTCCCACTCCTATTTTCTAGGCGTCAAGGGGGGGGGGGGGGGGGGGGGACGTTGTGGAGGGAGCTTCCAGTAACAAACGCTAATGGAGTGTGCAGGTAAGACCCAATGATTTCAACCAATCAGGATTTTTCCTCTTTAATTTCCCTTTTTGTATTTTGTTTAATAGCGAGCTTTAAAAGGGCATTATCCAACATCGTGCAAATTAACGATAACGCCCCTCGCTTATGTGATGCATACGTGGCTCTGACATGACACTATAAAACTCTTAAGAGCTTTATACCACACGACTCAGCCTAATAATATTTTTGTAGCTAAATTACTTTTTATCAAATTATATTGAAAAAAAGTATTCATGAATTTTTTTAATATAAATTGAAATATATTGTTTTAGTGGGTGGAGATACAATAGGAAGTTTATTTGGCTAGGAAGGATAGGAAGTGATCTTGACCATCCATTAAGTTAATCAAGGGCTAAGATTAAATCAGAGAAATTGAAAGGAAAAAAAGAGGCGCGTGAGTTTGTTCAAGGGCATTCTAGTCAATCCAAGCCAATAGTTTCTCTCTCCTCCAATTCCCCCCCATTTTTTAAACGTAAATAACTCTTTCATACGACATTATTTTTTTATAAAAAATGCCCCAAAAAAACGAGCGTTTGTTTATCTTTAAAACAAGTATACTATTGCTATATTAAAAAAAAATTAAAACCCAGTTGCGTAAAACACAATAAAAACCCACCAGTTACGTAAAACGCAATGGAAAAAAAACCTAAAAAATGACATTTTTCTAAAACGCAATGCACAAAAAACACAAAGAAATGACTTATTTGTAAAACGCAATGGCCAGAAAACACACAGAAATGTCTTATTTGTAAAACGCAATGGCCAGAAAACACATAAAAATGTGTTTTACCTAAAACGCAAAGCACCAAAAACACAAAGAAATGACTTATTTGTAAAACGCAATCGCCAGAATACACTTAAAATGTCTGTTTCCTAAAACGCAATGGTCAGAATACACTTAAAATGTCTGTTTCCTAAAACGCAATGCACCAAAAACACAAAGAAATGTCTTATATGTAAAACGTAATGGCCAGAAAACACTTAAAAATGACTCATTCTAAAACGCAATTAACTGAAAACACCTAAAAAATGTGTTTTACCTAAAACGCAATGACTAAAAACACTTAAAAATGTGTTTTTTTCTAAAACGCAATAGCCAGAAACCACATAAAACTCTCTTATCTCTTATTGTTGTGAACTGTCTGAATTGTCTACGAATTACTGTCTACGAATTGCTGTGAACTGGCTGCAGCTCAACCCCAGCCAGGGGCTCTGCCCCTTGGACCCCGCCAGGGGCTGCCGCCCCTAGGACCCCGCTACCGGGGGCTGCCGCCCCCGGACCCCCGCAAAGATCGTAAAACGCAATGACTAAATCAAAAACCCAGATCGTGAAAATGAAATTAAAGTGGATCGAAGCCGATTTCTTCATCAATTGACGAAATTTGAATGATAGAAACACTTATCAACGCTCGAATCGAACGAATCGAGTGATTATCTCCAAAATCACCGGAAAAAACGAGTTTTTTTTATGAAATTAAACTGGGTTTTCTTCAAAAAAAGCTGAAGAACACGTTGATCGGGTTCTGAATCATTGATTGGTGATGAAAATCGCACTATAATGTAGTGATTATTGAGATAGAAAGTGAAGAAATAGTTGAAGATGGTGGGTTTTGAAAATGGTGGGTTTTTTAATTTACTGGGTTTTGAAAAAGGAAGAAGAAGGAGTTGGATTGACTAAAATACCCTTTCTCTTTATTTTAAAATTTGTCACATGTCATAATCCTATGGCTTCATATCATTCCTAGCGAAAATTAACTTCCTATTTGATCTTTTCCCTTGTTTAGCTAAATATAAAGTGAAATACATGATATATATATATATATATATATATATATATATTCTAAATATAAAATCAGTTATTTTTTTCACTAAATTCATTTTTATGAATAAGAAATAAATGGTTATAAGGTAACAGGGTATTGTTCTTTTTTGAAGTTGGTTTGAGTTTGTTTGATAGAACTTTGACTTGCCATATAACCGAAATCTATTTGATACGTGATAAATATCTCTACAGATTTAGTTAATGAATATGACACATACCCAATCATTCTGTTTATGTTGGTAAACATCGACCTTTTCAATAGCTTTTCACATGAGAGATTAGTGGTTCAATTTTTAGTGTTATTAACAAATATCAATTTTCAATCAAGTTTTTGGTGGGTCGTGGTTTATTTTTGATTGATCACTTGATGAATACTACAAGAACCTAATCATTCTTGTTAAACGAATTATTCCTGGTACTTCATTTAGTCATCTTACTGGTATACTCTAAAATCTTTTTCGGACACCCTTTTCACTCTATTTCTTTGTATATTCAGTCTTTCAAAAAAAATATTATTTTTTAACCCATATGGTTTAACAAAAATCATCACTTCAGTCCTAAATTTATTTTTCTTTTTGGTCCGTGGAACATTGTATTTGACAATTTTTTTTGTTTGCTTCCTTTCCCACTCTCTCTCTCTCTCTCTCTCTCTCTCTGTATATGTAATGTATATATAAGGAGTTATGTTTATTATTTATTTAACCCATGTGGTTTAACAAAAATCATCGCTTCAATACTAAAGGTTTTTTTTTTGTTTCTTGTCCGTAGACCGTTGTGTTTACACATTTTTTGTTCCTTTTCCCACTCTATCTCTCTATATATAAGAAGATATGTTTATTATTTTTTTACTCATTTGGTTTAACAAAAATCATCACTTTAATCTAAAAGTTTTTTTATCCATGGAACATTGTGGTTTACAATACTTTTTTTTCCTTTTTGTCCATGGGAGATTGTGGTTTATAATTAAAAATTATTTTTTTGTGTTATTTTAGTTGAACTCACTTACACCATTAGAAAGTTTTGTTTATCTTAAATTTAAAGCTAATTCAGCTTAGGTACAATCTATAAACACAAAGGGTGGTAAATATTTTTTTAGTATATTTGTTTAAATAAAAAGTACAGTTAAAACCTAGCTCTTTTACCTCTATTATTCTCTCACACCTCTTAGCTCTTTGTATTCTTTCACACTATATAGTAGAATACAGTAAAAATTCTATAAAATAATATTTGATAAATAAATAACCTCGATAAAATTAATAATTTGTCAAGTCTTGGGACTAGTATAAATTTGGAACCCAATCTATAAAGTAATAAGACAATATTTTTTTTTTTTGAAATCCCAATGTACATATATCGGTCCCAACGAAACAATAAATTAACAATTACTAAAGTATTTTACAAATTCTAAGATTGTCCAGTAAAAAATAAATCTATAGACACTTGTTTTTTTTTTGTTGAATTTCAAATCTATATTGAGTTCATATTTAAATCTCCTCATTGCACAGTTGGGGCATTGCTAGACATGGAAAAGATACGTGCATTGAAACTTGTTTTTATAATTTATTTTTTGATACTATGAACTAACTTTTTATATTAAATGAATATTGAATTTTAATAATGCCAACTATTCGGCGTTGGCTGCCAACAGTCTCAACTTAAAAATAATCACTGGCAGTCCCAACTATTAACATATTGGCATCCAATGGACCCTGACTAACAGAACCCTGACGCCGTTAGTCTCCGGTCACCCGAAAAACATTTTTGGCCGGAAAACTCAACCTTTTAGTCCGAAACCTCTTTGTAACCTTACTACAGACCTTTAGAACCTTTTTCTAGTAAAAGTTCAAAACTCATTTTTCGCCGAAAAACTTCTTTTTCCCTGGAAAAATTTCACTTTTTGGCTGGAAAACTCAACATTTTCGTACCAAACCTCTTTGTAACCTTAGATAGGACCTTTAGGAACCTTTTCCTGGAAAAAACGTTTTTCCGGCGACCGGAGACTAACGGCGTTAGGAATCTGTTAGTCAGGTTCCATTGGAGGCCAATATGTTAATAGTTGGGACTGCCAGTGGTAATTATTTAAGTTAAGACTGTTGACGGCCAACGACGAACAGTTGAGATTATTAAAATCCAATATCCCTATATTAAAAAACAAAGAACTTAATAAATTCAACTAATTTGTGAATATACATTGGATCTGGAAATTTAAATACGTAAAACCTCTTTAAACTAATAATGTCACACCCCCAAAATCCACCATGCGGAGTACCACCGCTTGGAGGCGTGACGTGACCAGGATCGAGACATCAATCATACTGAACAATGTATTTAAGTAAATCAAGCCAACCACAATACGATTGGTGACCAAAAGCTAGTTAACCAAGTTTTAATTTAGACAGCGGAAGCATAAACATAAAGTTCAAAACATAAGTTCGCAGTTCATAAGTTTAAAGTCCGACACATAGGTTTAATAAGTTCATAATGATTTAAATATTAAACACTGGACATAACTGTCCGCACACCACAACGACTCCATCCTCGTGCAAGCTCCAAGCAGTTAGCGACCTGTAAGGCATGTAACAACGAGTCAACAACAAAGTTGAGTGAGTTTACGTTTGGTTGTTTAGTTTGTAAGTTGTTTTCCGAAAACGTGGTTTGTCTTTCGTTGGCGTAATTGTCGTGTGGGTTACCCCTTAGTTGAAAGAAGGTTTTAACCAGTTCATTCTTTATTACCCATACCCTGTTCATGATTAGTGGGGGCTTCCCATGTGAACTACTAGACTGTACCATATCGACTACTACGCAAGTAAGTTGTGCCCTACATCCGTGTCTATCATCACCGATGGTTTGCCATAGTCCATTAGTACATGCCCGTCCGACTGGCACGGTGTGAGGTTTGTTAAACCTAATAGCGCTATTAACTAATGACCCGCTCGCCATTGGCCTCGGCGATTAAGTCGATATTAAACGAGGGACATATGATAGAGTTTTGTCTAGTAAGTTTTAAGGTTGTTGTCCTACCCAAGGAGGACGAACGTACGTAGTTCTACCCAAGGAGAATACGCAGGAATAATATTGGCATCCTACCCAAGGAGGATGGCCGTACATATCCTACCCAATGAGGATATGTAGATTCAGTTTTAAATTCTTTAACCCATTCCCAAACCACCGGGAATCTCATGCCTTAGAAAGTGTGTGAACTCATCTTGGTTTGCTCGGTTAGATTCTCAAATATAGCTAACAGTCAAGGTCGGTCAATCACGTCCTAATATGATTACCAGTTAGTCATTTAGTGGTTTTCAAATAGAGCACAAAGTTCCTACACGTATCTATCACATAACATGCATCACTTTAATGGTTTATGCCCATATAAGCCTCCCATCAATTCCCCACTCATAAACAAACATACGACATTGCACGTAACACTTTTATTAACACATAACATGTTAGATCATTCACAGATAGCATACTCGACATTTAGACGCGCAAATTACAACTTATGTCGTTTCAGCTTAAATATTCAAAAGCGGGCTGTTTTCGGGGATTTTAATAAAATAGTTAACTTGTTCCAAAAATTCCCAAATTTTTACAGAAAGCCTTAAACGATCCAAATATTATTGTGTAGAATTCTCGGGATCCAATTCATCACCAATATCTTGTAAAAATTCATTTTCCGGACTGCAGTCAGATTTATCTTTTTCTGACTGCAGTCTACGGAATAATTCATTAAAAATTCATTGTAAGTCGGATTGACGAAATTCCAGTGGGACAATTAGTACGACATCAGTGTCCATCTACTGTACAGATTTCATAGGCTGATTCGACACAGAACTCAAGTTATGACTGAATACATATCGCCCATTTTCTGCAGTAAAAATGCAGCTCTAGCTGCTGTTACGAAATGACACTTTAAAAATAGTAAACGGAGTCCAAAAATTATGATTCCGGTGCCATTAGAACCGTATTTCCTAATATCACATTTTAGACTTAAAATATCAGTTTTTCGTTGAGTTTATGACATGATTACAGCCAACTGAAGTTGGCTGTAAAGCTTGGACAGATTCTGTTTTCAGTCTTTAACTTCCTAGTTCGTGTTCGATTGATTCCGTTAGCATGTTTTAGTGATTATAACAACATCAAACATCAATATTAACCAGAAAAACATCAGATAATCAACCAAGAATCATAACAACACAAGATGTACATGATTTACACACATAATTTCTCTTTATCCACACTTTAACACATTAGATTCAAGACTTGTTCATGAGCTTTAAGGTTTCTTAACTTTTTATCATTCTAACGTCTATTAACCACTTAAATAACATAAAGAATGAACGGATCTAAGTTCTTACCACTAGCTCAAGGCTAGGGAAGTTCGAGTGTAGAAAAGTGATGGTTAATAGCGAATGGAGAAGGTCCTTCCACTTCCGAGAGCACTGAGCTTCGTTGTTGGGCCTCTTACACCTTTGTATGTATGAGAAATGATTGAACAAGAGCTTGATGATGGTGGTAGTATGGTGGAAGATGGCTGCCGAACTCAAGGAGGAGAGAAGAAGAGAAGTTTTGAAAGTGTGTTGTGTTGAGAATGGTGGTTATGTTCTAAAGGCTAGTGCTTATATCCTCCAACACAATTTAGTCCCATGGATAATATGTTCCTTAGAGTACATACATATCCTAATTAAAAATCAAAGAAATCCCACCATTTAGGCATGTGGTCGATTAGGCTAGGAGGGGGGTGTCTAGTTGGGTTTCAACTAATTGGTTAAGGGTCTTGGTTAGAATTCAAGAGTTTAGTTGGTGATTATATGTGTGGTGTAATATATAGTGTGTTAGGGTGTTCGGGGACCCTAACTAGCTTAGAAAAATAAAAACAATGTATTTGACAATATTTTTGTGTTCCGGGTAAAGTCCGGTTGTTCGGTTCGGTGTTGTTTCGTTAAAGTGCTTAATTAATCCGTACCGTGTCATATATATATATATATATATATATATATATATATTTGTAACGTTTTTAATTTTGAACATTCTGGAAATCACACAGGACTTTTTAGTAACTTTTCTGTACATTACTAGTAGGTTAACAAGTACATGTAAGTATAACACAGTAATCAGATAGCAGTTAAGTAATTCCACACAGTCGTCAAGCACTTTAATTATCATTAATAAATTGTACGGAATACATGTGAATTTGAGGGTTGTCACAAATAAATTATTAATTATTGATATAATAATATCTCGCTAAATCGACCAGTCCTAACATCTATACTATATTATAAAGCATGAGTGAGAGGTATTTTAAAATACCCAAAAAAATAAGAACTTTCCCTCTCTTTATTTATAGAAAGACCCCTAAAACGATAGTAGTTTGGTCTTTTAAACACTATTTATTCTTTAGCCCCTAATCTTATTACATTTAAATCCCTGAGGTTTTAACAAAATTATAGATAATTAAGTACAATACCCCTCCACAACAAACTTATAATTTTTTTACGTATTCTTAACATATCTTGTAAACTGTACAGTTTAAAAAAAATCCAAAGATAGCATGACGACCTACATATTTTTGTCAACGTTTCGGTAGTTGTCTTATTCAATATCGACGCACAAATTAAAAGGTACAAGTCGATAATGTTTTAATGTACAAGTGATTAAAGAAGAAAATAACAACTAATATTTTCAAAATAAATAACGTTAAAATCTTTTACGTACAAAATAAAGATAATATTACTTTTATAAGGTCAGTTTTGTTATATCGCAACAATGAATAACTATTTTCTTTTATTTACTTTTATGTGAATGTTAACTTATTTGATTTTTCGGATTCACTTGCATAATGAACATGCCAACTTAAATAACCGAGTTGTCGAACAAGCTTCTAAGGTATTGATTTTGCTAATTTTTAAGTATTATTTTTGCGTATATCTTTTATATTAACATGTTCGTTATGTTATTATATATGTGTTTCATTGTAGGGTGATGGTGATAAAAATGTTGATATTATTTCTTATGGTGCAATGTTTAGTCCATAAAAGTCTAATCTTCAATGTGAATTTAGTGAAGATATAATTTTAAGGTGTATTTAATCTTTTTTTAACTTTTGTATTCATTTTTTGTCCTTCTTAAGGATCGGAAGTTTGAGACTCAAAGAAAGAGATTCAAGAGACTCTCTGAATGGAAATGGAGTGATGTTATTAATTTAGACGATTATGAGGACAATGACAAAGAAGAGGAATGAGAAGATACTGTTGATTCAAGCACAAACCAGAAAACTCGAACAAAAATATATCGAGTGTCAATTTAGAAGTGGTATAAATTTTATGCAGTCTAATATGAGACCTATCAAGTGTTTGTATGTTTTTTTTTTCATTTTCAGTTGTTATGTTTGATCTAAACGTATGAATAAAGTTTCTTTTATATTTGAATTTATTTTTTATGTTAATATAATGCAGTTATTGACCATATTAATACATTTCAAAATAAAGTTAGTATCCTAAATTTACAAGTCAACTGAACTTATATAAGTTAATATCCTAAATTGGTAATAAATAGATATTACATTTAGATATATAGTCAAGCTGAAATAATAAAAATTTGCAGTTATTCTTGGAAATTAATCTAATAATTTGTATTTCTCAATTAAAAAAAATAAAGTAATAAACTTTAAAGCTAAACTAAAACACTAAACTAACTATGATATAAAGTTAATAAAGATATAAACTCCTAACATCCTGTTTTTTTATAAAAATTGTTTTTAAAATTTTAAAAAAATCTAAATCTTTTATATATATATATATATATATATATATATATATATATATATATAAACGAGATTTAACAATTAAAGTTAAAGGTCTAAAACATATTTACGAGTCAACTACTATTTTTTTTTTATAAAAACAAAAATTTTAAACTTAAAGTTTATTGGATGAGTATCATATGGATATTTAAAAAAAAAGTTATGAACTTTAGAGAATTAAATTATAAACTTTATCATTTAACCAAGAAAATAAACTTACTTTATAACTATAACAACTTATTATTTATTTTTTGTCATTTGATTATTAATTTGTATTAAAAACGAAACTTTACATGTGTAAAACATTTTTTACTTTATTTATAAACAAAATATTTTGTAACAACACTACTAAAAAACTGTCTTGTTTCCGACCAAGGTTTTTGTCGGAAAACTGTCGGAAAACGGCGTTTTTCGACCAATTTCCGACAGAAATACGTTTGTCGGAAAAAACCCTTGTAGGAAAATATTTCCGACAAGTATCCGACTAAATTGGCGACAAATTTCCGACAAAAAAAGAAGTTACTATTTCCGACAAAGTCCCGACCACAATTATCCTTCAACTTTCCGACCGCTGTTTTCCTACTATTTTCCGACCAAAAGGTTCCTACAGCTTTCAAACCACCGTGTACCTACTATTTTCCGACCACCATTTTCCTACTATTTTCCGACCAAAAGGTTCCTACAGCTTTCCGACCACCGTGAACCCATGCATGGCATGGAGGAACAACCTTTGGCAGGTCGGACACTGGAGAGCTGAAGGAAGAGAATTTTCAAGTTGAACCCATGCAGGGCATAGAGGAACAACCTTTGGCAGGTCGGACGATATCCGCTACTTCATGGAACGAATGTGGATCCCTCTATACGGCAACTGTACGAAACTTGTATTAAGCAAGCACCCCAGCATCGTTATTCTAGTCGTCTAGATTCTTGATAAGGGATATTAGGATCTATGAGTTTTGCACTGGTGACCGGGCATGAAGGCCCACCTAGCTATGTATGTGAATGATGTTGGATTTGTGGGAAAGTCAAGGGGAAGAATCAGTAACCAGAAACACACGTATGGAAATGAGAACAGACCGTCATGGATTCTGTCACTAGTCTACTTACAACTCGAAACGGAAATAATATCACCTGGGTGATCGTTGATTGTCTCACGTTACTAGCACACTTTCTTTCAATCAAGGAAACTGACAAGTCTTCACAGCTGTGAATATTCCTCTGAGAAAGGCGGCTTTTAGGCACGAGGTGCCAGCTCCTGTTGCCTTTGATTTTGAACTATACCTGGTTTATAACCGGCAATACACAACACCCTTGGATCACGTCTAGGCATGAGCGTTGTTTATCACGGTAGGACAACCGGACCGAGTACCGAACCATCCTGACACATGAAGACATGCCGCGAGCATGTGCGTGATTGACTTTCGTAAACATTTGGAAGGACACTTCATCTTTGGGTGAGTTCTAATGCAGCCGTCACCGTTCTACTATGCATACAGCTCCGTTTGAGGCATTACATGGATGATAACGCCAACCTTCTTTGTTGGGCTAAGGAGGGTGACAACCTAATCTGTAACCCCGTCAAAATCGACCCGTCTTAAAATACGGATCCTAAACTTTAAACCTCGGAAATCATCGCGAAATAAATAAATCATTGAAGGATATCGTTAATTTAATCCGTTTATAATAAAAATGGTTATTTATTTCGTTTTATTTAACTAATTACAATTAGTAAATCTTATAATCTAAAAGTTTTATTCTTTTATAAAAATAATAATCCAGTTAGTCTCGTTAGATTTCAAGTTAGATTGAGGTTATGTAAGTAACCTAGTTAGTTAAAACTAGTTAGTCCCGTTAACATAAGTTAAGGGGCTAAGTTGTAACATTTTAAAACTTTTAACTAGTTAGATTTAAATTAATATATGTTTTTTATTTTAAATTTAAATTAGTTATCATAGTTAGAAACTCAGTTAGCACAGTTAGTTCAGTTAATGAAACTTCAAGGACTAAACTGCAATTAATGAAACTTAAAAAGAATGAAAAACAGCAAAAAGGGCATCCGCCCGGATTTGAACTCGGATCACTCGATTCACACACACGCGTACTAACCAACCGGGCTACCGTCGTCGCTGTAAACTTTCCTCATTTATTAAATTATATACGCGAATTAGTAGGGTTCATTTAAACTAAGTTTGCCGCCCAAGAAAAACGAGAAACAGCAACAACTTTCCTTTTTTCTTTAATTCGCTGATTGTTCGGGATTTGATACGAACGCGTTTCCCTTTTTACAAATTAATCAAAGATCGTTTCAAGTTTAAGATATTTGCAAAGACCCTATATAAACCGAACCTCATCACTGCTTTACCCGTACACACCTTCACAACACGTCTCGAACATCTTACACTTCGTCGGAGAACACGAAACGACTCGCCGGAAGAACTTGAAGCTCGCCGGAGCAAGAGGGATCGCCAGAAAATACATAACCGTGTCGGAGAAGACGACCGGAGTCACGACGGAACTTGCGAATCATTGCGTTTCGGTATACACTTTCTTATCATTCCCGGTTTATATTTTTCTTGTTCCGTTTGTCCTTTTCTTTCATTTAACCTTTTGATGAACACTTCTCTATATATGTCATGACATATACCAGTTGATGTTCGGATCTATTCTCAACTGTGTATCAATCAAAAGTATATACATATGACAGTTAAGTATTGAAACATCGAAGTTGAACTGCTGTCGATGTTTTTTATTTAAAACAATAGATATAATTAATACTTTTTAAATGTTATCATGTTTTTTTTTTTAAATCATTCGGTCATAATTAAAAAAAGGCTTAACGTTTCAAAACATTCTGATCATATTAACAAAGTGTAAATCTTATCAAATCAGTTAAGGATTAAACTCATCTTTTTATAATAAAAAGAATATATATATATATATTAAAAAGAGAATTTGTTTTTAAAGTTTAATAATTAACATTGAGTTATATCGTAAACCATAAATATTAGGGTTATATTAACCTACAACTTTTAACAAGATTATTATCATTTAGGATAATCGTATCCCGTTCGATCTCTTGGATTTCTCCATCTTTACTCGTGCGTCATCACAAGAAAATGCAACGCAACTAAGGTGAGTATACTCGATCCCATTTTCGTTTTAAACACTTTGGGTGCGACATGTATTCCATATTTAAATTACACAACACTTGAAACTTGTTATATTCACACTCTATCCACATTTAAACACGAAACATTTTGCTGCTTGTTAATCTCATATGCTATGCAAGTTGAACGTATTTGAACAAGTTGATCGTATTGAACAAGTTGATCGTATTGAACAAGTTGATCGTATTGAACAAGTTGATCGTATTGAACAAGTTGATCGTATATAACAAGTTGATCGTATCTAACAAGTTGATCGTATTGAACAAGTTGAACGTGTTAACCTCCCGCTAGTCTATTGGGAAAGGCAAAGTAGTAACTTGGATCATGTTATTCATGTTGGATATGAGCACTTAAACTTTCTATTCTACTTTATGCTATGTCTTAAACTTGTATACTCGCCAACTTTTTGTTGATGTTATTTTAATACATGTTGCAGGTTGATAGACGAAGTGATCAAGAAAACAAGCTAGGATGAACCTATAAACCCATCTAGAATAAACAATGTTTTGAACTATTTTTGGTACAATGTTTGAATCTTGTATGACATTTTAGCATTTATGAAATTTGATTTAATCTATATTGTCACAATTAATGTTATGATGTTTTTGAGCGATTTGTTCGTCTCATCCCGATTTTTCCGCCATCGGTTGGGGTGTGACATAATCGCAGATACAGGATTTGTACTCGACGAAAGGGCTTTTTTTCGTCGCAAGGGCTTCCCGACGAAAGATAGGACTTTCGCCGTAGTGGGCTTCGGCCCATGAATTGTTTGTCGGCCCAGTTTTTCCCCTAAGCCTAACCGATCCCAGCCAAGCTCCCTCTTGTTTTGTATGCGTGAATGAATGGTAAGGGACACACAACCTCTTTGCAAAATATGTTACAAACCCTAGACCCTCACCAAACAAGTAGCGGCAGCCTCTTTCCCCTCGGAACTCTTCACCGGGCCGCACCATCATCATCTTTCTCATCCTAACACTCGTGTACACAAACTCTCGGTTAGTATACTGGTTTCGATTTGTGCTTTCTATTCGACTTCAGCCGTGTGTTTATTTGTAAATACATGAAAAATGTTATGATATATAGGATTGTTTATTGAGGTGTGCTAGTTGGAATAATCATGCAGACCGGTGTGAATTAGAAGCGGTCCGATGATCTGATGTGACGATGATTATGTGATAGTTGTAGTTAATGATTGAAAGATGATTAGGGTTGCATGTGGGTAAACAATATTCGTAGATGTGATTGGATATGATCAATTATTATTATAAGTGAATCCGCATGTATTAAATCAGATTAGAATGAGTGCATGAATTAGAATTGTATGGTGTTGAATTGGGTGGAATGAGCCTACTGTTCGATTATGATTGGTTGTATTATGAATGGTGAGGAAATTACTAGATATTGGGTAGGTGCTTGAACTTTGAAATATGTAATTGTTTAATCGATCATGGGCATGTGTGTGTATTGTGATATTCTTGGAACTATATGATCATGGTTGAGGTTAATTATTAGTAAGGCATGTGTTGATACCATTTTCATAATAATTCATGCTTGACAAGAATATACTGTTGCATTAATTTGAATGATCTCGGCCATGTACTTTTGTGATTGGTTAAATTGCATGAATAATTGTGGTTTTCATGTAACTTAAGATTATTGCTAGATCAGTCTGTGGACATTAGGTAGGCATGTTAATACCATATGGTGATGGAGGAACTAAGGATGCCCTACGATTTCTGTAGACTTGAATAGTTAATGGGTTTGGTTATAAATGTGTGTTAAACCAACTTGAATGGTTTAATATCTAAGTATTAATTGGAAAATTGTTACTGATTGAAATAAAAACCCATGATGAAATATGCAATTAAGGTTGCAAGGAAGGAAACAATTATGAGATTGGGGTGGGGCCCTATAGTCTTGGACGGTTACACGTTGACCAGAATGTGACTTGAGGACACACCATGGCCATAAAGAAAATAATATGTTCATATGTATATATACAATTTATGAAGAAAAATTAATTATGTATGCACCGCAAACAACCTAATACACTAACAGTGGGCCTAGGATTCCTTGGGTCGCACACTTCATGGCTGGACCAGTCGCACACTACTGCACCGTGCATTATTATTGGCCCGCACGATAAGAGTAAATTGTATAATGTAAGCACACCTTTGTTTGGGCCGCACCTCATGTTTGGGCTGTGTATTAAATCTGGGCCGAGACGAATTACGGATCACACGCATTAGGATTAATCACACACCTTTATGAATTTTGAGTTAACTATTCAGCGTGTTGTGAAACACAAATAGTGATGAGAACATGGTTATGACTCGAATACATGCTACATGTCATTATGGGTTGTTGTACTACACGATGTCTTGTATGTTTTGCATACTGGTGAATGTTTACTTGTATTTTGTGCACTATCTGATGAATACATGCGGAATGATAAGTGTTGGATTTGTATGCAAACTGACTATTATGTGCAATATCATAGGGTTTGGTTGACCACTTTTGTTAAATGGGTAAATTATTCTACCGAGCAAATCAAAGGTGAGTTCATTACTTTTGAGCATGCGTCCGGGTGGTTTGGGACAGTCAATGGTATCCCGGGGAGGGATAAATCTTTTAGGTAAAACTGGGATGTTGGATAATGTTCTCACTCTCTATCTCTTAAGTCCCATCTTTTGCAATCGTGGGTGGTAGCGGGGTATTACTTGGTAGCGCTACTTAGGTTTGGCACCCTCACCCCGTTCCTGAGGGAGGACGGGTGTGAACTAATGACCCAGTGCTTTGATAGGAGCACTGGGGAATGGGCAAAACATACATCAGGAGCCGTCTTGTTCAGTATCGAGATATTATCTACATTACTTTCGGATTTAAATTCAAGGGATTAACTAAACACTTGGTAACCAACGTTTTCGTAAAACTATGAACTCACCAGCCTTGTCCGATACTGTTGCATGCTCACAGGTTGATTGATGTCTTGGATTGGGGACTTGCTGTCTGGAGTGGCTGGAGTGGTCATAGGTCGATCTGATTTGGATACACGTGATGGGTTCACTGATTTCATACATTTGTTTTGAGAATATTTAAACTATGGTTTCGTTAATGCTTCCGCTGAACATGTTGGGTTTTGTTTAAACACATGATTGAGACTTTTTGTTAACAAATGTGGATTTCATTTACAAACCGGTACAGGTTCAACGTTATTGGTGGCTTGTTGTTGGTACGTCACACGCCTAGTAGGGGTATTCCCTAGGTGGTATTTTGGGGGTGTGACATTAGGGATGGCAAAAAAACCCAAGCCCGATGGATATACCCGAAACCCGAAACATACGGGTCGGGTATACCCGAAGCCCAATGGGTATGGGCCGGGTACGGGCTTAAAATAGAAAAAATTCGGGTATGGGTATGGGTACGGGTATGGGATTTAGTGATACCCGCCCGATACCCGACCCATTTACCCGAATAATACCCGAATTATAGATTTTCATATATATAAACTTAGTAAACGTACTTATTACCTCCTCTATAGTCATATGTGGCTATTTATTTGGCAAGTGTTTAGTTAACATATAACTTATTTTTAAGCATTTATATTGGATATGGAAGCTATCACCCTTTATTATGTGGATGTTTTATGCAAATAGGTGGTCCCGATACAATTATTTAATTAAGTAATCGTTTTAATTTAGTTTAGTATATGTGGTCTGGTTATGATATGTAAGTTATTAGTCATATTTTCATTTATTATAGTCATTAAAATAGTAAATTATATAAACATCAAAGTAAAAAATGCATATTTGTCCTAACATGTATTTTTAAGAAATTAACGGGTATACCCGATATATGTAAGTTATTAGTCATATTTTCATTTATTATAGTCATTAAAATAGTAAATTATATAAACATCAAAGTAAAAAATGCATATTTGTCCTAACATGTATTTTTAAGAAATTAACGGGTATACCCGATACCCGCGGGTATGCCCGATACCCGCGGGTATGCCCGATACCCGCGGGTATGCCCGATATCCGCGGGTATGCCCGATACCCGCGGGTATGCCCGATACCCAACGGGTAATTACGCGAAAAATACCCGACGGGTAATGGGCCAGGTATGGGCCAAAGAATTACAACCGGGTACGGGCCTGGGATTACCAATACCCGGCCCATTGCCATTCCTAAATTCGTGACATGGACCCTGTGGTTTATAGTTAGTTTCACCTTTGGGTACTAACGTTTTTAACAGGTTTGAGGTTTGTGATTATCAGTTTGTATCAAGTTTGGGTATTAACACTAACTTCTGTTAATTATTCTGTTAAATTTGAGTGGAATGACTAAAATACCCTTTTTAACTACAGGGACCATTTTTGTAATTACTCTAAATTAAGAGTATAAACCCCATCCCAGCCCAGTCCCCCTCACATCTGCACCACCATCCCCACGACTGCCCCCACCTAGTCGGAATCCTACAAGAGAATATTAATTGGAATTGGACTTAAATAGTTGGAACTTAACCGAACTTTTGTAATGTAGCAATTAACCGGGCAGGGGTCAAAACAAAAATAGAATTAACAAAGAAATAGCAGCAGTCCAGGAAAGCATTTAAAAAAATACAGCAGTTGCGGATCACATAACAGTTTTTGCAGACGGCAGTTTTGGAGAGTGCTCGATGAGGGGAGCAACTAACAGTTTAGTCGGGATAAAATGGGTTTTAGATTGATATGGGGTGGAGATAATGCTTATCGCTAGAGAGAATGAACCATATCCTTTAGATTGATATGGGATTCACACATAGAGCAAAAAAAATATTATGCATTCAAAATTAATAAATACTTTGTCAATAGTTCAAACGGAATACCAAAACATGAATACCAAAATTCAAAACCAATAAAGTTGAAAACCCATACGCCAAATGTTCAAAATTACCAATCGATGACACATGTGTATCAAACATATGCATATTTAACTTCCAATCATTTGTTTCACTACATCAAGCTCATCGTATTAATAAGTCATTATAAGTGGTTAAAAATTGAGAGGAATAATCACTATTTTTTTTTTTCAAATAACACAATGATGAACAATAAAGTAATTACTTTTACTAAACTACCGTGAAGAGCAATAAAGTAATTACTTTTACTAAACTACTAAACTAATTAATCAATAACAAATGAGCACCAAGAATAAGAAATTGTTGTATCAAAGACTATATATCACTTTTACTAACCTTTGCTACAAGAAATTGTTGTACGGAGAAGAAACTTGAACCACTTGATTCTGTGATTTAGAAAAAAAAAAAAAAACAATCACTCAATGATTACAAAAAAGCATAATATATTATGATATTTAGAAGAAATTAAAAAAAAAAAAAAAACTAACCCTTTGAGTCTTGAATCGTGCTATGAAGAAGAAAGGAACTGTGTTTTAATATAGGTCATGGTGAGGCAGTGCGATCTTATCTAGGATAAATGAAATCATATCAAATATTGATAAATTTGAAAAAGATTCAATGTAAATCAACTGAAAGCCACTACCAATTTTGAGATATCGCCTGACTGAAAAAAGCCACCGCCCGGAATGGTCTTCGCTCGGAAAAAAGCCATCACTTGAGTTCGCTTTTGATAAAAAAAAATCCCTCCTGCTCGCCTAGGTTGACATAAGGCATTTTTCTTGGGCTGGGCCTTGAAAATGCGCCTAGGCGCTCGCCCAGTGGGCTTTTGACAACACAGACACATATACAGTGAACACAACTAAAAAATAATCAAAAACCGAATCCATTTGCTTGCTGAGAAACATAAATAATGTATACACAAGTTGCCTACAATTCCTTTCATCTAAATGAAAGCGCTTATTCAATACGTTTGATCTACACAACTCTGCCGCCTCTAATCAACTTACCAAAATGCAAAATTATTCTCAGATCAAGTTTTTTTCTTATGTCTAAGGCATATAGCATTTCAAGACTCTAAGATCATAATCTAAGTAGCTAAAGGCTCAAGGCGCAAAGCGTGAGACTGTTGCCCATACTGGTATAGTTTTGTTTAGGCTGATTTTTGGCTAACCGTTTGAAACTAGTTTTGACCAGTTCAGGCAGGATTTCTCCCGTTCAGACATAGAGCGCAATATTACCGAAAAATAGTTGCAGAAAGATGAGTTCTAGCGAATCAAAGAACTAATGTTTGACACTTTTATGGGCTAAAAGCGATCTATCAATTTTTGCCTTTTTGGGGGAATCTAGTTTGGTTATTACGCCCATAGCTCCTGGTGTAGTGCATTTGCAGCAATTTTTGGTTTAACTGTCAAGTGCTTAGCCAATCCGCAAAGAGCCAACAACAAGGTCTGGTTTGGGAGCTTACAATTGAGCAATAACTCGGACAAATTTAAAAAAAAAATAGGATAATTCAATCCACTTCAGGAACCCTAAATTAACTTAATCAACCAGTTTCAACAATCTTAGACAATTCAAATAAGGCGATCAGTTTCAACAAACCCTAACTATTGAACTAATTTAACTACACAAGCCTTAACCATTCAAATATCCAAACTAACCTATCTATACTTGTTTGTCAATGACATCAAAAAACAAAACGTATACAATCAACCATCTTCCACGTATCATTATGCGAATTCAAACGTAAACAAAATCACAGAAAACAATATAACCATTTGAGATATAAAATTATAAACCCTAAATCCTGATTTAAAAGAAAAAAAAAGCAAACATCCAAACCTGTGAAGAACGACGGACGGAGGAGGACAGCTGGAAGACGGCCGGAGGAGAACGCTGAGGGAGGAGGAAGGTGAGGGTGGAGGCGTTGCAGGGGCGGACCTACCTCTATGGTAGGGGTAACCCCCGCTACCCCTTGGTCGGAAAAAATTTGGAAAAATTAGTGTAAATTTTGGAAAAATTTGACGTTTTTTCGCTTTCGTTACGGCTTATTTATAACACGTTACCCCTTGGTCGGAATCCTAGATCCGCCACTGAGGCGTTGTGCTGTTGTTCACTTGTTACTGCGAGTTGTTTATTGTTCTTCACTAAATAAATGGGTGTGGAGGCGCTGTTTTTGTTGCAACCTTAAATGGTGTAACAACTCTCACTAAAATTAATACTTATTATGATAATTATCCAATAAGGAAACCCTAATTGAGACACCCAAGTGATTCTGTATAAACCCTAAAATTTCCAGAACAATCGAAATCAGGATCAGGGCCCTAAAACTCAAGGGGGTAAACCCTAGTTAACGATCATCTAAATAACTCGTTGTTAAATTTTAATTTGAGAATTTTGTCAACTCAGCTAGGCTAGTCCCGAACGTGGCTACCCTATAGTAAATAGGTATCCCTTACGGACCGTAAGGGAATAGTCTTACGGTCCGTAAGCAGGTCCAAATTTCGTGTATAAATAGCAGACATTGGCACTTGATTTCTGGCTCTGAAACGACGAACAAAGTCGTTATACACACTGAGATAAGCTCTATTTACCACAATTAACACACACGGATCACTAATCGACGCCGCGAAACAGGGTAATAACTCGATCGCTATTACGATTCAACATCCGATCGATTATAACTATCCAACGATTGTCTGAGTGCTGCTCAAATTGAGTTATACTTTGTTATTCATCGTGATTTCGACTTGAATGTTTGAGTGCTGTCCGAACTCGGGCTATACTATGTCATTCGTTGTGAATCCGCTGAATTGTTAAGTATTGCACTTGTAAATCGTTGTGAGGGTTTTATCTCGTGATTATCGTTAAAGTTGAATTGAGTTAATACACTAATACGCGTTCCATTGTATCTAGAAATTAGAACTCGTAAGCAAGGAGCTGCTGGAGTACTTAATAGCTAAGTAAACTTAATAGTTAAATAAACTTAGCAGCTAGGTTAACTGAGTAGATTAATTAATCTATTAATTAAGTTCAGTATTAATTAAGTGGGATTAATTAAGCTAAACTAGATTAACTAAGCTAAGTACGATTAATTAAGTTAAGCAGGATTAATTAAGCTAAGCACGATTAATTAAGTTAAACAAGATTAATTAAGCTAAGCAAGATTAATTAAGCTAAGTAAGATCTACTAATCACCTAAATAGAAATATATATAAATATAAAATAGATAATATCAAAGGAAGGTGCTAGGAAGGTGTAAGAGGATAGATATCTGTGGATAGGAAGCTTCCTAGAAGATGTATAAGTAACTTCCTAGAAAAGCTATAGGAAACTTCCTAGAAGTTACATACTTCTTACCTACAAATAGAAAGCTTAGGAATTCATTTCCTTTGTTCATTTCTTCTATTCTTCTCTCTATACGTTGGTGTTCTAACCAATAATCACCAAAGCGATGTCCTGTCCGATCGATTCAGGAACCATCTAACGAATACCGAAGTGTTGTGCTTTGTGAATTTCGTTTAACGGAATCCAAAGTACTATACTTTGTGAGTTCATTAAATGGATACCAAAGTACTGTCTGAATAAGACTATACTTTGTGAAATTCGTTAAGGTTCGAATCTCGTGACTACCGTTAAGGTTTGATTTGGGTTTTACACAAATACGTATTCCATTCTGTTAAACTATGTGTTTAACTACCAAGAATACTCCCAACTACACACTTACAATCAAACAAACTATTAAATCATCAGAAGATCCAGAATAATAAAGTGCATGCTTAATTATCGGAAGAAGTAGAATCGGGAAACTTGTTAACTCAATCTTGCATGCTTATAAAGTGAGTTATTCTCTTTTTATCAATTGTTTTACAAAACTCCAAGTTATTTTCAAAGTTATAATTACAGGGATTAAGTCTTTGTAATCACCAAGTTACAGCCAGTATGTGGGGTTTTGTATACATTACTTGATAATCTTCACCATTGGACAACGAGTTAGCCAAGGGGTGATATGACCATAGTCACAGACACCATTGGACGAATGGGCCAATGGGTCGAGTGACAAATACTGTGGGTAGTTGGTTGATATCAGAAACATTGTAATCGCTCTTAATACTGTAATTTATAACCAATGTGTCATTTTTAGTAAACTGAATGATTCACTCAGTATTTCCCGCTGACAAAACCTTTTTAAAACGTGTTTCAGGTAATTACAGTAGATTGGAGTAAGGATTGGATCCGGCACTAAAAGACTTCAAGAAGTGGCTTATTTTATTAATTAAATCAAATTAAGAAATATTGTTTTTATTAAAAGCTACCTTTGTAAAAATGGAATTTATTCCATGTATTTAAATAAAATCCGGTGTTTCTAAACTCTGATATTTTTTTTTCCTAACTCACGGTCCGGATGAAATTTCCGCTGCAATGTTTTCAAAAATAACCACCGGTACCGCTTGACTGCTCGCGACTCCCGATTCCGTCCAGGGTGGGTCGGGGGACGTGACAGAAGGTGGTATCAGAGCCACTGCTTTAAGCCTGTAAGTGTTGTGATAATAATACTTAAGCTTAAATAAAAAGAGTTTGAAGATTGCTATTAACTGGTAGCACAACTGATAGCATTTAGACTTGAACATAAGAAAAGATGCCTTAGTATAAGCTAAGTCACTTGTTTAAGCAATTAGGTGTTGTAATAATACCTAAGTTTAAACGGAGAATTAGGAACTTAATATTATCCGATAGCACTCAGGATGATATTTAGACTTGAACGTAAGAATTTTGCCTTAAAATCAGCTTCATGATAAATTACTTATATAAGTATATTGTGATAAATATTGGTATGTCATAAGAATGACGATTAGCAGGTAATAGCACTTAATTGCTATTTATTCTTGTTTATCGATATTACCCGGTCTAGAATAAAATATGTTATGGAAATACAAATTTCCTTAATTCTGGATAAAAGCCCTATTAAAAGAGGCACTTTTAAAATCTTAAAAAGATACTATTTATGGGAAATAGAAAATTTTCTCCGGCAAAACTGAGTATAGAGTAGCAGACTCTCCAATTTGTCCTGATATACTGAGATTACCTCTCCGGCGTGAACCGGATAAGACGGGGTATATAGTATGTCAACAAGTGACAAGATTTCCCTAAATAATATCATGATCTGATATCTGACTTGTTTTTGAAAATATGAATCTGTTAAATACATTGACCTTATAGAAGGTATGTATATTACAGCATGTGAAATATATAATTATATAGATATGTATATCTATAAGAAATTCCAAAAGTCAGTTAGGAATAAAGCACAAGCATATGTGTCTAGATTTCTTTATTAGGAATCTCTTTTCCGATATCAAACATTATTTCGTTTGATCATTTGTCTCGTAGCTCGTGTGACAAAATAAATAATTGAAACCCTTTAAGTTGAAACACCATCCAAAAATATAAGAATTACCAATGCGTTATCATAAACTATTAACGCAAGTAAGAAACATCTAAGGTTGTGCTAATGCACCAGAAAACACATGAAACCTAAAATTTCACGTCCACAAGACATCAAAGTGTATCATATACAATTTCCAAGGCAAGACCCTTGAAAAATATAAATTAGGCACGATGACACCAACGCTAATTCCGTCAGTAGAAAAACTACTAATAAAAAAGAAGCACTTTGCCATATGATCCTACAACCAACATAAATCTCGCTGAGGTACGTTGTAACAAGATTTCACAATTATCGATGCACAGTCTAATCAGAGTCATAATTCTTATCACTGCAAAAGGAGTCATATACCTTTGCGAATTCCGTATTTTATTTTATTCGACATTTTCTAGTAATATCACTTAACACCGGTTATCACACGAAATTCCAGGTAAAGTTCTTATATTTCTTTCCTTGAAAATCTTGACTTCTGCATATAATGAATTGACTTTCGCGTTTCTACTTCCCCTAATGGTCATCATACCATGAGGATTTCTTTCATACTAACAAATATTGATCTATTTCATTTCTTGGTAAATCCACACTTTACACATGCACTATTTGTTGCGCATGTGGTTCGTTTGATTTATGAAAGCCACTGGAGGGCTTCATTCCAATTTATTATTTTATCAAAATTTCAAATATCGTGTCACTATACTTGATCTTTGCATTTATAAACCACGTTTATTGCAAAACGATGACTCTTTGATATCGAGTCAATAAGTTTCTTGAAAAAAACTCCATTTCCTTTGGCATACATGGTTTTTGTTATAACCATGTCCAAAATTTCTTATTGATACATGAACTCGTTTTGTTAACACCAAGTTCAATTGTTTGAACTTGCTCACATTACGTATTCAATTCAAAGTCCCATATGATGGATTTAAGCCATCATATTCAAAATAGTCCCAACAAGCACTTCAATTCTCTTGAACCATAACATGCTTGTTTAGTCTTCGAATTCATCAAATCATTTCTTTGATCACGATCACCTTGTGGTGACGTTTTCACAAAATCTGAAGCTTGCGCTAATCTCAGATTTAATTATTAATTTATTTAATTATTTGAATCCTCTTTATTAATTTATTCTATACAAGCAAATCTTAACACAAATCATAATGATACACAAATTTTCGATTCTTACAACATCAATCGAGCCTTTCGTGATATTTATCGGAATGTAAATTTAAAATATAAATTTTATTGATTATATATGAAAAACTTACAATATAGTATTTCTATATTTCAAATTCTTGTTAAAACCATTGATGTGAAGAATTTATATTTTTACGTACCAAATTATATTTAAAGTATACTCTCATTTAAGTTTATATTTAGTTATTTATTATTGGTAATTAATATTAGTTTTATTATTAGTAATAAAATATTAATAGTGATGGTGTAAGTATTATTTTAAAATACTAGGGTTATTATCAAGGACAGATATTGGATAACCTAGCCTTAGTTAGGCATGGACTGATCACCTATGCTTAAACAAGGCAGCACTAACCAATATCCAACCATGATAATAACTATTTAATGTATATAAATTAAGTCATCATACTTATTTAGTAAATTTCAATTATATATAAAAATATTTTTATATTAAATATAGAAATATATATACTTTGTACTATAAAGAGAAGACATATTTTCATAAAACAATTAAAGGGACGAATAAAATTATCTAAATAATTGTCTAAGTATTCATGAACAAGACATATTATAAATAAATGTTCATCTTGATTAATACTTCACAACTATTAAATACTTATAGAAATATTCTTTTATAATATATATATATATATATATTAAAATATCAAATGTTATTTACGCAAGCCAATATTTAAGTATGCTTGATATTAAAATAAACATTTATTATTTTACTTTTATGATTTAAAATACCCTATTATAAAATCTTATAGTTAAACATACTTGATTTTAAAAATGATAATCGTGAGTTCTACAATATTGGGTAAACCTATTTATAAAACATATATCATTATTTTGTCAAAATTACCACGGGTTTTGATATTTTACACCTACCTATATTTATTTATTATTCTACTTTATTGTAACATAAAAGGAAAAGATATTTAATAAATTAAAATATCACCTATTTTTAATCAAACATTTTGATTAAAATCATCTGAATACAATTATGTATAAAAAAAACACTAACTTTATTGTCTTTTCGTGTATTCCTACAAATCACCCATCCCAGCACATTGATTTTCTCATATCATAATTCAATATTTGACAAATCATTTTCATGTTTTCATTTCATTTTGAACCTGTCAATCTTAAGTCTTCCTTAGGTACCAATCAAGGTAAGTTTTCTTCTGACAAAAAATTTTTTTCTAAAAAAGTTCTTCACAGTCATTTTAAATATCTATTGATCATATATCTTTTGGCTTGAACATAATCACCTTGGAAACTATATCATTTCATCGGAATGTCTCATCTTTTGAAATATCTAGAGTCGTTTCCTTGAAACTCTCAATTAATTTCGAAAACGGTAAAATTTATAATTAAGTTCTTTCCATCATAATAATACCTTGCAGTATCCATATACATTTGTAGCATGTGCTAATAATAAACCATATTCATACGTCATTCGTTTGATTTGTCGTATTCTTAGTACAATTATGTACTCAGATTACGACACACTAAATTCTATTGTCCAGTACCATTTAAATAAACGATATTGATTTTCAAATAATCATTTACAAATCATTTTCCATACTTCCATTCACAAATAGATATTTATCAATTCGGGATCTCTCTCAATTGATCAAAGTAAGTTCATTTCGGATATTGAATTGTTTCTATAAATCATTTTTATTTTAAAATTCATACCCCTCAAAATATCTTTTGATTCCATTCCACGATACATTGTTTCTCTTAATTAAAAGAAGAAACATAACCCCAAGAAAATATCATAGTCCAAATCTCGAGGACGAGATTTTTTATTAAGGTGGGGAGGATGTAACAACTCTCACTAAAATTAATACTTAGTATAATAATTATCCAATAAGGAAACCCTAATTGAGACACCCAAGTGATTCTGTATAAACCCTAAAATTTCCAGAACAATCGAAATCAGGATCAGGGCCCCTAAAACTCAAGAGGGGTAAACCCTAGTTAACGATCATCTAAATAACTCGTTGTTAAATTTTAATTTGAGAATTTTGTCAACTCAGCTAGGCTAGTCCCGAACGTGGCTACCCTATAGTAAATAGGTATCCCTTACGGACCGTAAGGGAATAGTCTTACGATCCGTAAGCATGTCCAAATTTCGTGTATAAATAGCAGATATTGGCACTTGATTTCTGGATCTGAAATGACAAACAAAGTCGTTATACACACTGAGATAAGCTCTATTTACCACAATTAACACACACGGATCACTAATCGACGCCGCGAAACAGGGTAATAACTCGATCGCTATTACGATTCAACATCCGATCGATTATAACTATCCAACGATTATCTGAGTGCTGCTCAAATTGAGTTATACTTTGTTATTCATCGTGATTTCGACTTGAATGTTTGAGTGCTGTCCGAACTCGGGCTATACTCTGTCATTCGTTGTGAATCCGCTGTATTGTTAAGTATTGCACTTGTAAATCGTTGTGAGGGTTTTATCTCGTGATTATCGTTAAAGTTGAATTGAGTTAATACACTAATACGCGTTCCATTGTATCTAGAAATTAGAACTCGTAAGCAAGGAGCTGCTGGAGTACTTAATAGCTAAGTAAACTTAATAGTTAAATAAACTTAGCAGCTAGGTTAACTGAGTAGATTAATTAATCTATTAATTAAGTTCAGTATTAATTAAGCTAAACTAGATTAACTAAGCTAAGTACGATTAATTAAGTTAAGCAGGATTAATTAAGCTAAGCAAGATTAATTAAGTTAAACAAGATTAATTAAGCTAAGCAAGATTAATTAAGCTAAGTAAGATCTACTAATCACCTAAATAGAAATATATATAAATATAAAATAGATAATATCAAAGGAAGGTGCTAGGAAGGTGTAAGAGGATAGATATCTGTGGATAGGAAGCTTCCTAGAAGATGTATAAGTAACTTCCTAGAAAAGCTATAGGAAACTTCCCAGAAGTTACATACTTCTTACCTATAAATAGAAAGCTTAGGAATTCATTTCCTTTGTTCATTTCTTCTATTCTTCTCTCTATACGTTGGTGTTCTAACCAATAATCACCAAAGCGATGTCCTGTCCGATCGATTCAGGAACCATCTAACGAATACCGAAGTGTTGTGCTTTGTGAATTTCGTTTAACGGAATCCAAAGTACTATACTTTGTGAGTTCATTAAATGGATACCAAAGTACTGTCTGAATAAGACTATACTTTGTGAAATTCGTTAAGGTTCGAATCTCGTGACTACCGTTAAGGTTTGATTTGGGTTTTACACAAATACGTATTCCATTCTGTTAAACTATGTGTTTAACTACCAAGAATACTCCCAACTACACACTTACAATCAAACAAACTATTAAATCATCAGAAGATCCAGAATAATAAAGTGCATGCTTAATTATCGGAAGAAGTAGAATCAGGAAGCTTGTTAACTCAATCTTGCATGCTTATAAAGTGAGTCATTCTCTTTTTATCAATTGTTTTACAAAACTCCAAGTTATTTTCAAAGTTATAATTACAGGGATTAAGTCTTTGTAATCACCAAGTTACAGTCGGTATGTGGAGTTTTGTATACATTACTTGATATTCTTCACCATTGGACAACGAGTTAGCCAAGGGGTGATATGACCATAGTCACAGACACCATTGGACGAATGGGCCAATGGGTCAAGTGACAAATACTGTGGGTAGTTGGTTGATATCAGAAACATTGTAATCGCTCTTAATACTGTAATTTATAACCAATGTGTCATTTTTAGTAAACTGAATGATTCACTCAGTATTTCCCGCTGACAAAACCTTTTTAAAACGCGTTTCAGGTAATTACAGTAGATTGGAGTAAGGATTGGATCCGGCACTAAAAGACTTTAAGAAGTGGCTTATTTTATTAATTAAATCAAATTAAGAAATATTGTTTTTATTAAAAGCTACCTTTGTAAAAATGGAATTTATTCCATCTATTTAAATAAAATCCGGTGTTTCTAAACTCTGATATTTTTTTTCCTAACTCACGGTCCGGATGAAATTTCCGCTGCAGTGTTTTCAAAAATAACCACCGGTACCGCTTGACTGCTCGCGACTCCCGATTCCGTCCAGGGTGGGTCGGGGGACGTGACAAATGGGGTTTTCATTAAAGGGAAAAATTTAAAATCGAAATTTAAAAAAAGGGAATAAAAATTTACTAATTACCTAATACAAGATTCGAACCCGGTGTCCAGTGAAGAAGAACGCAGATTAACCAGTGGAATACCAAAGCTTATTTGTTTATGGGTTCCTTTTCAGTTTCTTATATATATTTGCACTAAAAATTGAAAACCGAATGGGTTCCTGGAACCTGATGTGTGTTCATAAGTCTGCCCTTGCCCGGGTACCACTAGACTGCAGTTGGTTTTGTTACAGATATAAGGTTTGAAGTAGAGGTGGCAAAATGGGTGGGTTGGATTGGGTTGGTTATCGGGTTAGAATGGGTTTGGGTTAGTATGGGTTTAGTAAAAAATGAGTAAGGATGGGTTTAGATTTAGAGGCTGTTTGGTAGCCTCTTAATGACCATTCAGATGCTACCTCTTAGTGGTTTAAAACCTTAGAATGAATAAGAGGTAACCTCAAGTCTGAATGGTTAAGAGGTAACCTCTGAATGGTAAATCATCACATGTCACATTCTTCTACCTTCTTATTGGTAAAATTCTTAATATTAGTCAGTTTTAAAAGAATTATTTACCAACTTGACTAGATACAATGTAGATTATGTTGCATATTTATAGGGATTATAAGTTAAAAGTAGTCTCGTATAGATAAGATTAGTTAGAAACAAAAAATCTGAACTTAGTATGATATAAAGTTAATAAAGATGTAAACTCTTAACATCCTATTTTTTTTATAAAAACAGTTCTTGAAATTTATAAAAATATAAACTTTTTATATTTGTAAAAAAACGAAATTTAACAATTTAAGTTAAAGGTCTGAAACGTACTTACGAGTCAAATTTTATTTTTTATTTTTTATAAAAACGAAAATTTTAAACTTAAAATTTATTGGATGAGTAGTATGTGGATTTTTAAAAAAAGTTATGAACTTTAAAGAATAAAATTGTACTTTATAATTTAACCAATAAAATTAACATACTTTACAATTATAACAACGTATCTTTTATTTTTTGTCTTTTGATTATTAATTTTTATAAAAGAATAAAAATTTACATATGTAAAACAATTATTTATTTTTTTTATACAAAAAAAACATTTTATTTTTGGAAAGAAAATATTTTAAAAAAAAAATTGTAACAAGTAATGTTATATATATATATATCTATCTATCTATCATATCTTATATGTAACAATTACATGATAAAACATATGTAACTAAAATACTTTGCATTTCTTTCTGTTTCCCTAAACTGCCCCAGCAGCTACTACTGATGTATCAGTTAAAGAGGAGATCAAAGAAGAAACCCATCGTCCAAAATATGTAACAATCAAACAGGAAGAGTTACAAGAAATTCTAAAGGATGTTGATCGCGATGAAGAGAAATTGTGGTGTGACAATATGTATGAGATCGTTGAGATGTTTAAGCCGTATGATTACTAGATTTTTAACCTCATGATTCAAAGTACTTGACACTTGAGCTTTTAGTTTTCAACATTTATGTTTAAGACTTATCTTTTCCTTATTTGTGTGCTACTTTATATAACTTTTAGTTATGTTAAAGACTTATTTTTTCTTATTCGTGTGTTACTTTATTACACCAATGGTTTTTTGAAGTAATTGACAATTTAAATTCTAAATTTAACAATTACTAGACACATGTAACACTTATGGCATATATCCACCACAATAATGTTATCATAAAATTTATACGACTAAGAAAACTACCAGAAACCAGTGCCGTAATGCAAAGTGACGTCTCCGCTGCATCGCGTGGACACTCTACTAGTTGTTAATATATAGAGGTTTTACTTTATAGTATGAGAGAATACACAAAGGTAAGAGAGCCATGTCTGGTATGTTGCAAAGCGTGTTTGGATTCTTTCGGCGAGCACGCGATCCACTGTAAAGAGCTACCAGGGTTTAAATATCAGCATGATTGGATGAGAGATGTGTTATGTGATGTTCTTAAGCGGGCCGAGATCTCTGCCAAAAAGGAGGCTCTAGTAAATTTCCTGACTGATCCCTTAGAGGGGAGGTCCACTTTACGCCCGGCAGATCCTTGTGTTTGGATGGGAAGGGGGAAACATGCTTGTGTAGATCTAACTGGAGTCTCCCCCCTTGTCGGGCTCAAGGACAAGGGCTTTGTCGTAGGGGAAGCGGTCCTCAAGGCAGAGGCGAGCAAAGTGGCAAAACATGAGAACGCCTGCCTGGAGAATCAACATGTGTTTGTCCCGTTTGCGTTTGATACCTTTGGTGGTCTCGCTTCTAACGTTGTGCGACTTTTGAATCGGGTTCAAAAAGTCGTACATAGTAATTCTTCGTCGTTAAAGGTTTCAAACTTTATATTTAGTAGAATTGGTTTTTCTATTCAAAAGGGGGTGGCAGCGCAACTTGTTCCCGACTAGCTGCCATTGCTTTGTAATTGCCCTTTTTCGTGTGGAATAATATTGTTGTGGTTTTAATAAATAAAAAAAAAGACTGTTAAGTCAAAAAAAAAAAAAAAGAGCCGATTCTACTTTAGAGATCTTCCTTGTTTTCACAGTTCACACCATAGCCCCAACCTTTGGATTCAAATCGAATTCATAAAACAAGGAAATGGTATACATAGTGAGTAGTGATTTTCCCTGTATATATGGAATCACTACTCACACCTATATTTATTTCATATATTTTTAGAGAGAGAAAAATAAAAAAAAATATTATTTAACTGAATAATTATAGATACGAGTAATATTAAGTTTATAAAAGATGAATAAATTTTAATGATAATTAGTCTATCATATTTGTAACTTTTTATGTTGTACAGATTAATATTAAATTTAAACAACTTATCACAAATTACATTAACCAAATGTGCATAATTGCTTGACTTAACCCTAGCCCCATTCCTGTTTATGCTTCTACTCGTCGACGTTGGTGGCTGGTTCGTTGGCTTCTGCTTGATGAACCCTAACCAAATGTGTATTAAATAACAAAAACCCGGTAGTTTCTTTTCGTAAGTTCTAAAATAGACAATACACGTTCTGGGTTGATTGAACTATTAGGATTTACATTATTATTTAGTGCATTTGGTAGTTCATACCATTTTAATGTATAGGTTTTTTTTTTCTGTACATTTGGAGATTTTAGGGCTGTTAGAACTTTCATATATTCAGAACCATGTTTGCTAGATCATATCATTTTAAAGTTTATTTGTCATGTATTATGCTTCTTTTGTGTATGTTTATTATAAACGGAGTAGCTAATTTTGCAGCTAAGATGGATAGAATTAGCAAGCTTCCTCTATGCATAATAGAAAACATCTTATGTTTACCACCGATTCAAGAGGCAGCAAGGACAAGTATCCTCTCTAGGGAATGGAGGTACCATTGGATCAAAATTCCTAAACTTGCATTTATTGAGGATACATTTCAAGTATCGACTGATGGAGCTGAATTGTCCGTTTTGGAGCAAACCTTTGACGAACCAAGTGACAGGAAAGTAATGACCAAGAGGTGTAAACTTTTATATGCTATATACCAAGTTTTGTTATTGCACCAGGGTCCAATCCATGAGTTCACCCTTTCTATGGCAGTAGATGGCTCCTGTGTTGAGATTGACCACATACTACTTCATTTGTCGAAGAAAAATACTCTTAAGATATTAAACCTTGACCTTAGGGGGAACTATTCGTTACCCTCATCTTTCTTCTCATTACACTATATAACGGAACTCCATATTACTTCTTGTGTTTTTGACCGTCAACCATCATCCAATGGATTTCGTAGCCTTACAACTTTAAATTTGCAAGAAATATGGATCAGTGAAAAAGCGCTTATGCGTCTTTTATCAAGTTGTCCATTACTGAAGACATTGACTATTGTAAGTGACTAAGTTCATAATAAAATAGAATGTCATTCCTCATGGTGTTTCATAACTTAGCTATATATTGTAATTTTTGCAGATGAGTGATTATGGAACTATCGATGTCTTTGGAGATTTCACCATTGTTGATTTCTTTGAGTGTTTACCAAACATTGAATATTTGTCTGTTTGGTTTTCCATCTTTTTGGTAATTTTATCCAAACTAGGGTTTATCACCCGCCGCGATGCGGCGGGGACCTAGAAATTAAGACGTAACACATATGAATAAAGCTTAGGTTCAAAACGTTCATAAAGTGTTATTTGGCGGTACGACATATGTGTGTATAAAGGAACTCCTTAATTGATGACATTTCGAATAGTCCGTCTATATGAAATATAACAAATGAAAACATAGGAAAAAATACAGGCCATGAGAAATAGGTGAAGAACGTCACCATGATGTGTCACTTTCTTAGCATCCTTCTAAATATACAACATCTAAACCTTTTAAAACACATGAATAAAAAACAATACAATTGAGTAGAAACAAAGGAAGCCTAAATAATAAAAAATAATAATAATTACTTAAAGCACACCTTTAGACAATGTGTTTGAGAAGAACATATTACATGTACCTAAAAGGGGACCAACCTTGACAACAAAAAAGCATCTGATTTACACCTGTTAGAGGAAATAACACATTTAAAAAAGAGACCAAAGTAAAAAAGAAGATAAATGCCAATGATCAATGAGATTAGAAGCACTTAAATAAAACACAAAAACATATACGTATAAAGTGCTACTGTTGTTACGGGTTAACGTTGGACGTAAAGCTGAAACATAGAAAGCTGGTGTTGCTGCAAACCTGAAACACAGGAGGTAAAATAAAAACAGATTATTGGTGAATTAGCATACGTATGAAGAGATTTGCGTTTTTCGTTTCCTAGGGTGAGTCGTAGAAAAAGAGTCATTGTTCTTTTTGTTAGGCATATTTTTCTTCGAGTATGCGAATGTAATCTCTTTTAAAAAAGAGAGTGAACATGTGATTCCAATGAGTTAAAATGTAGATATCATAAGTACCAGTAAGGAGCTGGTGATTGTCTTTGGACGGAAAGCCTTTCATAATCACATAAATCAAAGTAAAAGTGGGGAATAACATCAGTTTCAGGTGTGAAAGTGATGATTGAAGGCTGGCCTTTTCAAATAGAGGTGTTGTCATTGACAATTTTCATGTACAAACCAGGCCGGAGCTTACATAACTGCTATTTTACCTGGTTAGGCAAGACGTCTCCGGCATATGAGTTAACTTGATTGTTTTCAATCCTTCCACTACAAAACAACCAACAATAATCTTATTTCTTAATCGACAACAATCATAAAAAAGAAAACTAAATCATAAACACTTTCCTTTACTACCTCTGCTAACAGAAGGGGGTCCAAGAAACCAAAAGGAATCCCATATTTGCCATACAATTCAACCTTATGCAATGGAGGCTAAACAGGACGCCACAACGGACACCATACCTCAAATACACGCTACAGCAAACAAACGCAAACCTACAAAGTCCCTACCAGCAGGAATAAACTAATTAACACGTGCACTAAAAGAAGGGCAGGCAAAAAAGGACACATAAGCATCTATTCGAGATTAATAGTAGAGTACAAAATCCCAACATAAACAATTAGAAGTTTATTACAAAAATCCCAACACAAACAATCTTAACAATAATAGAGGTCGCAACACCTCTAAACTTAGCCTTTTATCTAAAATTCTTATATGATAAAAAGGTTAAAACTAAACAAAAAGTTTCTGCCTTATATGTTTATTTGCTTCGGTAACGCACAAATTTGCCTCATCCCATTTCACACCTTTTTTACCGCATCAAGGATCTGATCATACTATCCAACACATAAAAAACATAACTTTATGCCTAAAGAGTCTCCATAACTATCATCAAAATCACTAAAAGCAGATTCAGCCAATCAAGCAAAATATGACTTCCACAAATCTTGCAAATTCCAAACTTTCTGAGATTATGTGAAAGCAAAGCAGATTAGAGGCAACCATCCTTCAGTTTACACACCAGCTAGTGATCAAAAACCCTAAAATTAAACAAATATCAATAATACGATTAGCAATAGATCTGTAATACAGAGGCTTCATCACTTAATGCCTTTGAGAAACAAAATACAATTTTAAGAACAACACATACATTGCGGTTCACCAAACAATTAGAAGGCATCATTCTAATACAAAGTTTAACAAACAATCATTTCATTCCACCACAAAGATCTGAAAAACAGAGACGTAATCAACAAAAGGGTAATCAGAATACAACTTCATGTAACCGATTCTAACCTTATCCGCCGACGTCCCATCTTGTCTGTCACCGATCTGGTCAGAATATGCTTCTGAAACATAGCCTCTAAATATTCTCACCGGAGTTCACCGGAATTTAACCGGAAGTCGCCTATTCATCATTCCAACAAAAATCAACCAATCAGACATCATTGTATGTCGATCTAGCTGGAAAAGAACATGCAGCGGGAAAGAAACTTACCAGATGTTCGTCGGAACCCTGGTCGTTGCCCAGTTTTTCGTCACAGCCACCGTCTGAACCGTAGGTCTCTTGTTCGGAACCAGCAATTCGGCGGGGATAGAAGACGACCATGTAGGTTGCGTAACCGGGCATCCCTCTCTCTCTCTCTGGTTCTTTGATCTCTATTTTAGCATTTCTCTCTCTATGTGGGTTGTAAGGAGTTGGAAGCCATGGGAAGGATACACTGTGCAACAACACAAGAAAGTGTTAAGCATGATGTACAAGACTACATAGCACTAACATGTTACAAATTTATATTATACAAGATAGATCCATCTAACTGAAAAAATATACATACAACTGAATCGAGGCTTACCGGAATTCGTGCAGGAGTTAACCGGAGTCTCGTCAGAACCCTAGCTCGCACCGCCTCACCGGATTCCTTGTCTTCTGCGGTGTAGGTAGGGGTACAACACTCACCGATGCTGAGAAAACGCCGCCAGATCCGCCGTGGCTCCGGTGGCTGGCCACTCTGTCTGTCGGTGTCGCATACTCTATCTCTCTCTCCCAGACTTTGTATTGTATATATTGTGTGGACATGTGTATAAACCACGTCCACATATTCCATATTTTTTTTGAAAAGCACCCAAAGCCTTGTGTACAACCCACTGAAGCTGAAAGTAGTTGCTAATTTATATAGGTGTTAATGGTATATGCTTGATTCTATTTTGGTCTTCTAATTAGTTATATTACAAATCTTTGTTTTGTTTATGGTTTAAGTTGTTTCTTCCACTTCCGAAAGAGCTTCCAACAACAACATTGGTCCACTTGAAATACCTATTTATGGAATGGATATGGTTAAGGCACAAATATGCGGTATCTTTTCTTGTTCATTTGATCAGAAGCTCTCCAAACCTGGAGAAACTTAAGCTAGAGGTAAATAACAAGAATCTATGTATTCTACATATCTATTTGTTTTGATTCTTGTGTCAAATTACACTCACACAAGACACTTGGTGTAGATTTCAGTCGATGATGACTTGTTTGATGAATCTATTACGGGCTTCGTTACGCTTGATGATTATTCAGATATTATGTTGGAGTATCTTAACGAATTGGAGATTCTACATTTTAGCGACGCCGATAATGAGTTGGATTTTGTGAAGCTTATATTGGCTAAGTCACCTGTACTAAAGAAGGTGAGAATACTCCTATGGGATCAATTTGATAAAGATGAAAGATTGCGGATTTCACAAATGTTTTTACACTCCCCATGCGCATCGCCTGTAGTAAAACTCAGTGTAAGTTGAAATCCACTCATTTGTAGCACTTGGGGGTTTTGTTTGCTGTTTAGTGAAATGAACAATTTTGTTTCTACCTCATATGGGATTTTGACAATTATGATCTTTTGCAACTTGAATTTGTTAAAATGTTATTTTCCACATGTATTAGTGCAAAGGGCAAGATTGTGACTGGGGACAAGATTGCATTGTTTCTGTATCGAGTCAGATAGTTTGTTGAGGCATGTGAGAACTCTATGCTTGAATTCCTCTGTGTCCTGTGGATAATTGCAGTGGTAGGTTCAGAAATTTTTTCTAGTAGGTTTATTTTGATAGATTCTTACTTTTTTTTTTTCCAAATCATACAAGGTTTTCACTGATTGTCACTATATTTTTCAAACTGAATGGGTAGGAACCCACAAAATGTGGATATATTTTTCCTCTTTTCTTTTCTTCTTTTTTTTCTTTTTTTTTGTTTTTTATTAATAGCACTTTCCAGCTCAAACCTTTTTTTTCCTTTATAATCTACGTGCCCCACATGCTCAGGATTTTCTGTCTGTCGCACCTATTGAAGGCTTGGGGCAACACATGTCGGCTGTGGAATACCGTGCTATCCTTAGATACCGACTGATGATTCCTTTGTTCCCAGTTGACGAGCCATGTCCGGTATGCCGCAAAGCGTGTTTGGATTCTTTCGGCGAGCATGCGATCCATTGTAAAGAGCTACCAGGGTTTAAATATCGGCATGATTGGGTGAGAGATGTGTTATGTGATGTTCTTAAACGGGCCGGGATCTCTGCCAAAAAGGAGGCTCCAGTAAATTTCCTGACTGACCCCTTAGAGGGGAGGTCCACTTTACGCCCGGCGGACATCCTTGTGTTTGGTTGGGAAGGGGGGAAACATGCCTGTGTAGATTTAACTGGAGTCTCCCCACTTGTCGGGCTCAAGGACAAGGGCTTTGTCGTAGGGCAAGCGGTGCTCAAGGCAGAGGCGAGCAAAGTGGCAAAACATGAGAAAGCCTGCCTGGAGAATCAACATGTGTTTGTCCCGTTTGCGTTTGATACCTTTGGTGGTCTTGCTCCTGACGCTGTGCGACTTTTGAATCGGGTTCAAAAAGTCGTTAATAGTAATTCTTCGTCGCTAAAGGTTTCAAACTTTGTATTTAGTAGAATCGGTTTTTCTATTCAAAAGGGGGTGGCGGCGCAACTTGTTGCCCGACTACCTGCCATTGCTTTGTAAAAAAAAAAAAAAAAAAAAAAAAAAAAAAAAATTACGGATATGGTATATACCAATTCTGATGTGGATGCTCTGCTAATTATCATCGAGTATTTTAACTCAACGAAGACTAACTAATAAGTTAATTGAAGAGAATAACTTGCAACAAAAACAATGGACATATAAGCAATTCTACAATGCACATTATACAAATTTATTACAAAACTTATGATACAAAAGAACTTATACAAGACTTTTGTCCGTCGTTTAAAAAACAATAATAAATCTTACAAAATAAATAAGAACGGGATACTCGAGGATCGACCTATCTGTCCCTCTTAGACCATGTGTAGTGGTTAAACATTATAATGCCCCCCACCATGGGGCGTTTTGCGCCATGTGACAGCCCAGTCAACAAGGGGCATTATACCATAAAGTGGTGTAGTGGGGCATTATTCAAATAATGCCCATGCAATCATTTCCCAATTATTTTTTTTAAACTTTAAAAACTTTATTAAATAAAAAAAAATACAATACTAGAAATAAAAAACATAAAATCCGGTTAAATAAAAAAAATACAATACTACAAATAAAAAAATTAAAATTTGAATTAAAAAAAAAACACTAGTTTTCATCTTCGCTTTCTTCACCCTCGTCCTCCGTTTCTTCCTCTCCCTGAGGTGGTACATACCGAACCGACCATGCGTGGTGTAGCAAATCAACCATTAACTGGGAATGGTACGGTTCGTAACGCAACTCTCGCGCATTATTCACTCTTTCTTCTATTGACGCCTGTGGATGCTCCTCTTGAACGGCTTCTGGCACATAATTCTGGCATATTGCCTTTCCTTCGTCTTCCAAAATCATGTTGTGCATGATTATACACGCGTACATAGCATCTCTCATTTTTTGCTTGCTCCATGCACGACAAGGATTTCTCAAATAATGCCAGCGTTGTTTAAGAACCCCAAAGCATCTCTCAATGTCTTTTCGTGAAGACTCTTGAACCTTTTTAAAGTATGCTCTTTTTTCATCGAAAGGATCACTATACGTCTTCACGAAAATCGAATACCTAGGATATATTCCGTCGCTCAAATAATATCCATGAGGGTAGTAGTTTCCATTTGCGTAAAACGACGCTTTAGGAGCTTTGCCAGAAATCCACTCCTCTAACAGCGGAGATTGTTCAAAAACATTGATATCATTGCATGACCCGACCACGCCAAAGTAAGCCGACCAAACCCAGAGATCCTATGAAGCAACCGCCTGAAGAATAATAGTGGGTCCTTTTTTGTCACCCCGTGTGTGTTGGCCTCGCCATGCAGTCGGGCAGTTATTCCAACGCCAATGCATGCAATCTATGCTCCCGATCATACCAGGCAAACCATGCTCAGCATTATGTACCTCGTAGATCTTTTGAAGGTCGTCCCATGTGGGCGTTCTAAGATAACGCGCACCGTACACATCAATTATACCTTTATAAAAAAACATAGACAAAAAAAAAATAAATTATAGGAATTGTAAACATAGACAAAAAAAAAATGAAAAGTATACTCGATGTTAAAAAAATAAATTGTAAACATACTCGATGTTTAAAAAAAAAAGTAAAGTATAGGAATTTTACCGCGACAAAAATGCTCCAAGCTATCTCTCGTTGTTTTCTCCGCCATTTTTAGATACTCGTCATTGATGTCGGTAGTGTTTCCATAAGCAAGGATTCGTAACGCCGAGGTACACTTTTGGATACCGGTAAATCCAAGTTCCCCTCTCGCATCCGCTTTTTGTTTAAAATAATCGTAGTTGGCTTCCAAGTCGTGGACTATGCGTAGAAATAACCGCTTACTCATTCGGAAACGACGCCTAAACATTTCGTTCGAATATGTCGGCTCCTCATCAAAATAATCTTTCATCAAACGATCGTGTGCCCCGCGTCGGTCTCGTTCAATATAACCTCTTTTACCTTTTTTTGCTTGGGGGCGACGACAATGCTCGACATATCTCATCGCTAGTTTACAAGCACCCGTAACCGCCTCTTGCTCAACCTCCTCATCGGTTGAACCATCGCCATCCGCAAAAAACTCGTGGTAGCAATAGTTTAGCATGGATGAAGAACTAGGAGAATCCATCAAGTTTTTTATAAAATGGTTGTATTTTTTAGAGGGTTTTTGTGATTTTTTTGGTTGAAAATGAATGAGTATATATATATATAGGGGGGAAATGAAATTAAAAAAAAAAATAAAACTAGCCGTTTAAAAAACTAGCCGTTGAGAGTTGGGATTGGGCATTCAACATCGTTCCAGCGTTTTAATAAACACGCCGGGCTAAAATTTTTTCAAAAAAAACGCCCGGAAACGCCCCATGTGGTGGGGACCTAGGCGTTTTCCGGCGTTTTTTTTGAATTTTTTTTAAAAAAAACGCCCCATTACGGGGGGACTTATAATCATGGATCAGTGGTTTCTTACAGAAACAATCTTTATAGGAACAATCTTTAATTAATCATTGAGGTACTTGATATACACGAGTGATGAGATCCCAGGCGTTTAAGTATAACTTAATTAATTTAACTATTGTTAAAACAATCAGTTGCTTGTTTTTATCTAATCTGGACCAATGCTATGATGTAGTATTGAATGTTTGTTTTTATCACCTCATGTGTGTTTTTTTTAAACGGGCACCAAGTTAATCAAACTATCTTATGTTATGTTTTTTGATTGGTTGCTTTTGAGAATATTTATTTTGAAGGGGCTTAACTTTAATGTTATTTTGGCTTAAACCTTGGTCTAACATTTTTTAAGTAATTTTCTTTACACAAATAACAAATATAATCAAAATTAATTAATAGAAAACCACTTTTCGTCCTTTAGGTTTTTTTTTTCAAACTTTCACGTCCTTTAACTTCATAAATTACAACATTGATCATTTATTTTAAAGTTTGCAACATATTTTTGTCCTTTACATTAATGAGCGTTAAATTTTGTGTGTAAAATGACAATATTACCCTTAAATAACTAAAAATTCTTTATGAAAAGTGTTACATGATCCATAAATTATTAGAGTACGTAAATTACATTTTTCGTCCTTTAAGTATAATAAATCATTACAGAAAAAGAAAACAAAAGAATTTGTGTATATAAAATCTCATTCAAACAAAATACAATTTACTTACCACGTGTATGAAAAGCAATCTAAACGGTTCAATACTTGCGTTGCTATGTGGCATGAGCTCAAAGGTGATGTTAGGGATGAGCTCGGTACCGAAACCCCCCAAAAGTGGGTACCGGTACCAAATATACCTGGTACGACACCGGTACGGTACAAATATTTCAGAGTAAAAACCGGTATCGAAAATGTCAAAAGTCGGTACCGAATGAGTACCGAATCGGTACCGAAAATGAACCCGGTTTGGTAAATTCGATACTAGTACCGGTGCCATTTGCTTATCCCTATGTGGTGTTACTATTCATTTGGTTGTGTTTTTAATATATAGGTAAATAGGTAAATGCCATAAATTACAAGTTATTTTCTTTATATTTATTAATAAACTAGATGGAACCCCGCCGCGTTGCGGCTGGGGGTTTACAAATTAAGTCTTAACGTATACACAGGCTAGATAGAAGCTAACCAGCGTTGCGGGGGAGAAGGTTAAATAACACTAAGCATTAACCATGCAAAACCTAGAACAATACAAATGCCATTGACCTTCTACACGCTTTTATAAAGCTTGTTTGAATCATCATCACTTGATAATAACAACCCATCTTAAACTGAACATGTTCTTCCATCTACTTAGCACCCTCCAATGGTCTAGCTTTAAACTATACAAAACTTTGTTACAGATAGTGCACATTATTTTTGGTTTATATCTCTTCCATTTAGGTTAAACACTTGTGCTGTGATTTGTCTTATTCAAACTTAGACATTTCAGTAGACCTGTAAACGAATCGAACGTTCATGAACTTGTTCGGCGGGAAGTTCATTTATGTTCGTTTATTTAATAAACGAACGAACACAAACAAAAAAAATTGTTCGTTTAAATAAATGAACGGACATGAAGACACCTTGTGTTCGTTCATTTATGTTCATGAACGTCGTTTAAATTTTAGTAAATACGTAAATAGTTAGATTTATATAAATATTAGGTTTTCTAATTACTTATATTAATATGACTAATTAGTATATTTATCAACTCTAATTTAGATGTGCTTTCGGATGAATTGTAATATATTAGACTTGTTTGTTCAATCATGTTAATTTATGTTTGTTTATGTTTATTCAAATATGTTCAGTTATTTTTTTTTTGTTTATGTTCGTTTGTGTTCGTGAACTATTTGTTTAGGCATTAAACGAACAATGAACGAACACGAGCATGCCCGATTACTTAATGAACGAACACGAACAAAAAAATGTGTTTGATTATATGTTCGTGTTCGGTTAAAGTTAAATGAACGAACACGAATATGCCAACATGCCAATGTTCGTGTTCGTTCGGTTCGTTTACAGGCCTACATTTCAGGAATTTAGATAATAAAACTTTAATTGAAACATATAAACTAAAGGTACCCGTGTTATTGTAAGAGCTAATTGCTTCCTTGGTGACATCGAATCAAGCGGTGATCTTCTTACCGATGAATCAGTGGTTTGAGATTTGACGTTTGCTTGCTGAAACTATCAAAGAAAGAAAAAAAGTCGGATTATTTTTACTAATTAGTTATATTTCAAGAACAAAGGACATTATAACATTTTTAATGGCTCAGCGGAACACACCCCTAACAAAATACCTCCACCTCCCGAGTTCGATCCCCTGGCTCCCCTAAGGTCCAACCCCCCATTTCGAACAAACTACTCCGGGTGGGAGTCGAACCCTACACCTCTCACAGAAGAAACCTCTTAGGGAAAACTCCTGACCACCCCACCAAAGTGGTGATGGCAAGGACATTATAACTACCTGAAACAATAGGTTGTGTTACTGCTTAGGGCTATATAGCCTAGTGGCATCTTAGGGGTGGGGTAAGGTTTTAAGACCAAGAGGTCCTGGGCTCGATTGCCACAATGGGGTTTTTTCCCATATTTATTAGGTTTCCTCCTGAATTCGTGTATAAGCATTATGCCTAGTGGAGATGGATATTATCGGGTGGTTCCGCTGGTGGCATGATGATACTTAAGTGATCCGTTAGTGATCCAAATTTTCCATTCAAAAAAAAAAGGTTGTGTTACTGAGATATCGTAGTCCCAATTTTGCAACTCAAAATTTCAAAAACAGGATTCAAATATTTATGTCTATTTGGGTTTGTTGCGTGGGGAATGGCTTTGGAAGCATGATCCTGATTCGGTTGATGAGTTGAGGGAACTATCTGATCTTCTATCGGATCTTTCTTTAATTTCTTTGGGCAGTAGGGATGATGAGTGGGTTTGGTTGGGGGATCAGTTGGGTTCTTTCTCGGTCAAGTCCGCTAAAGTAGCGCTGGCAGGCACTGTGGAAGATAGTGGCAGGTTCGTTTTTGAGTGGTGCAAATGGGTGCCGTCTAAATGTAATTTTTTTGCTTGGAGATCAGAAATGAACAGAATCCCAACTTCGGATGCGCTCATTAGGAGAGGGATTGATGTCGGGGAGGGTTTATGTCCCCTATGCAAGTCCGAGGTTGAGACGGTGGCTCACATATTCACGTCGTGTGTTGTAGCGGTGGTTCTCTGGCAAAAGATCAGCCGGTGCTGTCTTATCCCCCCAATTTTCGCTTTCTCTTTTAAAGACCTTTTGGAGATCCATAAAGTGGGGAGCATTAGTGTGGGGAGGAAACCGATTATCCTTGGCATCATTATTGTTTCTTGTTGGTGTTTGTGGTTAGCTCGAAATAGGGCTGTCTTCTCGAAAGCCGAGGTAAAGGTGGATAACGTTTTTAGTGAAGTCAAAGTGTTAGGGTTCTTATGGTACAAACATAGATCGAGGAACAACCATATCTCATGGTTGGAGTGGTGTAATTTTTCTATTTTGTAAGATGTTGTTGTAAGGTGTTGTTGTTTCCGGCTCGGTTTTCGAGTTCGGGCTGTTGGTAATGAAGTTATCTTTAAAAAAAAGGTTATTAGTACTCTTGCTTGTCTAAATCTTGTTTTCAACATTTGATGTGAATTAAAAGGATATGTGTATACCATACAATTAAAATTAGTGTCCGACTAACCCCGAGACATTATGCATTAAAATCCCCATAAGGTTTGTGTTAGTCAAGGCCACTTAGGGTGTTAGGGGCGCTCTATCGGTTGGAGTAGTCCCCCCTCCACCCAAGCCAATCCTACTCTTCCATGTTAACTCCTCCCTCTATTTCTTTTTTGGCAAATTGGAAAATAATAATCTCATCTTTCTGAAATTGGCCGATAATAATCCCAAGTCAGTTATTAGCCAATAATAATCCGACCTCGTCCAATTTTTTTGTAAAATAGTCTGCCGTTAAAATAAGCTTAACGAAGTTAAGTGTTTTTACGAATTACAAACCGATGTTTTAGGGCTTTTGATCAGAATGAGGATACGGGTCGATTGATGTAAAATTTACCTCAAAATACTGCCCCCAACCCACGAAAACGGTGCTTCAATTCGGGTGTTTAACTTCCAATTAACAAAATTCAAGCCATTTCGAACACAATTTCGAGGTAAGTTTTACATCAATCGACTCGTATCCTCGTTCCGATCAAAAGCCCTAAAAAATCGGTTTGTAATTCGGAAAAACACTTAACTCCATTAAGCTTATTTTAACGGCAGTCTATTTTACAAAAAAATTGGACGGGGTCGGATTATTATTGCTAATAACTGACTTGGGATTATTATCGGCCAATTTCAGAAAGATGAGATTATTATTTTCCAATTTGCCTTCTTTTTTTACACTCAAATATAAGGGGTGTTCTACTCGTTGGGTAGTCATTTTCATTTTTTTATTTCTAAAAATTATGCATGATAATTAAAGAAATACGTTGAACTAAATAAAACTACATTAAATTAGAAAAAAAAGACATTACATTAATTTAAAACTATGAAATTAAAAAGATAAAACATAACTAAAAATTAGAAATTACATGGCCAACTATATTTTTTCGCTATCTCGCGTTTTTAGGCTAGAATAAATGGCAACATCTCATGTAGAACATTGTTATGTGGCCGATTATACATCGCCATATCCCGATCATACATAACTTGTCTCACTGCCCCATGTTGTTCTGCAACTAACGCTATAGTGTCTTCCTCTCGTTTCTTTCTCATTTCCATCAACTCCAACACTTTTGCTTCTTTCCTAATTTTGTACGCTTCAAACTTCTCGGCCAACCCAGTTGAGCTTTTGTACACTTCGTATTTTTTGTACTTTCCTTAGTTAGAAAGTTGTATTCACATTTCTATTTTTAGAAACCTGTATTCATTTTGTATTCGTATTTCAATTCCAACCTTGTAATCCAAGGCTTTGATCGTAATGGAAATTCATTTTTACACTTATACTTGTTATACTTGTATTGATACGCAATCACACTTTGGATACACGTTTACACACAACCTAGACTTAGCATACGCTTTAATCATCATTCATATGTTGCACGGTATTTATACGATACTTTGATACACTTTGATTACCTAAAAAAGGGCTAAAATACAAGTTTACGGCATAAAATAACATAATTACAAAGTTCAGGGGCCAAAAATGAAAATCTGCAGACTGGATTACCAGGCGCCACACGGGAGAATCCAGATCCTCCCCAGTGACGAGTGGGAGAGGTCAGTCTGTAGCAGTCCACAGCCAGCTTGCGGGGTGGTCCATTTTTGCCACATTTTTCACCTCCAATCACCTCCTAACTCATTAAGATTAATCAACCCCATTATAAATAAGAGCCTCCATACACTCCTAAACACTTTCCAAAAACTCTAAACACTCACAAAGCATCAAATCAGATTATACTTGTGTTCAAATCAGTGAGTTTGAACACCTTTCTTCTTCATTTCTTCATGATTTCTTCCTTCATTCCACATGGATAACCTCTAGGAATGTTTCTACAAGTTTACCATGGTAAACTAAGTTGGAACATCACCGCATTTGAGGTCCAAAGTTGGATTTAATTTCTGTTTTGTTATACTTTCAAACTCCTTTACATTTTCAACACCTTTCTTAGATGAACATGAGCCAAACCTTGTTCCCAACAAAGTTACATGTTGTGGGGCTTGAGTTAAGGTAACATTCCAGAAAGTTTAAGGTGCAACACCTCCAATCTAATCAACCTAAGTCATCAAGTACACTTACTAGTAACAAAGTGTCCAAGCTACACCAAGTCTCCAAACATTTACCATGATTGGAATGCACTAGTCTAGCTTGAGTCTCACTTGGTTACTTGATGAATTAGATGAACATCTAACTAAGTAGCTTCCAAGAATCAAAGTAAGTTAATCCCACCTCGCCTCCAACATTTGACATGTTGGGTATGACACGCCCGTGTTATCCTTACTTGGCTACTTAGAAAATCTAGTAATTCATTTATTTATGTTCCTATGTTTCATGACCATCCGAATCATGCTTGTGATGATTTCTGTATTGGTGAACATTAGGGTTACTTGATTCATCCAACCTATGCATGACCATGTTTGACTAACCTAACACTTGGACTACTAACAAGCTAAATAGTTATATAGATATATATACATATCTATAAAGTAACCAAACCTAAGACACTAATCGATCCATGGTTTGATGTCAAGTGGAATATGGTTAAATTATCTTTATGTATACTCCTTGTAATTTGGACTTCCAATAGCCAAACTTGAGCCTATGAAGAACATTACACTATGGTGTCCAAATTCGGGTATCTTGTCACGATAAGTTTTTATGTATTTTGCTACAAGTAATCATCTTGTATCCGATTCCAAACTCCCTCGAACTCATACGACTCATTCATCCCTGTAGGATAACTCGGTGGTCTCACTCGACTCTCAAACACATCAACTCACGAACGCAGGATTTACTATGCAAACCATGAGTATACTCGATTCCATTTACCGTTTTACACACTTTGGGTGCAAAATGTACACATTATACAAATCACATATTCACGATTAAACTTATTCACATAAACACTATATCCGTTAAACACATGATACTTGTTATATTCTTGTTATTACATGCTATGTTCAAATTTGTGTTCGATATGCTCATTAACTTTGCTAGCCTCCCTTAACAATTATAACGCTACAGGATTGACGTACCGCCCGTATTCTTGTGGTATTGTTAAGTAAACTAATTATGACCTTGTTGTTTCAGCGAAAAGGGTGCGCATGATTGCGGTATACTTTGGTTTGACATATGCTTAACACATGCTAGTATGATAATAAACAGTGTATGCAATTTACCATGTTGGATCTGACACAACTTTTAGACACTATTATGCTATGTATTCAAACTTGTATACTCACCAACTTTTGTTGATTTTATTTTAATACATGTTGTAGGAAACTAGTTGATGCCAAACGAAGAACGTACTTAGGGTGGATTAGAAACACACCTAGACTTTTAGACTTATGTATTTGTTTCATGTTGTTACGTTATTTGCAACTTGTTATACTTTCCTTTCCAAAAGATGTATTTCCATTTTAGTATTAATGAAATTTGAATTTCTTAATTATTGTCACAATTAGTAAATTATGATGTCTCGAGCAATCATGTTTTCGTCTGACTCTGATGTTTCCGCCATCAGTTGGGGTGTAACACCTTTGTGGTCATTTTGGTGCGGGGTTTTCGTTTATGTTGGGTATAGAAATTGTGAATTCAGTTTCAGGTGTATCCGTTGGTAGTTACCCAAATCCGATGACTTTCTTTTTTGGCCCGAACTACTACTTTCTTCACCCAATAATGGTACTTACCCAACAATGGTACTTGGGCCCATTTGTCATGTTTTCTAACCACCTCCCACGCCTCAACATGCTGAAAACCACTCCGATATTTTGATTGGAAATCACTCAAGGCCGTTTTCATGACTTCAAGATCGTCACAGCCGCTACTCCGTAAACGATCTTATATATTATAACAAATATAAACGTAAAGATATAAACAAAAATAATGTTATAAAGAATATAAAGTTAAAAATCTTTATACCGCTTGGTGCCAAAGGCCGTTGAAGTAGTTCAATTTACCCGATATAGGTTGCCATTTTAAACGTACTTGATCAACCGTTCAGGTGCTTTCGCCAACTGTCTCATTGTAATGGTCGAGAATTTGTTTCTAAAAACCTTCACGTTATTGTTGTTTGCCTTGTTCCTTATTTAACGAACAATAAACCCATGCCTTGGCTAATGTCTATTCTTGTTTTTCGTCCAATTTTGACGATCCAACTTTCCTCCCTTGCTTCTCGGTTCACTTGCTCCACCAGTATCTTCGTCTTCATCTTCATATTCGTCTTTGCCAAGATCTTCAAATTGAACGTCATCCAAATTACGTTGTTCTTGCGTTTCGGGCACAACATCTTTATAGTCGGCGCCATCGTAAATCGGGAGCGAGCATTCCATATTCTCTCGTGGTGATTGAATTGGTGGGCTCCTATATGCAAACGGGTCGAATTCGGTTTGCGCTTCCATGGAATATTCGAACCGACTGGGAGCGACCCTTGTTTGATCGCGTGGGTGTGAAAATACTTGTCGTGGAAAATTTAGTTGAGATTGGGTGTAAAAAGTTAGTGGTGAAGCTTAGGAGTAAAGAATTGAGGTTGAGGGTGTTGTGTATACCCGATTGGGGATTAAAATCGGTGTACACAGACTGCTTGAACCGCCTCGCCTCGTATGTGAGACGCGCCTCCTCGGGTTCGAACCCGATCCTCGACTAATAGAAAATTTTTTGGTGGCATCAACTTCTTTTTGTTTATATATTGTATGTTTGGTTTGTATTATTTGGTTGTGAATGGTGTTTGGTTTTTTTGTCCCACGCTTCCGCTTCCACTCACATTCAAGCACCACAAGCCATCTTTTATCCAATGACCTGGTTTCGAGACATTTGACCCCCTTTCTTTCTTGGAGCCGAATATGGTTTTGTTGTTGATATGTGGTATTAATCTAGTAGGTTTTAAAAGTCACCGATGTTCGTTGGTCATCGCTTGCCAAAAAACGAAGTTGACAACAGAGTGAACTCTTTGAAGGAAGTCGTTGGTGTCTTGTTTGGTTGACCTTGTTATTTAGAGCCCTCAATAGAAACAAATCATCGGATTATCATTTTTATGATTATATACGTTTGCGTGTATATAATGAAGCACTCAAAACTTTTTACATGTTGATTGAATCGATGGACTTGCAAGGTCAAAATTTGAACATAACCTAATTTCAGTTTTCGTATTGGATCAGTACCCAAATAGAACTCTGAATCATATTTCTAATCGAACTTGAATTCGTGGTTTTCGAATCGACTGGACTAACATCCAAATTCAAACTATATACACATATATATTTTTTTCATATATCATTATTATTTATTATTTATTTATATTTATATACACTACAAAAACCATGAGGGGAAGCTGACTGATACATATATATTTTTTCGTATATCATTATTATTTATCATTGGTCAATTCTTTTTGCATTTAATTTTCAAACATTCAATTTCGCTAACATATGTGTTTAGCCCCTTTGCTTTTAAAAAACTTTTATTTAACTGTCTGACGCTTCTCCATTGGTCTAGCCAAATTACGATTTTGCCCCATTTAAATTTACAGTTTTGCCATTGGTTTTTTTCCCTCCCAACCAAATTACAAATTTGCCATTAGTTCAAATTTACAGTTTTGCTATCGTTTTTATTTTTTTCTGTCAAATTACGATTTTGTTTCCAGTGTAAAATTACAGTCATGCGATCGTTTTACTTTTTTTTTTTTACAAAACTATGGTAGTGTTTTGTTTTAATTGTTTGACTCAGTGTAATTTTATTCATGCCAGACACGTTCATTTGTCCTGAAAAAGTACAGTTTTGCCCCTAATTTAAAATTATAGTATTTCTATCGTTTTAGTTTTTTTAAGCAAAAGTATTGTAATGTTTTGTTTTAATAGGTTGACTCGATGTATTTTTTTTTTGAGATTGTGTTATGTACAGGTAACCGAAACACGGAGATACATGTTATGGGAGAGAAATATTTGGTTTAGTGACTCGGAACGAACGGAAAAAGAAAAAACTAGGTTTCATACAAATTGGCATATTCTAAAGTGCACTTTGGCTAAGCTTTTTAAAACAACTTATTGACTTATTGGCTTTTTGGAAAAGTCAGGATTGAGTGACTTAGTGTGAGAGGGGCACTCCTCTTTTAGGGGAGTGACCTCTCTTACACACACCCAATCAGCACGCGCCACATCAACTCCCCTCTTAAGTCCCCATTTTGCACTCAAACGTTGGCATCACTCCACTCACACAATTATTTTTTTTATAAAAAAAGAAGAAAAAAATATGATTGGTGGAAAAGGGTGGACCCACATTAACAACTAATCACCCCCTCTCTCTCCCCTCTCTCAATCGGTGAATACCCACCGATCTCATTCCCCGATTGCCTTCCCCGCATTGATGGCGGCGGTGTTCCCACTCGGGGACTTGGCTCACCGCTGGGCTCCCCGCTAAGTGCCCCGGACACCCTTATTGACTTATTGTCTTTTCCCCCTCACATACACCCTCATTGCCAAACATTATTTTACAGCTTATGACTTTTTAAAAAGCCAATAAAATAAGCCAGTCAATAGCCAAATATGCCCTAATTCTAAGGGGGTGTTTGGCCTAGCTTTTTTATCTAAGCTTATAGCTTTTTTAGCTTATTTTTACAAAATAAGCATTAGTGGGTGTTTGGTTTAGCTTTTTAAGCTTATGCTTATTAGCTTACATAAGTTAATTTCAAGAAGCTTATGGGTTGATGGTTTTTTAGCTTATTTGAATAAGCTTATTTGAACAAGATGGTTTTTTACTCATTTGCCCTCAAATGGTGGATTAACTCGTTTAAATATGATACACACAATGGTATTATATCCCTTTCCATAATACACAATGGATTAACTCAACTTGTAGAATATAAGCTAATCCAAACACTTAAAAATAACTTATCAAATGAAAAAAAAATAAGCATAAACTACTTTAAAATATAATATAAGCATAAGCCAAAAAAAATAAAATAAATAAAAGCTAGGACAAACACCCCCTAATCCACAACAAAAATACAAAATCATACAACGAAAGCACTAAGCTTCTAGCAACCACCCCTTCATCTCAGGTTCACAGACGAACAACTGAAAGCTCACACCAATGGCGTCCATGATGTCATCATCATCGCCAAATTTCTATAACCATATGAATAACAACAACTCTCTTATTCTAAACACTAAAGTAAGTAGAATTAATTGCTTCATCTCATCTTCCAACAACAACAACTCCGACGAGAAGCAACACCAAGTATCTCGAAGGTATCCTATTCATATATTACAAATTAATCATTCAATGCTCATGAATTGTATTATTCATGTTTCTTTCAGGGAAATTATTTTGAGGAGCAGCGAATTAGCACTTCTCGGGGCCATTTTTCATTTCAGGTATGTGGAAGGAAGAGTGTTTGTTAGCTCAAATTTAATATATTATTCATTGAATAATTAGATTCTGATTCATTTTCCATATCAATTGATTTCGAAAATACTACTTGCAGCTGCCATTGCTGTTCCTAATGAACTTTTAAGCTCATGTTTACCTATTTCAGTATGTATCAGATCACTGATAGAAATTAGGTTTATAGAATTCTTAAGTTGTTGATTCAGTATGAATCAAATCACTGATATAATTTAGGTCTATAAATTATAAAATTCCCAAATTGCTTCAGATATTTCACTAATTCCAAAACTGAGGAGCGGTATACGTTGAAAGAAGTTTTTTAAATTAAGAAATGAGAATTTTCCAATGGAAATTCTGAGTTTTCATGTGTTTGATGCAGTGGAAGTAAACCTAATTACCTTGGTGTACAGAAGAATCCGCCTGCTTTAGCTTTATGTCCTGCGACAAACAAATGTATTTCGACTTCTGAGAATATTAGTGATATTGTACACTATGCACCACCTTGGTAAGATATCGTATGTTGTCATATATTTTGACTTTTAATAGCAGTCGACTTATTTTCATTTTCAATATTTGTATGGGTATATTTGATTTATGAGGGATCGATAACTACAACTAAAACTGTAACTGTTGCTATAAACCGAAACACGATTTGTAATAAAAATGATATAAATCGGTCATTATTTTTTTTTCTGCAGGAACTATAATCCAAAAGAAGGACGGGGAAGTAAGAAACCTGTGAGCAAAGAGGTGGCAATGGAGGAGCTTCTTGAAGTGGTTAGATAATAAGCCTTTAAGCCCCTGATCCTTGGAAACTAGAGGTGGAAAAACGGGTGGGTTGGGTAACGGGTCAAAAAGGTCTCAGCAGAACTTTTTAGTATGGATTGCAACAGTAATGGGTCGGGTCGTGTCGACAAGCAAGCAACTTTTTGTTCATTTTCCTTAATTGTTAATGTGTGTTAAATATATATTAGAAGATTATTAGTAGAGTAAAATGCACGGATAGTCCCTGTGGTTTGGTGAAATTTCACCTTTAGTCCCCAACTTTTCAGAATTACACTCTTAGTCCCTGTGGTTTGACAAGTTGTTACTCGGATAGTCCCTAAAGCGGATGAAGGTTACTCGGATAGTCCCTGTGGTTTGACAAGTTGTTACTCGGATAGTCCTTGTCATTTCATACCCACTTAACCAGAAAAACTAACATCCATTCGCTTTGGGGACTATCCGAGTAACAACTTGTCAAACCACAGGGACTAAGAGTGTAATTTTGAAAAGTTGGGGACTAATGGTGAAATTTCACCAAACCACAGGGACCATCCGTACATTTTACTCTTATTAGTATTAGGGTTTAACTGTATTTAGCCCACGGGTCGAGTCAGGTCTCTAGGGTTTGTTTCCTATATATTGAGGGTTCCCCTTCCATTGTAATTACACAATTCAATTAAAATGTAGTTCATTACTTTTACAATGTGCTTAATTACAGTAGCATATGCCATTAAATGATAGCCCAATTTGAGCATGTAAACATTACAAACACACTTTTAGGCTGCTTTCAACACGTTTTACCTGTTTCCCATTCAGCTTTTATCGACCCGTTTGAGATAAACCACAACCTAAATCAACCCATTTATAAGTAAATGGGTTGAAACAGTCACTTCTAACGTGTGTTATGTGCTCCTTCATTGGTTCAATGCATCTTTTTTCTTATATATCACAGATAAAAACAACAAAACCGGACAACTTCACTCCGAGAGTGGTAGAAAAGAAAGATGATTATATACGCGTGGAATATGAAAGTCCGATTTTGGGGGTAATTTTTAAAATGCCTAATTTTTAAGTTAATTAACTGACAAAAATGATGTGATTGAGTTGGTTTGTTTGGTCTCAGTTTGTGGATGATGTCGAATTCTGGTTCCCTCCTGGGAAGAAACCACTTGTACAATACAGATCAGCATCACGCATCGGCTTTGGTTTCGATGCCAACAGAAAGAGAGTAAAGGTAATAAGCCTTTACTTAATGATAAGGGTCACATAATCCTTTTTTTCATTATTATTTTAGTGTAATTAAGACGTTTGATTATCATAGTTAAATGTATATAAGATCTCTCTCTCTAGGCATTGCGGCTAGCACTAGAGAAAAAAGGATGGGCTTCTGAAGACGACTTTTGACGAGGTCTAGAGTGTTGACTTTTTGTTTGTTGGAGCTTCATGAAGGTGTATAACCACAAAAGATCCAGTACACAGAGGTCAGTCAACAAATGCAAGTCATGTAACGGTAACAATATTGTCGTTTCTGAATTTTATAGTTTCAACAAAACTTGAATATAAAGAGGTCAATTTTTTTATTGTATACCAAGAGATTTCACATTCAAATTAAATCAACAGAATTCGGGGACAAAGTGAAAGTTTCATTCTCAAGAAAGACTAAAAGAACCTTTAGGATACCACTTATATATAATGGAGAAAATGACGAACAGTTTATAATTATTCTAGTAGAGTAATTATGTGTTATTACTCAGTTTGTTGCTCGTCTACCTGCTATCCTTATGTAATTTGCCCTGATGATTGGAATGAAACCATTGTCATATTTAAGAAAAAAAAGTTGAATTAACAACTCAAAAACAGTGATATCAACAACAAACTGAGTTTGAGCAGAAACTAAAGATCTCTCATCCATCAACACATCAGCAGGAACAATAAGACTACGGTGAACTAACATTAGCATATCAGCAAATACATTAGGTACGCATCAGGACTAGGAAGAATTGCAGCTTATCATTCTATATATGCAGACTCTATCTGGATTAAAATCAACCCTTATTCCATTAGACTGCAGCCTTGTTGTGATGAGATTCAGAAGCTAGGGGAAGAGGAGGATTTCTATATCAGTTTTGAATGAGAAGCTGAGTACAGACATAAGTCACATAACGCACATATAACGACCTAACAGACCCCATTGAACACATTAACCCTTTTAGGCATATCCATTACCGTACACCTAAGGTTGCTCTCAATACACCTGCAAGGCCATGAAATCCTTCCAAAATCCACTAAGACTAAAGGGTATGGAGAGCCCCATCCCCATGAGGATGGACCGCCACGTAGGCGCCACATCACCATCCCATCCCATCCCATCCCATGGAGGATGGGCCTCCTTGCATTTTGAGGGGGGTGGAGGATGGGCCTACCGGCCCTACCCCACCTAATTATTTTATAATTTTCTAACTTTTTTTTTGTTAACTTAACAAAAACTTCATAAAAATTAAATAAAATTAAAACATAAAACAACATAATTAAATTCATTTAATAACATAAAAAAAATACATTTCCGAAAAATTAAAATTACTAATCCTAGAAACGGAAAACATAAAAACGAAAAAAAAATAACGATACGATTAAAAAAGTAAACAACCTACGATGTCCATTTTTTCTTAACCTTCTGTTTCATCCTCCGGTAAACCTCGCGTTCATCCTCCGGAACCAAGTCGAGATCCAACCTCATAATCCTAAAATCCTCCGCTCGAGCATAGTCGGCCGACAAGGTTTTCTTGTAACTATATTTTTCGGCCGCGAGCTCTTTGAGCGAACGGAATTCGGATATCAACTCGTCCATTTTCGAACCCGCCCCGGAAGATGTTTGGCTCGAGCCGCCCCCTTTTCGCTTTCCGGCCGCCTCTTTTTTTTATTTGTCCCTTCCGGGGGGACGTTCCGACTCGTGAACGGGCAACACATCCTCGTCATATTCCGGGTCGTCGTTTATGTCGATTTGACAACGAGCGGTGGAGCCTCCCGCACTATAACTTCCGGACGCGGAGGTTTTACTCCGTTTGGCGGTTGCGACCTCATTTGTAACCGGCTTCCATTTGTTTTCTTTCTTTAACATGTTCCATGCTCGGAGGTGTTGGAAAGGCGTTGAATTTTTAGAATCCCATTTAGCCAAAGCAAGGTTAAGAATGTCCTCGTCGTTACTCCCACTAGAAGGATTAGTGTAAATTTGGTTATAATACCCGCTAAAGGTATTGATGGCCTTGCTCATTTTACGCCACTTGCCCGAAACGGAATCGAGATCACGCATCGGGCCTTGCTCCATAATCCCCGTTAAATCTTTCCATTATCGTCTTCCAAAAACTATTACCCGTTTGGTTGTTCCCTAAATTTGAAAAAAATGCATTAGTAAAAATAAAAAATAAATCTTTTTAAATTGAAATTAAAAAAATAAACTTTGGTTCATACCGACAATCAGGCAAGTTGAGGACTTAACAAACGCCATTGCTAGCGCCTCCTCTATTTTTGTCCAAGGTCTCGGCTTTGCTTTCGAGCCGCCTTTGGTTTCGGCTACGGTTTCAACCGCCTTCCCCTTCCCCTTGTTTTTTTTTTGCGCTTGAGCTCTTGAGGTGGCGATTCGGGGACAAATTCTTCATCATCGTCAAGTGGAACCGGGTGTTGCACTTGGGATGTTGGCGGTTGCGATTGGAATTGCGCTAGAGATTCAAACTAGTTGCGTTGCATCATTTGTTGGAGTGCTTGGTAATGTTGCATTTGTTGAACTTGAGACATTTGTTTGAAGGCGTTGGGTGATTGTTGGAAACCCGAAAACGTAAATTGCGGAGACACCCATGAAGGATCGATAGTCGGAGTGTAAGCGGAAGTCGAAAAAAAGTTAGGTTCGGGTTGGGATTGTTCGGGTTGGGGTTGTTTGGGTTGAATGGATTTATGATTGTATAAAAAAGATGGAGTATTTTTTATAAAATTGGATGAGAATGGGAGAAGTATTGAGAATTTGATATAAAAATGGATGAGATGAGGGGTATTTATTTAAAGTTAAAAAGGTTTTTTTTTTTTTTTTTAATTAATATAGCCGTTAAAAAACGGCTAGATTTTTGAATGTTGCCCCGTCGTGAACGTCGTGTGGGAGACGGATGGGACGAGCCGGCCCTATGGGGGGCGGTGTGGGGGTCCGGCGCTGGGCCAGGCCGGGCCTAAGCCGGCCCCCATACCTTCTGGTCTAACAAAGGTGGGGTCACAATCAGACACCCATGTAACTTATACACGGTATCCAAGAATACCTATGCCACATCTTTAGCAGAATAGGGATGACTCAAAGCCGCCAAATGGCAGGATTTGGTCAACCTATCTACCACAACAAATATGTCCTACCCATTGGACTTGAGTAGTCCACCAACAAAATCCATAGAGACATCCAAAAGGATCCAACTGGGAATGGGCAAGGGTTGCAGCAAGCTTCGCGAAGCCACATTTTCTGACTTAGCTCTTTTGCACACATCACAATCTCTGACAATGGATCTCACTGTTTTAGCTAACCCTTTCCAGTGGAACATGGCCTTAACCCTTTGATAAGTAGCATGTATACCTGAATGCCCCCCTACTGCAGATGCATGTCTAAGTTAGGCAAGCTAAGTACTGGTGCTGTGGATAAACCCTTTTTCAATCTGTGCTTGTTAAGCCACCACATGCCATTGGAATGCATCCTTCTCAAAGTCCTTGCTAGATGATCGAGATAAATTCTTGTTTCTTTGACCCAAAGTAATGGTAGTTTGTTTGCAGTAACCTGTGAACTGGTTTTGGACAATAGTGGCCGTGTAGTAACAGCTCTTGCTCCAGATGATCCTGCCAACGGCTGTGTTGACCTATCATTTTGATTGAATGGTGATGCTAAGATTACTTCAAATGCATCTTGCATTTTTGCTAAGGAATAGGCGTCTGGAAGTGTGTTTAGTTTAAGTAACTTCACAGGACATCTTATATTCAGTTTCAAGCCTCTTAGAAAAATGCTTATTATATATTCTTCGCAGATTGTTACATTGTTCAACCAAGAAACAAAAGATTTGCAGCAATCTTTGAGATGCGATTATTTCGGTTCGAGTTATGTGGAACTGAATACTAGTTGTTGCTCAAGACACTTAAACCCCTAACAAATTCTCCAAGGTTAGACCTAATCTCAGAGAAAGACCGCTCGTTTGTAACTCTGATATCCTCAAACATCTTCTCCATCTTGTCAACTGCAAAAGAGTCTTCTCATGTTCTTTAATCGCCATTGCTGGTTGCTGCTGCTGGAAATTGCTTCCCTTGAATTGTCGCTGATAACTGTGGTTGAGATTTGAGAATTGCTGTTGGCGATTGTTGAATAACTCGTTGCTGAAAATCGCTTGTTGCTATGAATCACCGGTGGTAATCAAATTCTCCATAACTCACGTCGATGAGGAAGGAGTGCTTTTATACCATTGTTATGATAACAAAAGTTGATAGACACGGTAAATGCACAAGAAGTATTCAGAAAGATATGGGATCAAATCCTGAAAGTACACTTGGGAGGTGGTGTTTGTTTTTCTAAAAAAGATTTGCGTAGTGCAGACTATTTGTTTTTCCGAATACGTTTCATTAAAAAACGTCTGCGCGAGCTCTTCTTGGTGCAGACTTGGTCCAACCACTTTTAAGATTTTCTAAGGTCTACACAGGGTTAAACACCACCAGTACCACCACCGTCCACCACCATCACCACCACCGTCCACCACCACCAACCACCATCCACGTCCACCACCACCGTCCGTACGTACACCACCACCAGTTTATTTTAGAAGTCTACATACGTTAAAAAACAAACAGTTTTCTTCTTGCAGACTGTAGAGGTTTGGTCCACCTCTTCTTTTACAGATGTCTGCAGTGTGGTTAGATATTTTACCTCTTAAAAAACAAATTCTTAACGAACTAACTGTTAAGTTGGTTGAGCACCTAGACCCTTCCAACAAATGCCATTAGCTTAATCCTAACACATATAGGTTAAACAAAAACTGAAAAGAAAACGGTCATACAATTTATGAAGTTTGGAGTAATCTCGGGTGAGAATACCGTAACCCCATGGACATCTGAGTATGAATATAATAAATAAAATGTTGAAGTTGTTTGAAACTTGAAATTATTCAAATTACATAATAGTTAAAAGTGTACTTGAATATTTTATTATTTCAAATCATTTTTTGAGATAAGTTTAACATCGAGTTCCTAGTGACGGGTATCCAATAACCAAATAAAACATGTGAGTACAATCGCAAACACGATGGATTAGTAACGATTATTTGACTCATTCTCATCCCAAGTTAGTTTGTGACTTAGATTTTCTCCTAAAAAATCAATAGATACAATATAAAGTTGGAATATTGGATTTTAATAATTCCAAATATTCGTCATTAGCCGCCAATAGTCCCAACTTCAAAAATAACCACTGACAGTCTAAACTATTGATATATTGGCCACCAATGGACCCTGACTAACAAAACCCTAACGATGTTAGTCTCCTGTCGCCAGAAAACCGTTTTTGGCCAGAAAAAGTTTCTAAAGGTCTGATCTAAAGTTACAAAGAGGTCTGGGACGAAAAAGTTGAGTTTTCCGGCCAAAAAGAAGTTTTCCAGCGAAAAAGGAGTTTTTCCGGCGACTTCAATAATTAGAGCTTTTACTAGAAAAAGGTTCATAAAGGTCTATAATAACGTTAGAAAGAGGTTTGGGACGAAAATATTGAGTTTTCCGGTTAAAAACGTTTTTCTGGCGACAGGAGACTAACGGCGTTAGGGTTCTGTTAGTCAGGGTCCATTGGAGGCCAATATGTTAATAGTTGGGACTGGCAGTGGTTATTTTTTAAGTTGGGACTGTTGGCGGCAAACGACGAATAGTTAGAATTATTGAAATCCAATATTCCTGTAAAGTTTGATGTGTATATACGCAACATGAGAGGTTACACACACGTTATAACGTTTGGTTATGGATAAAGATGGCTTAAAAGAATTGAAGACACATGTTTATCAAACATTATAATCGTGTCAAGCACAAGTTCCACACGGTCGCACTACTCATAGCACACGCTCACGTTAGGCACTGGTCTTACCTATTTATTTTCATCCAACTATTAATTCATAAAATAACACTTCATTTAATAACGTTTATAACCAAACGGAGAATTTAATAACGTTTATATATCATTAGAACGGAGAATTTACATCAATTTCTTATCTAGTTTTTGTGACAGATTTTGTATGTTTATCGAGTGATATTTTTTACGGGGTTGACCAATTTTCTTTGCCTGTATTAAGTTGGGTCATGATTAATAAGTATAAACTAGTGGGTTACACCCGCGCTTCGCGGCGGGGTGACCGATTTTTAATAAATTTTAAACGGAAATGTAGTTGCAGTGATAAAAATAATGTTAATGTCGGGAATTTGATCGATATTGGTTCGGTTCGTTATGGTATCGATACGGTGCCGACCGAGGAAAGTTAAAAAATAAAGTCGTGATAAATACAAAAGGCAGTTGACACGTGTTTTTTCAATTAGTTTTTAAAAAAAATATATAACACGTATTTTATTTTTGTAAAAGAAAAAAGTAAAGCACGAAAGTTATAAGGGATCATAAAACTATTGGGTAAAAAATGTATAATATTTATAGTGAAAGGGGTGAATTTAAAACTTGAAAAAGTAAAAAAAGAAAACAAGAACACGATAGTTGAAACTTGAAAAGTTAAAAAAAAGAATATTGGATTTTAATAATCTCAACTATTCGTCGTTGGTCGCCAATAATCCCAACTTGAAAAATAACTACTGGTAGTCCCAACTATTGACATATTGGCCACCAATGGACCTTGACTAACGGAACTCTAACGTCATTAGTTTCCGGTTGCCGGAAAACGGTTTTTGGTTATAATAAGGTTTCTAAAGGTCCGATCTAAGGTTACAGAGAGGTTTGAGACGGATACATTGAGTTTTCCAGCAAAAAGTTGAGTTTTTCGACCAAAAAGAAGTTTTCCGGCGGAAAAGTAGTTTCCAGTGACTTCAATAATTGGGGCTTTTACTAAAAAGTAGGTTCCTATAGATCCGTAATAAGGTTATAAAGAGGTTTGGGATGAAAAGGTTGAGTTTTCCGCCCAAAAATGAGTTTTCCGGCAAAAAACGTTTTTCCGGCGACCGGAGACTAACGGCGTTAGGGTTTTGTTAGTCAGGGTCCATTAGAGGCCAATATTTTAGTAGCTGGGACTGTCAGTGGTTATTTTTTAAGTTGGGCCTGTTGGCGGCCAACGACGAATAGTTGGGATTATTAAAATCCAATATTCTAAAGAAAAGACAAGTTATGTACTTAAGAAGTTTTGTTTTAGTATATATTTATAATATAGAGTTTTCAATTTGATTTGCGTCATATATCGCTTTGAAGATGATTTCACTTTCAACTCGAATTTTTTTTTTTTTTTTTTTTTTTTTTTTTTTTTTTTTTAAGAAAAAAATGTTTCTAGCAACTTTAAAATTTTATGGAAAGAAAGTATTATCTTTACACATTTAATTACTTATTGACTACTAGTTTAACCCAACTATTTAGTTTCTATCCCACGCATTTATAGTAATTGTGTGGTGTTTGATCATGTCTCCAACACGGAGATTATTTTTATTATCATTAATTGTTGAGTCGTGAAAGAACTTAAAAAGCACTAGTATAACAGTTAAACATTAATCAAACCAAGTGACTTCTCTTGTTTCAATCATACAATTTTTTATGTGAGTTACTGTCTAAAATCTTGGCGATTCGATTTTTGATACTACGAGTTACATATAAAAACAAAAAGAACTACAAGGACACTTGTTGCCTATTAAGTGGGTCTACCGCTGTTCTTGCTTGTAAATGTTATTCTATCGGTTCTCAAAAATTTGGTGATGATACACGTAACGTATAATCTAGCAAGGTAGTTTTATGTTGATTCTTACCGGAGGTCAAAGTATAGACGGTGCCAATGTGTTATAAATAAAAAGTTCCAATTATGACCATTTGTAACTATTAGAATAAGGTCGTTTTAGTTTTAGCTCAGCGTGTACAATTTTAATAGTTCAGGGGCTAAATATCATTGTTGTAAGATGTAACATAAGGGTCGTTAGGAGGTTGTTATATACAGTTGACAGTTGTAATAGTTGGTTAGCGATGAAATGTAGGGATCTTCTTCCCTAATTATTTTCTATCTCCATTTTATCATAACAAATTGGTATCAGAGTTGTTCGATTCTAGGAACGCTCTGGATTCAAACCCTAAATCATCACATTCCGCATTCAATTCGTCAAACCAGTTTACCGATTCGTTCAATTCGTTGAAATTGATCATTAATTCGAACAGTTTCCACTCGATTTCAGTTCAATTCGTGGAAATTGATCATTCTTCCGATTAATTTCAAATCAGCAATTGATCTTTGATTCGATAATTCAAACCTAAAATGGCAACTGGTACTAGACAACATAAATAAATCGATTAGAGAAATCTACGAAGGATAGTTCACAATCTATTCAAACTTAATAGTTCATGTTGGAAGAAAACACAAATCACATAAAAACCTTCACATTCAAATGGTCGAGGTTTGTGTTCAATTAAGGGAGATGAAGGATTTATTACAAAACAATAATAGAGGTGGTGTAGAACAAAGGTTAATGAGATTAGGCAGACTTGATTTACCAAAAATCGGTGGTGAAGATGTAAAAGGATGGTTATAAAAATGTAATCACTTCTTTGCTAGGGATAAGACTCCAGCTAATCTAATCTGAAAGTTCATTATGCTGTTGTGAATTTAGAAGGTGTTGCTACAATGGCATTAAGGTTTTGTCTCAAGTCAAGATAACGATATTGATCAAATGCCATATTACTCAAGATCTATCTTAAATCGGTTTTCAACAAGACTTTCAAGAGCCTATTGAAGAGTAGAAAAATCTATAACCTACAAGATTATTGTAATGCTTTTGAAGCCTTACTGAATAGGGTGACACTATGTGAAGATTATGCTGCAGGCTTATTTGTTGTTGGTCTCAAACCAGCTATTAGATGTTTAGTCAAGATCTTTAAGCCTAGAACTCTACGAGATGCAATTGCCATGGCCAAACAACAAGAGGTAGTCTATTTTACCCTTTTTGGTTACAATGAAACCAAGAAAGCTAACATCACTTTTACTCCTAGTAATACAACCGCACCTGATACTTTTGTTAAACCTGCAACCAACAACTCCATAACATCTTATAAACTAGCTGTTTTCAATTCCACTTCCAATCTGTCTTTGTTATCTACCCCTCCACCTAACAAAATGATTAAACCTATAAGAAGGGTGTCTACAAAACAAGCTTAGGAAAAAAGAGCCATAGGAGAATGTTTTTGGTGTCTTGAAAAATACACTTTGACACATTCATCAGAATTAATTGCAGTGCAGGAAATGCAAATGGATCCTCAAATATCCATTCATGCAATAATAGGAGTTCCTTTTTTTAGTATTATGAAAGTGATAGGCACTATTCGATCTAAGCAGTTGAATATATTGATTGATTTAGGCTCAACACACAACTTCCTCAACTCTAATCTTGCAGCTAAACTACAATGCCCAACAAAAGAGGTATCATCCATGTCTGTCATAGTAGCTAATGGGGATTAGTTACCCTGTGCAACTTTATGTCATAATTTCCAATGGGTTATGTAGGGAGTTTGGTTTAAGTCTAATGTGTTGTTGATACCATTAAGAGAGTTATGTGTGGATTCGAATCCTGGATTGATTCCTTGACCGTTGTATGTGTACGAACACGTGAGTTGTACGGAATCCAATCACGTGTGTGGATCAGACACTCAAGTGTAATTATAAGTTGTTTTCTATTGATACTTTGATAGTACAAAACCATGAAAACAAATGAGCAGAGCTTCGCCTCAAAGTCTGCTCAAAGTTACAAATGACCAAGACCTACACACCTATATATAGTACTGGTGCCTTCGTACGAAGGTGTACGAGGTCCCTTCGTACGAAGCGCCCATTTGTATGAAGCTACTCTAATGTACTTTATGCTTTCTTCTGTTCAGCACCAGTCTTGTCTCATTTGTTTTAGCTACTATACGTGATTGACGGAAGTGATAGACATTATGCACTCACAGACTCCCCCTTGGATATTACTGTAGTCAATCTGGTAGCTTTCTGTCTCTCTTTGAGTCTTCATGTAATGTTGACATGTTCAGCACCACAGACTCTCCCTTTATACTAACAGATTCCCTATGGATCTGCTTTTAGCGATATCTGCTCCCCATTTTGTTTAACTTTATCTTCAGGCTCCCCCTTGCTTTAAGCTTCCGTGCTTTCAGCTACTAGGATCGACACCTATCTCCAACTCTACAAGCTCCTCCAGGATAGTTACCTGGCTCTTTGCAAACTCCCCCTTAAGCTCAGCTATCAGGATCGTAATCTGGATTAAAACCTGCACATCTCAAACCATTTGTAAGATATTTGACAATTCAAGTTTAGGATCAAAAACCTAGCTCTAAACATTTAACATGAATAAGCTGGAGCATTTCAAATATGTGACTGCACAGGACATCGTTTGTTCACAGAAATCTGTTTAAGATCTCCCAAGAACGATTGCCTGGTCTTAAACACAGATATTCAAAATTAGTAACCTGGCTCTAAGTATAAATGTAACAATATGTAATTTTCCAGAATTTCCTGACTCTTCTCCTCCTATCAAATAACTTCATGTTTGACAATTTTAAACAACCAAAAATTTCACAATTTATCATCCAAGTCCAACTTAATGACCTTGAAGATTTTACAAACTGTTTTTGAAATTTTTCATTTTAAAAACCTCAAGTATCAAATTAATGAACTTGTTTATTTTCAGAAACATGTTCAGCATACTTGAATTTTTAAACTCAGCTTTCGAACATCGGTTGTCGAAAATAAAGTAGAAACAAAATCTTTTTGTATTTTTCAAAGTTTATGCTAAAACACTCCGAAAATCCTTTTTTAATTTTTCTGAAACAAAAAGCAGTAAAGAAATATTTACAGGCAATATTTTTGTTTGAGTTCGTGTCAGAGGATCATATCAGTTTATGACAAATAACTAGCACCGTTGAGCTATAAACACTTTAAGTTCTAAACGATTCACTTAGATTGTCAGTATACTGATCGACTTAAATTTTTACACAAAGTTTAACTGTTTCGAGATACGAGATTTAGTGTTTGAAGAACTTAACTTATTCGTGTGTCCCACCTCAGAATATACTCCCGTATCAAGATTCCATAGATTCAGTCTTACAGGTGAATATACTATATTAATATCTGTACTCGGGGTTAGTGCGAGACCTTGAGAGCTCAGGTATGAACTATCGTTCAGTCAAAGAGATGAAGGCTCGACTTGAGGTGTGTCCCACTTAGGGATCTTCTTTACAACTGCACTTGATTGATATCTTTCGATATTTTCTCAATTTTTATGAAGAGGGAAAGCTTTTAAAAGTGCATAAAGTATTATATGAAGTCTAGGCCATTGACGCAAAATCAGAAGACCAGGTATAATACCCCAGATATCAAACAGCATAAAAACCTAGTATCTCAGAACTAGGTAATCTCCCTTTATACTAACAGATTCCCCGTGGATCTGCTTTTAGCGATATCTACTGTCACACCCCGGCCGCGTATAACATGCAACCGCGGCGGAAACGCCGGGGAGTGTTGGGACAGAATTAAATTGTTTCATAACCATGGCATACAAAGTTGTATTTTAGTTATAAACAAGAGTGTTATATTGTCTTAAACAGGAAAACAAAGAGTTCAGAACATAATTAAACTAGTCTCTCTTCATTTTTATTCTCTAAGGCACAGGTCCGCCCTAGTGTCATGATCATCATCCTATGGAACAGCTCCTGAAAACACATGTGAAAGTAGGTACGTCAGCATAAAAATGCCTGTGAGATACATAGGTTTTGTGAAAGTGAGATTCATGACTTGAGTTTAAAGAAAACGTTTAATAACAGTCAGTCATGAACCTTGTAACTTGTTTTGTTTTGTAAATCGTATGAAAAACGATAAGATCAGATGATATGTATAAATAAATGTAAGGTTAGATGAATAACCTAGTAAAATAAGTATGTATAAGATAAGTTGTTTGTAAAACAATGTCTTGTGAAGAATATGTTATTTGTATAGAATGTAATATGTCTAAACTGAAATGATTTAGATAACGCTACGATGTGTAATATAATACAAGCATTTATATATAGGAAGTACCAGCGACGTATCCACCATGTTTGTATCATATTACATACGCCACGTTACTCAAACCATTTACCCAAACCAACCACCATGTAAATTGTTCATGTATAAACCAATTGTCAAGTGTTATTGTGTAAACCATATCGAAATGTCTATGTTCAATGTAAACCACCAAGTATGTATATCAATGTCAAAATGTTTATGTTTATTGTAGATCATGTAATGTGTACCCAAAATATATCTTGTATGGTAAGTGAGATGTATCAACTAAACCATATGTAAAATGCACAAAACAAGGTATTGAAGTAAAACATGGTTTAAATCAACGTTATGTTTTGTGGAACAATGCATGCTATACTGATACAAACATGTATGCGGTATTGTGAAAATGCATACATCCAAGCCTTGAGACCGTGGCGATAAACCCTTAAACAAATTAATGGTTTATCTAAGTTATGTATATCGAATTCGGTCATTCCTTTCATCCAAACCAACCTAGGATGTCCGGAACGGGAGTTGTCAATTCCTATGGTACCACTACCTACTAACGAATGGCGTGATCAATGTTAATGAATGTATTGTTCCATGTTAAACAAACCAAATGTTATACCAAAATGAAAGCATGTGATGTAAACAATTGTACTAAGTATGCACACAATGGGCATAAATAGCATGAAATGTAATGTGAAACAATGTACTAAGTATGCACACAATGGGTATACATAGCATAAAATGTAATGTAAAATGATGTACTAAGTATGCACACAATGGGCATACATAGCATAAAAACAATGAAATCATGTACTATAAGTGTACTATTGAACATAGCAAGCATATGATATGAAAGCATGAAAGGCACGAAAGTAACAAGTAGGCACACGTGTTTCACCCCAAAATGTTTGGAAAACAGTAAAAGAGGGGTCTATGTACTCACCTGAGATTGCTTTGAAGTTCTGTGTAATAATCACACAATGCTAGAGATCACGGAATATCAAACGACACCTAATAGGTAGCTATGTTAATATGCCGGACCAAAATCGGAAGGATCGGATAGTATGCGGGTTCGTAAACCAAACGAGTATGGAGACTCGTGAAATATGGTTTAACAAAGCCTACATACTAAAATGAAACCTAACCTAAGTGCTTACGATCCATTACGACCCGTTTAGGTAGCTTATGCTACCTTAACGCGTCGTTCGCGTAGAACGCGTTTGGAACGCCTAACATCGTGGCCATAAGGTATAACTCGGAAGGTTATAGCTATGGTCACCTAAGGTGTTTGGTCGGATCCTAATGATCGACCAAATGGGTCGGGTTCGAAAGTATAAGCGATTGTTTAGATCGCTTACCTTACGACCTATATATGCACTAAACTAAAAGTGACGAGCTAAGCATGTTAGGACATGCTTAACTAAGTTTAGAAAACAGGTTTGGCATCAAAACAAACGGCTTTGATGCTCACGAGTAGTTTGGTTACAAAATACGCAAGAATGCGCATTTTGGCCGAAAATACGACTCGTCACTGAGCCTAGATAACGTGGTAATCAGTAGGTATAGTCACTACGGACTATAACCATCGTGATCACGCTCACGTTACGAAGTTCCAATGAACTTCGTGTTGACCATAGGCTGGTCACGCAGAAAGTCAAACAAAACGTTGACTTTCGGACTCGAAAAGCGAATAAAAGAACGAAAGAACACTTACGAAGGGTCCCCGAAAGCTAATCTCGATCCAAGAGCTCAGGTATGAAGCAAAGGCCTCAACTTAGAGCTTTAGATCAGATTGTGTGGGTTTTTAACCAAAGGGGGGGGGTATTTATAGGAAAAGTAAAGCTGCTAGGATCGTTTCTTGAATATCGTGCCACGATCCAAGCCGTACACTTGTCGCAAAGTTGTGGTGCCTTACTTTACCCCCACCATAGGAATCCGACACGTGGCGTTGCCCTTTGGGTGATCGAAAGGCCAATGCAAGTGGATCAAAACATTGAATCTGGTCTGTTTGTCTGATGCGGCCCGCGTCAGGATTCACACAAGGCTCAGGCGGGCCGCCTGGCCCCGTCTGATCAGTACAAACTTTCAGAAATTACAGCTTTAGTCCCTGTTGCGTATTTAAGCCATTTCCGACACTTCTAAGGCCCGTAAAGCCAACTTTAAGGCCCTAAAATGATGCCTAAACATTGTGGACTTGAAACATGCTCAAAAATATGCAGGATGTTGGTTCTTTTGGCCGTACGATCGCGATGTTCGGTTAATTACGACGGAATGCGCATAAGCGCGAAAAATGATCCAAATTGCGCGACGAATGGATTTTTCTCATGCCAAACACTAAGGCATAATATTATAATGCTTACATAATTTTTTGGATGTCCGGATGTATTCAGAACGTAAGTTGTGCGCGAAAGTGCAAACTTGTGCACTTTTTGACACTTTTAGCCCCTGAATGATCCAAAAGTTTGTTTTAGCATACCAAACCCCTCAAAGCCTATTTCTAAGCTATGAAAAGGATATTTATGGTATGTTTAACTTATGGACATGTTCCGGAATGTTTGTTACAGTTCAAATTGGCATACTTTCGCAGTTTGTCAAGTTTAGTCCCTGTAAGCGAATTAACTTGTTTTTGCCATACCAAAGCCTTCAAAACTTATTTCTAAGTTATGTAAAGGTTATTTAAGGTATGTTGAGTATATGTCGGTGTTCCGGAGTGTTTGTCGCATTAAACTGAGTACGTTTACGCACCAATTTGCGTATAATTCTCCAGAAAGCGATGTAGAGTTTGAAATTGAACAAAAGTCAAAACATGAAAAATGTGAAACCTAACCAAACAATCATTGGGATAAAATAACATTGTTTTATTGATAATGAACTGTTCACAATGATTACAAGCACAAATGCTACATCTGCTCCCCCTTTCGTTTAACTCTATCTTCAGGCTCCCCCTTGCTTTAAGCTTCCGTGCTTTCAGCTACTAGGATCGACACCTGTCTCTAACTCTACAAGCTCCTCCAGGATAGTTACCTGGCTCTTTGCAAGCTCCCCTTGCTTTGAGCTCGTCTTTAGACTCCCCTTAAGCTCAGCTATTGGGATCGTAATCTATATTAAAACATGCACATCTCAAAGTGTGTCAGTTTAAAATAGGAGATCAAAAATTTGAGCATAAAGGAACCACTAACCAAAGTATGTCAGTTTGTTTCGTGGAGAAAATGAGTTCTATTGTGGACTTGAGTAATGCAACGGTTAAAGCTCAATTGTTTAGTATTCCAAATAGCATAGACGAGTCATTTCAGCATCAAATTAAGGTTAGTGATGGGCTATATGAAAAGTTAGTGGAGGCATTTTTAAGTGAATTTGATGATGTGTTCCAAAATCTTACCGCCCTCCCCCCCCCTAGAAACTCTGATAAAGAAAATAGACTTTTTTGATGAATCTCTTACTATTATTTAAAGAGCTTATAGGTATCCAATGGGACAGAAGGATATAATAGAAAAAAATGGTACAAGAAATGAAGGATATGGGAATTATAAGAGATAGTGTCAACTCCTTTGCTTCTCCTGTGGTGTTAGTGAAGAAAAAAGACGGAACTTGGAGATTCTATGTAGATTATAGAAAACTCAGTGAGAACACTATTAAGAACATATTTCCTATTCCTTTGATAGAGGAATTGATTGAGAATTGGGTGGGGCAGAGATTTTTTCTAAGTTGGATCTTAGGTTTGGACACCATCAGGTAAGAATGAATCAAGACCATATTCAGAAAACAACTTTTAGAACCCGTCAAGGGCTGTTTGAATTCTTAATCTTACCATTTTGGCTAACAAATGCACCTACCACCTTTTAAGGGTTGATGAATTCAGTCTTTTAAAAGTTATTAAGGAAGAAAGTGTTAATATTCTTTGATGACATTCTAGTCTATAGCAAATCTATCCAGCAACACTTGATTGACCTCAGAGAAGTATTGCAACTGTTTAGAGATAACAAGTTGCTGGCCAAAGAGTATAAATGTAGCTTTGTTAATACTAAAGTAGAGTATTTAGGCCATGTGAGAGGATGGAGTAGCCACAAATCAGTCTAAGATTCAAGTAATTAAAGATTGGCCAATTCAATCCACAATCAAACAACTAAGAGGTTTCCTTGGATTAAGTGGTTATTATAGAAGATTCATTTCTTCATTTGGTACAGTTGTTAAACCCTTGACATTATTAGTACAAAAAGATGCTTTTAAGTGGTCTAAAGAGGTTCAACAAGCTTTTAAAAAATTGAAACAAGCCTTGATTCAAGTACATGTGTTGGCACTACCAGATTGGTCCAAGGAATTTGTCATTGAAACTGACGCCTCATCAAAAGGTTTGGGAGCTGTTTTGATGCATGATAAACATCCTCTGGCATTTTTCAGCAAAGCTTTATCAGTAAGACATCAGTTTATGAAAAAGAATTGCTAGCAATATTGATGACAGTTAAGCATTGGCATCAATATTTTGATTCTGAAACACTTTAGATAAGAACTTATAAAAAGAGTTTAAAACACTTGTTACAATAAAAGATCACTGCACCCCTGCAACATACTTGGTTAAGTATACTCAAGGGGCATGACTATGATATAGTATATAAGAAAGGTATAGATAATGGGGTAGCAGATGCATTATCTAGAATACTTGGGGAAGCATTGTTTCAAATGTTGTATCTTTTTTGAACCTTTGTTGAAAGGTTGCATAGTTGTTTGAATAATGATACAATAGCTCAAGAACTGATTTAGAAATTAATTCAAGTAGAAGTTATTCCTCATTCGTCTTGGGATGGAAAAGTCCTCAAAAGAAAGAACAAGTTATGGGTTCCTAAAGATGTATAATTAAGACAGGAAATTTTGTTGATATGTCATGCTTCTCCTCAAGCAGGACATTCTGGAGTTCGCTCTACAATGCAAAGATTCAAAGATATGTTTTACTGGAAAGGAGCAACCAAAGATATCAAGTAGTTTGTTAAAAAGTGTGATACTTGTTTAAGGGCTAAGTATCAAACAGTAGCTTCACATGGTCTTCTAAATCCTCTACTTGTTCCTACTTCAATATTTATAGACATGTCCATCGGTTTCATAGGAGGATTGCCTACTTAATGTTTTGATACTATTCTGGTGATAATTGACAGGTTCACTATGGGCATTTTCTGGCTTTGAAACATCCTTATACGGCAACTAAAGTGGCTCAAGTGGTATTAGATAGTGTGTTCAAGATCCATGGGTGTCCTCAAACTATAGTTTCTGATAGGGATGCATTATTTCTCAGTAAGTTTTGTAAAGAGTTCCTCGGAATGCAAGGCATTAATCAAGCCCTATCCACTGCATACTATGCACAGACTGTTGGTCAAACATAAGTGTTGAATAGATGCCTAGAGAAATATCTAAGATGTATGACTACGGTTGTACCTACAACTTGGGTCAAATGGTTGCCTTTGGCTCAATGGTGGTACAATTCAACTTGGCATTCAGCTATACAAATGTCTCCTTACAAAGCTCTATTTGGTGTTAACACTCCCATACACTTACCTCATATTCCACTAGATACTAATGTGTCTACAATGGAAGAGTTCTTTCCGGAAAGGGAATCAATGTTGGAAACTCTTAAAAAGTCCTTATGCAGAGCTAGAATCCGGATGAAACCATTTGCAGATCATCACAGGACTGAAAAAGTCAATGCGGATGGTACATGGGTATATTTGAAGTTGCACCCTTATGTTAAGACTACACTAAGAGCTCACAAATACCCTAAACTTTCACCCAAATACTATGGTCCATTTCTTTTTCTAGCAAGGATCAGACTAACTGCATATAAATTGAATTTGCCACCTAATTCCCAAATTCATTTAACTTTTCATGTATCTCTTCTGAAGAAAGCTGAAGGTCCACCTAATGTTGTTCATAATATTCCTGAGGGATCAAGTAATGGATTACAACCTATGCACATTTTGGACAGAACATTAGCTAGGCAAGGTCATAAACCCGTGGTGAAGTTTTTGATACAATAGAAGGATCATCCACTACATGATGCTACATGGATGGTTGTTGTTGAGTTTCTGTTAAAATTTCCTGAATTTCCTATTAATTCTTGAGGTCAAGAATGCTTGAGAGGGGAGTATTGTTACAAATAAAAAGTATAGGGACCAATTATGATCATTTGTAATAGTTAGAATAAGGTTGTTTTAGTTTTAGCTCAGTGTGTACAAGTTTAATAGTTTAGGGGGCTAAATTTCATTGTTGTAAGATGTAACAAAAGGGTCATTGTGTAAATAGTTGGTTAGCGATGAAATGAAGTGACCTTCTTCCCCAATTCTGTTATATCTCCATTTTATCGTAACACAATGATATTTAGGTTAGCGGATTTTCAATAAGTGACATGCTCAAACCAACCGTGTATGCACTCTTGGAACCACACCATCCCCTACATTAGTACATTGGATCCAATTCGAGTGTTCATTTAGGTCTTGATTTTATTGATTATGGAAATTACGTTTGCTTATTTTTAAATTTAAATTACTATAGAGATTAGACTATTCGAAGTAGAGGGGCTTGAAGGGAGGGCACTAAGCGACACATGACTGCCACGTCAGCAGAGGGGGTTTTCCCCTTCAAGCCCCAAAAAGCACGGGATAAGAGGGGGTGTGGAGTGACACGTGATTGCCACTTTTTTTTAATTTATATTAAAAAAAACAAATCCATAAAATTAAAAAATTATATTAAATAAAGAAATAACATCACATAACATAAAAAAGTACTGAAAATAATAAAAACATAACTAACAAACATAATTAGAAAAGTAAACTAACTATGATATTTTTTTCATGATATCTCTTTTCATTCCCTCGTACATTTCTCTTTCGAGACCGTTAAGGTGATCGTGTTCATAGCGAGGAATTTCATATCCTCTCGTTCTTCTTTCGACAAATCCTTTTCCTTTTTCAAAACTTAATTTTTCTTCAAAAAGCAAGATAACGTTTTCTTTTTGGTCGAGCCTTTCTTGTTGGATGTTATTGAACATACCAATATGTTCATTTGGGTCAGATAAATGTTTGGTGTAGTCCACATCCGAGATAACCTTTTCTTTTTGGTCGAGCCTTTCTTGTAGGGGGCGTTTGGGATATAGGAATGAGTTGTTGGTAAAGGAGGTTTATTAGTTGAAATTGAGGTGGATAAAACATGACCGTTAAGATAATCGTGTACGTCATTATGACACACAAGTTACCCAGAACTTGTAGAGGACGATTTTGAGGTGAACTAGTATTCGATGTTTTGTCTCGGACATACGGGTTGTTTGGGTCAAAGGAACGGTTGTGGGGATGCATTATTTTTTATAAAAGTAGAGAAATTGTATAAACTTTGGAGTGAGATAGAAAAAGAATTGGTAAAAATGGTTGAATGGGATTTGATTTATATAGAAAGTGCTTATATTTATTTTTAATAAAAACTTTTTTTAAATTATAGTCGTTAAACGGCTATAATCCCACAACCTACCACCAGCCGACACATCGCCCCACGTCGTGTGAAATTCTTGACGTCACATCCCCACGCCATCACCCAGGGTGGTGTGGTCGGTGTTGTTGAAGCCCCGCGGCGCCGCTCCCACGTCAATGACTTCGTCGAGAATTAAGATTATTAGAATATTGGGTTTGGGTTTGGTGGTGATTAATGATAAACTGATTTCAATATAATGTGTGAATTTAATACAAAGATATGTGAGGGAGTTCATATTATTGAAATTTTATGAATTTGAGTTAACTATAAAAAATATCTATATCTATCTGTATAATAATATAATAAAAGAAAGAGTAAAGTGCAATTTGCCACCCTGTGGTTTAGTCTAGATTGCCAGATGAAACCCTACCTTTCAACTTTTTTTCCAAATGAAACCCTAAGGTGGGTATTTCGTCTACCTTACCCCTAGACGTTAGTTAACTGCTATTTTAACCGTTAAAAAGGTTGAAATTACCTTTATACCCTCACCTACTTTATTAAATCATCGCCCTCTCTTATCCAACCTCCATTATGAACCCTAATTCCATGTGATGTTTTCAAATCGATTACCTGCTCCAAATCCATCATCAAGCACAATGTCGTAGTACTCGTGCTCTTCAACGACAAAACGGAGCTCACCGGTCAATGATGGTGCTAAAGGGAGTTTGTCGAAAGGTGTTTGCTCAGTGTGTGGAGGTGACAACCTAGAAACTGTCCCATACTAAAGCTAACTTTGAATGTTCATTCCTATGTTGTGTAAGTGTTTCTTTCATTTTACTTTAATTCCATGGTTGTTACTGAAGTGATTTGAGCGTTTGATCAGTGTGAATTGTTTGTGTGTGGACAATTTATGTGACTTGTGTGTGTCATGAGTCCTTGAATTGATCAGATTGTGTGTATTAAACAACTGAAGAAATGTGGTTTCATAAGATGGGCTGATGATCCCATATGTGACAGATGTGAAAGTGTAGTTCCTGCTTTGTTATGGAATGCTGATGTGACAACTGGCATTTTTCGAGTAATTTCGGTACCATTAAAACAACATTTAATATTATGTGCTTAAGTGTTTTGAACATCTGAAGTGCATAATTTCACGACACACATTTAGAGAACTCACAAATACATTTTATGATGCATGTTATTCATTTTTATTGGTCGCGACCTGAAACAGTTTAGACGGTGCTCAGGAGTGACTAGTACATTTACCAGTTAGACTAGTAATGCTGACATGGGTTCAGTACTCGGATAAACGACACACTTAGGACACAAATTGAGTTCCAGAGTCAATATTTTACTAAATCTCATGTGAGAAATCAAGGGTTATGTTAATACCTTCCCAAAGGCATACAAACACTAAAAACTACCCGAAACTTGCTATAAATGGCACAATCAGCATAATTCCGCAGAAATTCAGCATTTACTAGTTAATGTAATATTCAGAAATACTGTTTGACTACCCAGAATAACTTAAAAAGTATCGGGAATATTATCAAGACATAAAAGCACATCATACTATACAAGTTGCAAAAGTTGATCATTTAGCGATCTGATCCGATAACGAAACAAACACCCGACTACTATCTTAACACAAAATTGCAAACTAGTTAATGTTGTTTAAGCAATATGAAGCTAGTTAAATTCAACTAACACCTCACATTACATAATAACCACCAAAACATCATAATCCCTAACTAAGTGACACTTTGTTTCACATATGGACACTTAACACAATTTAAACAAACTATACACCCCCCCACCTTGTGACCGTCCCCAAGGGGGCCCACCATCCCTAATTATGTTGACTAACTTTCTTGTTAGTCAAAGATGCCTAAAATTAGTCCATTGGCCAATTGTGTTGGAGGGAAATTATAAACCAAAGGACCATTACCCTTATCTACATCTAACTTCATATTTCAAGACTCACACAAAAATCACAAACTCCTCCTCCATCCTCTCCCATTCTAGGCCGAAACCAACACACCCCTCATCATCATCTTTAATCAATTTTCAAGCTAATCCAAGCATATTCTAAGGTGTATCAAGCATATTTAAGAAGGTGTCAAGCAATAGAAGTTGAAAGACCTCTCTTGGGAGCTATTATCCATCATTTTTCTTCATCTTCATCTTCTTGTTACTTCCCTAGCCTTTTGCTAGTAGTAAGTCTCTTGAACACCCATTTTTCATCTTGTTTATGTAGATGTATCTTATGTATAACTCAACATCTAAAAGATCTTACAAAACCAAGATGAAGAACACTATAAATCAAGCTAAAACTCACAAGAAAACAAGTTGTTTATGATGTGTTATGAAGTTGTTTAGTTGATTGTTTGTGTTTATGATGATGAACATCACATAAAGACTTGTTAGATGATGATTAGAAACATGATCTAACAAGTATACATGAGGATCTTGAAAAGATCCATGTGAACATGTTGTATGAGATGATGAACTTGAAAAATAAATATGTTAAAGTGTAGAACTTGTTTCCTACAAAATGTGATTCTTGAAAAATGAATGAACTTAAAAGTTTAAACTCATTAAAGTGATTAGAAAATGAAATGGGTGATGTAAATAAACTTTTACAAAAATGGATGAACAAGTTGTTAAGTATGATTTTCTACAAAGTTGGTTTATATTAAAAAAAGTTATGATTTTAAAGGTGGATGAACATAATGAACATAAGGATAAAATACTACATGTTTTTACCAACTTTCAAATTCATCACTTCATGAAAAATGCATTTTTATGCATATATTAAACTTATAAAATTGTTGTGGATGATTGGATGAATTTTGAAAAGCTTAAACACATGTTTTAAAACATCGGAAAACTCCATTTTCTAGGGGAAACTATGGCGGAATTTTTATAAAATTTAAACACGTAGAAAATATATCTTTAACAAAGTTCTTACAAGTAAACTTGGTTAAAAATTTTAAATATAAAAATTCCCATAATTTTTGTATGGAATACTTAAATAAATACAAGAATATATGTATTCCTATACGTACAAATACATGCCAACATATACTACCAACACTTGGTAAAAATATACCATTATACAAGTATTATACTAAATTATGAGAATACGTAGTTAAATACACCAAATACTCATAATACAAATATACCTAAACTTGGGAATATGTATACGTATATATTACTTAACAAATAGTACAAATGGTCATGTATATCATAAACACATGCATATGGAAATAATATATATCAAAACAAGTTAAAAATATATTATTTTTAACAAACCCCTCGTAATCACAAATGATATATATACGATGCATGCAAATAATATAAGTTAAAATATAATAATTTTAACTAATATATCAAACTTGGAATTTTATATAATTATGAAAAATTATATATAGACATCATACACCGAAAGTGCAACTCAAAACAAAAGCAATTCCAAGACAAGTCTTAATAAATAATTAAGGCTAAGAGTCGTTACGAGACCGAAGTGTCTAACAAAACCTAGCGCGATTGTAGGTTGCGAAACGAACCGAGGGAACCGACCTCGAGTACGCGCTATTTACGGATGCAAAACTGTGAGTTCATGTCCCCCTTTTCTTTTAACGTTTTCTGTTTTACAACTCTCGGGGGAAATACATGTTAACAAGGTATGATTAAGCTATGTGTTGGTGCACGATGTCTAAAGCCTGCGTCTTAAGTCTAGGTCACAATGTATAGGGTCTAAAGTGTCAAATCTGTAAAGTTAAGGGTTATTTTGTAATTTCGTTTGTAATGTCCTTGTTTAATTCCGTGCGAAATTACACTATGTAATTTCGCTTGAACTGACACGTTTAATTTCGTGCGGAATTACAAGGCCTATATATAGTTGTGTTGTCTTCTCATTTGGCACGAAATTAGGAAACTTGTCACGAAGTGCTGCCAAAATTCCACTGTGTAATCACGTTGATATTTGAATGAGAAGACAGTTTTAAAGTGAACTCTCTGTTTTCTACTCCATTCTTCACTGATTCTACTCTGTTTGTTTGATTCCGCCTCTCAAACAGTGTGTATTGCCTCTGATTGACTCAATTGGTCGGTAAAACGATCCTACGACTGGTATCAGAGCCAGTTATGAGACAATACACTTGAATCAGTTCCTTTTTCTACACTTTCTTGGACTTTTGGACAATTTAATGGACAAAATGGACTGAATTTATGATATTGTGTGTAAAACACTGTTTTAACAAACCCTTGAGAGTTTCAGTTCAAAATTCGAAGTAAAAGTGACAAAAATGGGCCAAACAAGTAATTTCGTTTGAACGAACAATCTAATTTCGCTTGAAAAGTTTTAGTAATTCCGCACGGAATTACTGTTTCCACTTGAAAAACATACTCTGTTTGGCTAATTTCGCACGGAATAACTAATTTCGTTTCAAAATGACTCTTGATTTCGTTTGAAGTGGTAATTTCGTTTGAAAAGTAATCTCGCTTGAAGCTAATTTCGTCTGAAAGTCTAATTTCGCACCAAAAGTCCATCTTGTACGTAATTTCGTTTGGAAGGCTAATCTCGTGTGAAACTAATTTCGTTTGAAAGTTCTGTTTTTCAAAACTTGAAAAATTTTCGTAATCTGATTTCTAAAAATGGACAATAAAGAATTTATAACTTCTTTGCCGGCGGTGGGATGACAACAGCACAAAACCCAGCCAGTATAGTACAAAACGTGAATATGGAGAATGAGTTAGGGACAATGCAGAAACCACCTAAACTGATGAATATCGATGAGTATTCGGGTTGGTCTGGTAGATTCAAAAATTGGGTACAAGCCAACCACTTTGAGTGTTGGATGAAGATTGAATCGAAGTATGTTCCACCTAAGGATGGTTTGGGTCTTGAGAAGGGGATTGGCAGTTTGACACAAAGTGAACAGGAAGACTTTAAAGCTGAGAAGAAGATGATAAGTATTCTTCAACAGGCGAATAAAGAGGATATCTTGGTGTTGTTACAACATGAGGATAATTCACAATCTATTTGGCAGTCGCTGAAAGTAAAGTTTCAAGGGAGTGTGTCCATGATCAAAAGCAAAAAGGCTTTGATAAAGAAAGAATTTGACATCTTCACTGGTATAAAAGGTGAAACCACAAAACAATTGATTGAAAGATACTGTCATCTAGTTGTGGAGATGAAGAGATTAGAAATAAACAAGACTAATGAGGAGTGGATCGATAAATTGGCAGATGCATTGCCGTACGATGAATGGGGTACTTACTTGCTGGTGTTGAAGAACAATTCAGACTATGTTGGTCTCAACCTCAGTTCATTCATTGAGAAAATCGAGGCACATGAGCTTGAGCAAACAAAGATTAAAAAGATGAATTCTGCAAATGTTCAACAGGATGTGTCTCTTTATTACAAAGGCAGCTCTCCAGCAACAACGAATTTAAGCCCGAAGATTCAAACAGCGTTCAGCGCAGATTCAACATCGGGTGTTTCATCTAGTTCTCCAAGCAACAACAAGCCTTCACCGTTTGCTAGTTTTGAGCCAAATTTCAAAGCCTCAGAACAAGTGTCACCTAAAAGCTCATCTAGCTCGAACAATCAGGGATATGTTTCTGGGATTCGGTGTAATATTGTGGTCAACATCAAAAACGGACAAGAGTTTACTGAAGCGGCTGCAAAGCAACATATTTCACTGTTAGCTTCTGTTCTGGAGTCGTATGAGAGTTTAGTGGCTGGAAAGATCGGTAATCCTGATATGATAAATGAGGATTACGATCAAATAGATCCAGAAGAGCTAGAGCTGATTGACATCAAATGGGGAATGGCTAGTTTGGATAGAAGAGCCCAAAGGTTTATGGAAATTACAGGTCGTAACAGTTTGTCTGGACCAGATCAAAAGCTCGGATTTGATAAGTCCAAAGTGACGTGTTTTAAAGGCAAAGAAATAGGGCATTTTAAGAGGGAGTGTCCGAATAAAAAGGTCAACAATCACCAAAATCCATTTACCAACGACTACTACAAACAGGCGATCTATCACAAGACAAATCAACAACAGTCGTTCAAAGACCTCAGATTGAAAATAAGCCGGAAAAAGCTCTCATAGTCAACCAAGATGATGAGAAGGTAGCTGAAGGTTTCAGCTGGGATAATTACATCCCGGGCAGTGAGGGTAGAGCTATGATGGATGAGATTGTGGAAGTGTCAGAGAGTGTTGTTGAAACAGAGGTTGTTAGTGAAGATGTGTCTGAAGAAAGTGTGGCTGATCTCGAAGAAATTGCTGCAGAAGTCTACTATTATCAAACCGAACAGGAGGTTTTAGCTAGTTCTTTAAAATCAATTATGCCTCCTAAAGTGGTTGATTCTTTTGCAGGTTTTTTCGGAGAGCCAACAACAGGATTCTGCCCACAGTATGATGATAAGAAAGCTCCTGTTGAAGAGATCATTGATGTATCCAAAGAGATGACTGAAGAGACACTGAAAGAGATTGCTTACAGAGCCTTGATGGGAAAACTGAAAGAGGTAGACACAGAACCTGTAGAACACGAGTCTGTTGATACCGAGTCAGTTCAAAATGTTTCGGTCGAAAAGGAGTCAGTACAAAAGGAGTCTGATAAGGAGTCAGAATGTGAGGAGGTCAAAACCGAAGGAGTGTCTGAGTCAGAGTCTAACGGTGTTGGTAAACAGGAAGTTAAACATGGTCAATATGAAAAGATTGTCGAGAAGACTGATTCAACTTCTGAAACTTCATGCCAAAACTGTTCAAAACCCTGCATGGAGTGTCTTGAAAAGGACACAAAGTTTCAGGATTTGAAACGATACACTGATACGATTAAGTTTGATCTAAGTCAAGTAAAAGAAGCTTATGACACATTGGCTAGATCTATCAAAATGATTCAAAAGGAAAGTCTTGAAAATGATAAAGCCACAAGATTGCTAAAATCAACAATTTTTGATAAACAAGTGGAAATCAATGTTCATTTGGACACGATTGCTTCATTGAAAAAAGAATTAGAGTTAACCAAAATAGAGAATGAAAGAATTGATAAGAAGTTAATGAGCTATATTGCATCTTCATATGTGATTGAACAGATTGTCCCGCAACAACCAAATGCAACACCTGCCTTTAACAGTGTTCCACCCCCAATGTGGAATCATTACACTCAGAAGTATCCAGATGGGGTCGAAATTGCTTTGAACCTCAAACTGAGAACAATTGAGAATGAGTTACCTGAAAGTATTGATGTTACATTCTCTCCGTCTGACACTGACATTGAGTCCCAGGTAATTAAGACCGTTGTTGACCAAGTGTTAGACGAAGAGAGTGATAACTCGGAGTCTGAGATTGTGAAAACTCATTTTGAGAACTCTGTGTCTGATTCTGAAGAAGATGGTAACTTCTTAGACAGATTTATACCAAAATCAGACAAAGTCGCGAATGATGATCCAATCATTGTGGTCTACACAATGATTGGAACTGACAAGCTTTATTCTGATTTTGAGTATCCACTCCAAAATGCAAGAATTGAGAATGTTGAAAAAGTGTTTAAATTGGTCGAAATTGACATTTCTGAGGTGAACAACAAAGAGTTCTTTTCAAAACCCATAAAGTCGTTTGTTAAATCACAACCTAACAACTCGGGAAAGAAAGAGAGGGAGGGAAATGGTGGTAACAACAAGAGAAATGGAAACAACTTCAAAAACAAAGGGATTGGGTTTGAAAAGAAAATGGCCAAGAAGAATGTTAAGCCAAAGGAAACAATGAGTGATGTTTTCGTTGTTGGTCCCAGTGTTGATCAACACTGAAAAAGAGTATATTTTCAGTCAAAAAGCCATTGATGATTTCAATGCAGCGAAGAAGCTGAAAGAAGAGTCATACAAATCAACTTTTGTCGAATATGACAAAAGAATTTGTTATCGCTGCAATGAGATTGGTCATATGGCCAAACAATGCATGAAAGTCTTTGAAAAACCAATCTTGCAAAAACCCCGACCTAAAACTTCAACTGATAACAAGGGTAAAAAACCAACGATTTCACCGGTCCGTATTTTGAAGAGGGGTGAATCTCTGAAGTCCGAGGAAAAGCCGAAATCAACATTTGAGATTGGCGAATCTTCGAAGACTCACAAGACTTCAAAGATTTATCCAAAAATGAAAATTTTTGAGAATCAATCTTGGGTGGTGAAATCAAAATCATCAATTGAAGAGAAAAAGATGGAAAGTGTTTTGAAAAATGAAACAAAAGTTTTTAAAGATGATGTTGAAAAGCTTGAATTTGAACTTTATAAACTTCTTGAAGAGTTTCCACCGATTAAAAAGGAAGAATTAAAACCAAAAGTCAAAATTGATGTTCCAAATGTCATTTTTAACTTTCCGAAGGTTGATGTGACGTGTGACATTGTATTTGGTAGTGTTTCAGCTGTTAGGAAGTCATGGGCATCATTGTTTGAATGAATTGCTTTAATGTGTGCAGGGGCTGCCGAGGTCGATAATCTCGAAGTGGATAATGGACAGCGGTGCTTCAAGACACATGACCGGGATGCTAGCTTTGCTCCATGACGTCAAATCTATCAATGGTGGATACGTCGGATTTGCTGGAAATCAGGGAGGAAGGATAGTTGGTCAAGGAACCTTAACGAATGGAGTTATATCGTTTGAAAAAGTGAACTACATAATAGAACTTGAAAACAATCTGCTGAGTATCTCACAGATCTGTGACAAGTCTTTTAACGTACATTTCACTAAAAATGAATGTCTTGTCTTAAAACCTGGTTTTAAAATCCCTGAAGACATGGTGTTGTTGCGAGCTCCACGAGAAAATGATTTATATATTCTTGACATGAGTGTCGCAACAACAACAGATCATCAGAAACAATGTTTTGTGTCAAAAACCAAAGCGACCAAAAAGGATTAAAAAATGTGGCATCGAAAGATGGGCCACATTCATGTTAGGCAAATGAAATTTCTTGTACACAATGATTTAGTTGAAGGTGTGAATCTTAAAAGTTTTCATTTAAATGATGATTGTGTAGAGTGCAAGAAAGGAAAGCAAACAAAGAAGTCACACCCGCAGAAGTTGCTGAACTCAATCAGAGTACCGCTTGAGAGACTCCACATGGATCTCTTTGGGCCTGTTAATGTGAAAAGTATCAGTGGAGACTTGTATTGTCTTGTGGTTACTGATGACTTCACAAGGTTTTCTTGGGTAGTGTGCATGGAAAGGAAAGATCAAAGGTTTGAGTCACTGATGGTTCTATTCAAAAAGATGGAAACGCTGTATAAGCTGTCGATCAGGAGAATAAGAAGTGATAATGGAACGGAGTTTAAGAATAATCAAATGCTCGAGTTTTGTAACGAGAAAGGGATTCTTCATGAATTCAGCGCGCCATACACTCCACAGCAGAACGGTGTAGCTGAAAGAAAGAATCGTACCTTGATTGAAACAGCTCGAACAATGCTCGCCGATTCCAAGCTACCAATATTCTTCTGGAGTGAAGCAGTTGCAGCAGCGTGCTATACTTTGAACCGAGTGCTCACTGTCAAGAAATATAAGAAAACATGTTTTGAACTTTTACACCGTTATAAGCCCAATTTAAAGTTTTTAGAACCGTTTGGATCTCCCTGTACCTTCATAGATCCAGATGGCAAGTTTGGTGCTAAAAGTAATGATGGTTTCTTTGTAGGTTACGCGAGCCCGCTGAAGAGGGTGTTCGTACCATGCCTGGGAAAGGTAATTCAAGTTCAGCATGTAGATTGTCAGAAGCACACAGCTCCATCACAACTTCCCGGACAAAGATTCTTGTTCGATTACGACAAACTCTGGGAGTCTTTCCAACTACCGACTCAGCCAAGTGATGAGGAACTAGCACTTTTGTACCAATATTAGTAGTCCATGTCACAAGAACAAGTGTCTAGACCGCTAGTAGTTTCTCCACCCACTGAGGGTACGCACAATCACGAGGCTGGTCCAAGTGGAACTGCTCACGAACCACCAGAGGAACCAGCTCCAACATTTGACAATTCTGACGACTCAGAATCGGAATCCGGTCCGACTTTTGACGAGGAACCAGATGTTGCAACGACAGAAGCTGAGGATCACACCGGTGATCAAGATATAACGAACTTGCAATCGGAAGTTAATGTGCCTGACATTGCAATGCCAAGAACATTGTCTTATCATCCTTCAGAGCAGATTATCGGTGACCTACAGAGTGGTGTTAAGATGAGAGATCAGATCAACAGAGCACTTACCTGTTTTTATTCATCTGTTGCTCCTTTACAGGAAGAGTTCTCACTTAAATGTTTTATCTCGCATATTGAACCCAGAACATATAAGGAAGCCTTAACGGAAGAAAGCTGGGTGAACGCAATGCAGGAAGAGCTGCAACAATTTGAGAAGTTAGGAGTCTGGAGATTAGTAGATCTCCCTGAGAATCAAAAGTTGATTAAGACAAAGTGGGTTTTCAAGTGCAAGAGAGATGATAAAGGAGTCATTGTTCGAAAAAAAGCACGATTGGTAGTACAGGGATTCAGTCAGCAAGAAGGCATTGATTATAATGAGGTTTATGCGCCTATTGCTAGACTTAAGGCTTTTAGGATCTTCCTGGCGTTTGCGTCATGGAAAGGATTCAAAGTTTACCAACTTGATGTGAAATCTGCATTCTTGTATGGAAGAATCAAAGAAGAAGTGTATGTGAGACAACCACCGGGTTTCACTGATCCACAACACAAGAACAAAGTCTATCTTCTGGATAAAGCGCTTTACGGACTTCACCAGGCCCCGAGAGCCTGGTATGAGACGCTTTCCCAACAACTGCTGGCCAACGGGTTCACCAGAGGGACAGTTGATAGTACTCTGTTTACAAAGGAAGTTGCAGGCCATCTCTTAATCGTGCAGATCTATGTCGATGACATCATTTTTGGTTCGACGAATGACGACTTGTGTCACACCCCTTTCTGCGGCAGAAGCACGAGGTGTGATCATGAAAGGTTCTCATTGCATACGAAAGGTAAACATGCTATATGCTCACAAAATAACTTCAAATACCAACCATTCATAATTTGACAACACAAGTTTAGCGTCTACATCGCGATGATAACTTAAAACATTGTCTTAAAAGTTTACAACTTTATTTAAACAAAACATAGACGACATCCATAAGCATGAGTAGGACCGCGCGCACATCCACCTTTAATTACCTGAAATACATGTGAGTTTTGGAAAAACGTCAACATAATATTGGTGTGAATTCATGCAGTGATTGTTTTGAATGTCTAATATCCTTGAATGAAGCATAGTATGAAACTTGTAGAATGTATGAATGCTTGAATGTAACTTGTAAAACGTATATGTAACTGGGTACTATGACTGTTTTAATGTGTGAGATTGCTAGTGGTTTGCAAGGCCACTAACATATGTCACGACATAGGAAGCCACCAAACCTAGGCATTTTCGTCACCTTGACTGAGACACAGAAGCACTCATTGGTAGAAGTAGGCCAAGAGTGGGGTTGCCTGAAACCCATTAGATCTAACCTTTTGTTCCGCGGTCTGAATGTATACGTTGATTAATGGTGCTTATGATACCCTATTCGAGACATGGTCTAGAATGTTTCACTTGAATGTTTTTGTACCCATCATAACACATGTAAACAATATAAAATTTGTGACATGTATTTCACCCCCGAAGTGTAAAACAAAAACAGTTAAAGAAAAGGGGGAGCATGAACTCACAACTTTGCGTTCCTGTGCGTCGTAAACTTCACCGGGTTTGCTTAATTAACGTCGTGACCTATACGCGTTTTCTTAACGTTAGTTACTAGGCTTGCGTCGCACAAGTACAGTCACTCTCTTTTGTATTCGTATTGTTGTGTTAAAAATATTTTTTATTTTTAACTAGGTATCTTACTTATATCATTTTTCTCAAAAATTAATATAAGTATCTCGTGTTTTACACTTTGCACCCGAATTATGTGTCTTGTATATTGTAAGTGTATTTTCATGTTTATACTCCTCATGAGTATTTGGTGTGTATTTTAAGCCTTAATACAGTAGCGCGTATAACTCATACTATATACACTTAGCACAAAAGTTGGTGATCAAATAATATATATTCTAAATATATATTTAACAAGTTTCGTTTACGAAAACCCACCTCCGACGCTTGGAAATTTTGTAACAAAATCATGGCGAAATTTATTTTGGAAAAGCAAGTTAAAATATATTCATAACACTTGTCGTAAAAAAAAATATTTCCAAGTGTTATATTTCTGGAAAATTTTCGCCAGAGTTTCCTCTGTAACTGGAGGTGGCCACGCTTTCTAGCGTATCATTTTCTTTTCAAAATTTAACCAACGATTTTCCCAGCATCAACAAACAATATTTCAACATCAAACTAGTTCAAAAACATAAGTAAATCGCAACATATGAACTTGTGGGTTATGTAAAAGTGTGTAGTAACTTTCCATTATTTTTGATAGTTCTTTCTACCATCGTAAATAAAATCGGTTTCTTAAAAATCTTATTTTTAAAGAAAGTGGAAGTTTACAACTTCTTGGTCAAAAATTATAAAAATAACTCTTTGTTAAAACTTTTTGTTACACAAGTGTCTACACACTTGTGTGTTCACAAAAACACCTTTAGTTTATGAAAGATCCGGCCTTAAAACATGATTTCATCATACACTTGGTTCTTCGAAAATACCATTTGTAGATCTTTAGATCTACTAGTTTAGAACTTCATTTTACAAGAGAAATTTCTTTTACACAAGTTCATGTTATTATGTAGTAGTGTTCATCATCTAGCCCTTTTCATACTTTAACATACACTAGTCCATGCTCTATGAACATGACTTAGCAGGGTTAGATGATGATCCGAACTACTACTAGCAACTAACAACACAAAATAATCACAACAAAACAAGTTTAACAAGTTTTACATCATTACTTTCCTTTTATCCATCAAGTTCATCATTTTACAAGACTTTTAGTTGGTGATCTTTAGTGTTTATGATTTTTAGCCATTAAATCATCTATTAACCATCATAAACAAGAACAAGATGAAGATTTGAAGCACTTACTACTAGCACAAGGCTAGGGAAGTTCAAGAGGGTAAATGAAGTGGATAAAAGCAAATGGTGATGGTCCTTCAAGATCCGCTTGCACTGAGCTTCGTTAGTGGCCTTCTTACACCTTCTAGTAGCCTTAGAATGGAAGATTGAAATCGAAAAATGGTGGTGGTGTGGCCTATGGTTTCGGCCGAAAGTCAAGAGAGGGGAGAGAGATGATCAAGTTTTGTGTTGGTGGTTAAGTGAATGTGGTGTGTCAAATGGTTATATTTATAAACCATGTCAAGTTATTAACCACTATATAACATGTTTCCTAGATATTAAACATGTGTGAATAAAATAATCAAAAGTTTTGTGGGATGTCCCCATAAGGAACCGAGTTTGGTTAGGGGGGGGGGGGTTCCATGGTTCAATTCCAACTAGATGATTAGTATTAGTTAGTTAGAATTAGGATGTTAACTAGTTACTACCATGTAGTGTCTTATGACGGGTGTTAGGGTATTCGGGGACTCTAACTAGCTCAGAAAAAGAAAAACAGTGTCCATGACAATATTTTTATGTTCCGGGTGATATCCGGTTGTTCGGTTAGGTACTGATTCGTTAAAGTGCTAAATTACACTTTTTAGTGTCTTTTAAGTATCTTTCTTGCATCCTTTCAATTCCCAACATCTAGGGAAATATTTTGGATAATAAAACGACATTTCTGTATAATATTTCAGTGCCAAAATGCTGATTATAGCTGAATTATGTAAATTTCTGCACTTAAAGTGCGTTTCGGGTGCTTTTTGGTGCTTATTTTTGCTTCCGTAATGTATATATATTAACCCTTATCTGTACTCTTGGGTTTTAATGTATTTTTGTTATTGGATCTTCACCTAGGCTCCAATTTTATTGTCTGACTGCTTTCTGCAGTTCTGCTGACACAGTGTGTCTTACCGGTGAGTTCACTAGTGTTCCTGACGCAACGCTCTCGATTATGCATAAAGAAATGTTTTATATCATACAACGTACATGAATTCACTTGTTTAGCATCTAATCAGTCAATGTTGACATTTAAGCACATAATTGTAATCATTAAATAGTAATTAAGGTGTACGGAGGTTACCGGTTTTGTGCCTGTTGTCACAATCTCCCCCCGTTAAAAGAATTTCGTCCCGAAATTCAGGCTGAACTAACTCTCGCTGGAGTCTTCTTGAATAGGTGGGGGTACTTTTCTTTGAACTGGTCTTCACGTTCCCATGTGTACTCGGGTCCGTGTTTAGAGTTCCAACATACTTTGACAAGTTTCACACTGCTCCTCCTGGTCTTGCTGACCTTCCAGTCGGTAACCTCAACGGGTTGTTCTGTAAATCGGAGGGCGTCATCAATATGCACTTCATCCGCAGGGATGATCACGTCTCCTTGTATTGGACTCTTCTTGAGATTGGATACATGGAACGTATCATGTACCCCATTAAGTTCCTCCGGTAACTCCAACTTGTACGCTACGGTACCTATTCTTTCTAAGATCTTGAATGGTCCGATGTATCGTGGATTCAGCTTTCCACGCTTTCCAAATCTGACTATGCCCTTCCAAGGTGAGACTTTCAACAAAACTTTGTCTCCCACCTCGAATTCTAATGGTTTACGTCTTCGATCAGCGTAGCTCTTTTGTCGATCTCGAGCCGCCTTAATGCGCTCTCGAATCTGTGTAATCTTGTCGGTCGTCTCTTGAACCAATTCAGGACCAACCATTCTTTTGTCTCCAGCGTCTGCCCAACATAGAGGCGACGACACTTGCGGCCATACAGAGCTTCAAATGGTGCGGCTTTGATGCTTTTATGATAACTGTTATTAAAGGAAAACTCAACTAAAGGTAGATGAGTATCCCAGCTGCCGCCTAGGTCCATGACACATGCGCGAAGCATATCTTCTAATGTTTTTATAGTCCGTTCGCTCTGGCCGTCTGTTTATGGATGGAATGCCGTGCTTAGATCTAGCTGAGATCCAAAGGCTTCCTGAAATGATTGCCAGATTCTTGAGACAAAGCGTCCATCTCTGTCTGAAATGATTGAGATAGGCACTCCATGACGTGTCACAACCTGTTTCAAATATATCTCTGCCAGTTTTCCAGTGCTATCCTTTTCTCGGATTGGTAGGAAATGCGCGAACTTTGTTAGCCGATTGACTATCACCCATATCATATCGTGTACTCTTGGGGTCTTGGGCAATTTCATTATGAAGTCCATCGAGATTTGCTCCCACTTCCACATGGGAATCTCTGGTTGTTGTAATAGGCCAGACGGTTTCTGATATTCAGCCTTAACCTTAGCACAGGTCAGGCACTTTCCAACATAGACAACAACGTCGCTCTTGAGTCTTGGCCACCAATAGTATTCTTTTAAGTCTTGATACATCTTGTCCGACCCTGGATGGATCGAGTATCTTGACTTGTGCGCTTCATCAAGGATGACTTCTCGTAGGCCACCATAGAGCGGAACCCAAATACGCTTCTTAAAGTATAAGGATCCCTCTTTATCTGGCGCCATGCACTTCAATGCACCCCGGAGGTATTCAGCTTTGCGGTTTTCCACCTTAAGGGCTTCTTGTTGTGCGTCACGAATACGTGAAATGAGGTTCGTTCGAATAGTCATTTCCAGTGCTCGAACCTTTAGGGTCTTAACCCTTTCTTTTCGACTTAATGCGTCCGCTACAACGTTTGCCTTTCCAGGGTGGTACTTTATCTCGCAGTCATAATCATTTAGCAGCTCGACCCATCGCCGATGTCGCATGTTCAATTCCTTCTGATCAAATATGTGTTGCAGGCTTTTGTGGTCTGTGAAGATTGTACATCGAGTACCATATAGATAGTGTCGCCAGATCTTCAAGGCAAATACCACTGCGCCCAGTTCCAGGTCGTGAGTGGTATAGTTTCTTTCGTGCGCCTTTAATTGCCTTGAAGCGTAAGCGATGACCTTTTGGCGTTGCATGAGCACGCAACCCAAACATTGTCGTGAAGCGTCGCAGTATACCACGAAGTCTTCTGTGCCTTCGGGTAGTGACAGTATTGGTGCATCGCATAACTTGTTTTTGAGTAGCTGAAAAGCTTCTTCTTGTTTAACACCCCATTCATACTTCTTGTCCTTCTGCGTAAGGGTTGTTAGCGGCTGAGCTATTTTTGAGAAATTCTTGATGAATCGCCGGTAATAGCCCGCTAAGCCCAAAAATTGCCGAACTTCAGTTGGGGTTTTGGGGGCTTCCCAATTCTTTATGGCTTCGATCTTGGATGGGTCTACGTGAATGCCCTTCTCATTCACAACGTGACCAAGAAATTGAACTTCACGAATCCAGAATTCGCACTTGGAGAACTTTGCATAGAGTTTCTCTTTCTTCAGTAGTTCCAGAATGGTTCTGAGGTGTTGATCGTGCTCTTCCTTCGTACGTGAGTAAGTCAGGATATCATCGATAAATACAATCACGAATTTATCGAGGTATGGTTTGCATACGCGGTTCATCAGATCCATGAAGACCGCTGGTGCGTTCGTCAGTCCGAATGGCATAACAAGAAACTCGTAATGCCCATAGCGTGTTCGGAATGCAGTCTTTGGGACGCTTTCTTCTTGTATCCTTAACTGATGGTATCCAGATCGAAGATCGATCTTGGAATAGTAGCTTGATCCTTGCAACTGATCAAATAAGTCATCAATCCTCGGTAGTGGGTACCGATTCTTGATAGTGAGCTTGTTCAGTTCTCTGTAATCGATGCACATTCGCAGAGTTCCATCCTTTTTCTTCACGAACAATACTGGAGCTCCCCAGGGCGAGAAGCTTGGCCTTATGAATCCTTTATCCAACAACTCCTGGAGTTGTGTAGATAACTCTTGCATTTCGGATGGTGCAAGCCGATAGGGTGCCTTGGCTACAGGAGCGGCTCCTGGGACCAAGTCTATACGGAATTCGACTTGACGTTGCGGAGGTAGTCCTGGTAGATCTTCGGGAAAAACATCAGGAAATTCCTTCACCACAGGAATATCTTCGAGTTTCGGCTCCTCAGCCTTCTTATCTACAACGTGTGCTAGGAAGGCAACACATCCTTTCCTTAAGCACTTCCGTGCCTTCATGCAACTGATGATTCGGAGTGGCGCGCCTCGTTTTTCTCCATGTACGATGAGAGTTTCATCATTCTCCAAAGGGATGCGAATGATTTTCTCATGACAAATAACTTCAGCTTTGTTCTTGGATAACCAGTCCATTCCGACTACTACATCGAAGCTACCTAATTGGATAGGTAAGAGGTCGATGCTAAATCTTCGTTCACCAAGTTCTAGTGTGCATCCTCTAACAACTTCGCCCGACTCAACAAGTTTACCATTGGCTAATTCTATGGTGTATGGAATATCCAATCTACTAGACTCTATCCCAAGCGTACGTTTAAATTCCACAGACATGAAACTATAATCGGCACCAGTGTCAAATAATATGGATGCAAAGTGATTGTTAACGAGAAACGTACCGGTGACCACGTTAGGGTCCTCGCGTGCGTCCTTTGCTCCAATCACAAATGCTCGAGCCTGAGCGTTGTTTTTCTTCGGGCAGTCTCTCATGAAATGTTCATGGCTTCCACATCTGAAGCATCCTTGGTTTCGCCCAGCTTCATTTCCAATTCGGTTATTGTTGCCATTTCCATTTCCGCCATCGTCCCCATTACCAGCACCGTTACGGTTTCCATTCCCGTTCCTATTACCATTGCCATTGCGGCCTCCAATACCTTTACCCCAACAATCTTCGGTGCGATGGCCTGACTTTCCGCAGTTCTCGCACTTCCCAACACGACAATTTCCCACATGATGAAAACCACAGCGGTTACACTTGGGCAGAGTGCCCTGATACTTCTTAGCTCCAGACTCATATGCAGCTGCGAAGGTTTTTGCCTCCCTAGGTGGGTTAGTTTCACGCTTCTTGTTGTTCAAACCCTTGTTGTTGCGAGTTGCTTGATTCAGATTCGAATGCTTCCTCTTCCTGTCACCGGACGACTCAGCATGTGTCTCGGTCTTCTCTGTTGGGTTCAACGATAATTTCTCCATACGAACACAGCCAGAGTTACAGCCTCGGTGATTGTTTGAGGTTTGGCCGAAGTTACCATGCTGCGAAACTCTGGGGCCAGTCCCCAAATATAGCGCTCAACGCGCTTAAATTCCGGAGTCACCATGTAGGGAATCACTCTGGACAAATCATGGAACCTTCGAGTATACCCAGTGATGTCAGTACCCACCATAGTCAAGTGCCAGAACTCTGTCTCCAACCTTTGGAGTTCGGCACGAGAGCAATACTTCTCTCGCATTTTCTCTTTCAGTTCATCCCAAGTCATGCCATACGCAGCATCATCGCCTAGGGTTTGGACTTGTAGGTTCCACCAAGTCAAAGCTTCATCGACAAATAACCCAGTAGCAAAGGTGACTTGTTGATCCGCTGTACACTTGCTCATGCGGATAGTGGCCTCAGTCTTCTCCGTCCAACGCACAAATGCTACCGCTCCTCCAGTGCCATCGTAGTTCATTGGTTTGTAGTCGAGGAACTGCTTGAAGGTGCAGCCTGTAATTAACCCAACCAATTCACATATGAGCAATCGAAGAAATAATGAAACAAGGACCGTTCATAAATTTCTCCATGCTTAGCAAATTGTCTTAAGGTTACCTTTGGCTGCGTTTCCTCCCGACGAATCTCCATGTCCGTTACGCCTAGCATTGCTTGGCCCTCCACTGTCTTGGGTGCGGTTCGCCTCGTACTGGGCGATAGCAGCAGAGATTCTCTCTTCCAGTAGAGCGTTCAGCTCTTCAGCAGTTCTTGGCAGTGGGGGAGGAGGAGGTTGATCACCATTTCGAGCATTCACAGCTCTCCTGGGTGCCATGTTCTGACAGAACATAACACAACAGGGTTAAATACTTGTTTGATATCGTCGTACTAAACAGTAGTAGCATATACATTCACAGGTATATACCACATAATTAACATCAAACACTTATTACTCTAGCAGAGTACTTAGTAGGCTTGCATTGAGGGAATCTACACGTGACAAGACTTGATGTGGTTTCTGTGCACTGAATTCCATAATTATGTATGCATCCATAATTACGTAACTCCTTGCACAGTCCGCACAGTTCGTTTCATCCTCGTATTTCTTCCTTCAGTTAAGTCATTGTTTTCAGGCAAAGTCATGTATACTAGGGGTATTCTACATCTAGTACATGTGTATGCTAATTATCACACATAATTGCAAGTAATCCTTAATCGTAGACAAGTGCTACCCCAGCGCACCCTAAGTCACGTAGCTTCCTTTCTAGACTCATGTAAACAGTTTCAGGCAGTGGATGTCGCGGGACGTTTTATGCAATGAAAACTTTTGAAAAATTGTTTTCGTGATAGGATCCTAGAGATTGTAGACTAGACTCGAGAAGGAATCCTGGTTCACTACAATCGCAGCTCCGATACCAATCTGTCACACCCCTTTCTGCGGCGGAAGCACGAGGTGTGATCATGAAAGGTTCTCATTGCATACGAAAGGTAAACATGCTATATGCTCACAAAATAAATTCAAATACCAACCATTCATAATTTGAAAACACAAGTTTAGCGTCTACATCGCGATGATAGCTTAAAACATAGTCTTAAAAGTTTACAACTTTATTTAAACAAAACATAGACGACATCCATAAGCATGAGTAGGACCGCGCGCACATCCACCTTTAATTACCTGAAATACATGTGAGTCTTGGAAAAACGTCAACATAATGTTGGTGTGAATTCATGCAGTGATTGTTTTGAATGTCTAATATCCTTGAATGAAACATAGTATGAAACTTGTAGAATGTATGAATGCTTGAATGTAACTTGTAAAACGTATATGTAACTGGGTACTATGACTGTTTGAATGTGTGAGATTGCTAGTGGTTTGCAAGGCCACTAACATATGTCACGACATAGGAAGCCACCAAACCTAGGCATTTTCGTCACCTTGACTGAGACACAGAAGCACTCATTGGTAGAAGTAGGCCAAGAGTGGGGTTGCCTGAAACCCATTAGATCTAACCTTTTGTTCCGCGGTCTAAATGTATACGTTGATTAATGGTGCTTATGATACCCTATTCGAGACATGGTCTAGAATGTTTCACTTGAATGTTTTTGTGCCCATCATAACACATGTAAACAATATAAAATTTGTGACATGTATTTCACCCCCGAAGTGTAAAACAAAAACAGTTAAAGAAAAGGGGGAGCATGAACTCACAACTTTGCGTTCCTGTGCGTCGTAAACTTCACCGGGTTTGCTTAATTAACGTCGTGACCTATACGCGTTTTCTTAACGTTAGTTACTAGGCTTGTGTCGCACAAGTACAGTCACTCTCTTTTGTATTCGTATTGTTGTGTTAAAAATATTTTTTATTTTTAACTAGGTATCTTACTTATATCATTTTCTCAAAAAATAATATAAGTATCTCGTGTTTTACACTTTGCATCCGAATTATGTGTCTTGTATATTGTAAGTGTATTTTCATGTTTATACTCCTCATGATTATTTAGTGTGTATGTTAAGCCTTAATACAGTAGCACGTATAACTCATACTATATACACTTAGCACAAAAGTTGGTGATCAAATAATATATATTCTAAATATATATTTAACAAGTTTCGTTTACGAAAACCCACCTCCGACGCTTGGAAATTTTGTAACAAAATCATGGCGAAATTTATTTTGGAAAAGCCAGTTAAAATATATTCATAACACTTGTCGTAAAAAAAAAATATTTCCAAGTGTTATATTTCTGGAAAATTTTCGCCAGAGTTTCCTCTGTAACTGGAGGTGGCCACGCTTTCTAGCGTATCATTTTCTTTTCAAAATTTAACCAACGATTTTCCCTGCATCAACAAACAATATTTCAACATCAAACTAGTTCAAACACATAAGTAAATCGCAACATATGAATTTGTGGGTTATGTAAAAGTGTGTAGTAACTTTCCATTATTTTTAATAGTTCTTTCTACCATCATAAATAAAATCGGTTTCTTAAAAATCTTATTTTTAAAGAAAGTGGAAGTTTACAACTTCTTGGTCAAAAATTATAAAAATAACTCTTTGTTAAAACTTTTTGTTACACAAGTGTCTACACACTTGTGTGTTCACAAAAACACCTTTAGTTTATGAAAGATCCGGCCTTAAAACATGATTTCATCATACACTTGGTTCTTCGAAAATACCATTTGTAGATCTTTAGATCTACTAGTTTAGAACTTCATTTTAAAAGAGAAATTTCTTTTACACAAGTTCATGTTATTATGTAGTAGTGTTCATCATCTAGCCCTTTTCATACTTTAACATACACTAGTCCATGCTCTATGAACATGACTTAGCAGGGTTAGATGATGATCCGAACTACTACTAGCAACTAACAACACAAAATAATCACAACAAAACAAGAGGGTAAATGAAGTGGATAAAAGCAAATGGTGATGGTCCTTCAAGATCCGCTTGCACCGAGCTTCGTTAGTGGCCTTCTTACACCTTCTAGTAGCCTTAGAATGGAAGATTGAAATCGAAAAATGGTGGTGGTGTGGCCTATGGTTTCGACCGAAAGTCAAGAGAGGGGAGAGAGAGATGATCAAGTTTTGTGTTGGTGGTTAAGTGAATGTGGTGTGTCAAATGGTTATATTTATAAACCATGTCAAGTTATTAACCACTATATAACATGTTTCCTAGATATTAAACATGTGTGAATAAAATAATCAAAAGTTTTGTGGGATGTCCCCATAAGGAACCGAGTTTGGTTGGGGGGGGGGGTTCCATGGTTCAATTCCAACTAGATGATTAGTATTAGTTAGTTAGAATTAGGATGTTAACTAGTTACTAACATGTAGTGTCTTATGACGGGTGTTAGGGTATTCGGGGACTCTAACTGGCTCATAAAAAGAAAAACAGTGTCCATGACAATATTTTTATGTTCCGGGTGATATCCGGTTGTTCGGTTAGGTACTGATTCGTTAAAGTGCTAAATTACACTTTTTAGTGTCTTTTAAGTATCTTTCTTGCACCCTTTCAATTCCCAACATCTAGGGAAATATTCTGGATAATAAAACGACATTTATGTATAATATTTCAGTGCCAAAATGCTGATTATAGTTGAATTATGTAAATTTCTGCACTTAAAGTGCGTTTCGGGTGCTTTTTGGTGCTTATTTTTGCTTCCGTAATGTATATATATTAACCCTTATCTGTACTCTTGGGTTTTAATGTATTTTTGTTATTGGACCTTCACCTAGGCTCCAATTTTATTGTCTGACTGCTTTCAGCAGTTCTGCTGACACAGTGTGTCTTACCGGTGAGTTCACTAGTGTTCCTGACGCAACGCTCTCGATTATGCATAAAGCAATATTTTATATCATACAACGTGCATGAATTCACTTGTTTAGCATCTAATCAGTCAATGTTGACATTTAAGCACATAACTGTAATCATTAAATAGTAATTAAGGTGTACGGAGGTTACCGGTTTTGTGCCAGTTGTCACAACTTGTGTAGGGATTTTGAGAAGGTAATGAAAAAGAAATTCGAGATGAGTTCGATGGGGGAGATGAAGTTCTTCCTAGGGCGGCATGTGGAGCAGATGCCCGAAGGAATCTTCATTCATCAAACGAAGTACGTGAATGATGTGCTGGAGAAGTTCAACAAGGCTCAATCTAGTCCAGCATCAACCCCCTTATCTTAGAATCACGGGATTTGCCCAGATGAGAGTGGAGAAAAGGTGGAAGAGACATTGTATCGGTCGATCATTGGATCCTTGATGTATCTTACTGCTTCTCGCCCGGACATCATGTATCCAACGTGTTTATGCGCCAGATATCAGTCAAGTCCGAAGCAGTCTCACCTGACAATCGTGAAACGAATCTTACGGTATTTGAAAGGCTGCCCAAGCATCGGCTTATGGTATCCTAAGTCTGGTGACTTCTCTCTTACTGGTTTTGCTGATTCTGATTTTGGTAGCTGCAAGCAGAATGCTAAGTCCACCACTGCAGGCTGTCAGTTCTTTGGAACTCGACTAGTCACTTGGCAGTGCAAGAAACAAACCTCAGTAGCGCTCTCTACTTGCGAGGCTGAATACGTTTTGGCCTCGAGCTGTTGCTCTCAGATCCTTTGGATCCAACAGCAGATGCGAGACTTTGGTTTGCAGTTCTTGGACACGCCGATTTTTGTGGAAAATGAAGTAGCAATTAATATAACGAAAAACCCGGTTCACCATTCTAAAACCAAACATATTGAAATCCGTCATCATTTCATCCGTGATTGTCACGAGAAGAAATTGATTCGGATAGAACATATACACACCGATGAACAGAGGGCTGATTTTTACACCAAACCGTTTGACAAAAAGAGATTTAACTATCTTTTGAAATTAAATGGGATGAAAAATTTGCTTTCTGGGAGGGTTGTGGAATGTGAAGCCGAGGAGGGCGGCGATCCGATGTGATCTGCGTCTTGTTGTCAAACTTTTTGTACAGTTTATTTTCTGCTTTCGATAAAAACAAAAACACAAAAATATGTTTTTATTTTTAGGGGGAGATAGTTTGCAGAAAAATACAAAAACATGATAAAATTTCAAAATCCAAAAACATTAGAATATTTGAAAAATCCAAAAACATTGAAAAACAGAAAAAGAGTTTGTGTAAAAAGGGGAAATGATAGTACATCAGCTAGACAGATGCAGTACGCTAAAGAATTTTAAAGATAAAATGTGTTAAACAGTCTTGCAAATGATGTGTCGACAGATTTTTGCACATTTAGTAAATTTGTTTGGGATATAAACAAAAATAATAACTTGCTTTTACGTGGGGAACATTTCCAGGATATATAGGTAACCCCTGAAATCTCGTTTGAAAGGTCCTATTTCTAACATACTAGGTCTTTGTACGTGATGATATCTGGGGTATTATACCTGGACTTCTGATTTTGCGGAAGAAATAGCCTAGTCATCGTATAATACTCTGCACAAGCTTTATTCGTAAAACCTCCCCTCAGCATAAAAAATGATGAAACATTTCAAAATGCTAATCATGTGCTGTTGTAAAAAAGATTCCCTAAAGGGAACACACCGAAAGTCGAGCCGTCATCTCTCTGCTGAACGGAAGTTCTGACCTGAGCTCTCACGGTTTCTCATTCACCCAATTACAGATATCATTAGTGTACACTCACCTGTAAGACTGAATATAGTGATCCGGATAAGGGAGTATATTCGGAGGTGGTACACGCGTAAAAGTCAAGATCTTAAAACACTTAATCCGTATCCCGAATAGATTGAAAATTGTGTGAGAATTTAAGAGGATCAGTATATCGGCAATCAAAGCAAATTGTTTAATGCTGTGAATGAAATCTAAGCTTAACGGTGCTAGTATCTTGTCGGAAGCTGATATGATCCCCTAACACGCTCACAAAAATATTGTGTGTACAGTTTACTGCTTATCATATTCTAAAATCCAAAAAGATTTTCATTTCATCTTATTTTCGGCAACAGACGTTGGGGATCAGATGATCAAAGTCTTATGTGCAGAACATGTCTGGATCATGAGGGTTGGGAAAGCAGAAGATTGAAAATGTGTTGGTAAATTGCTTGAAAGTTCAAAAGTTCATTAATTTGAACTTAAATTTTGTTTCAAAAATCAGCATCTTCATAATCTGAGCCAAGGCCATTAACTTAGACTTGGTAGGACTAAACAGTTGACCAGGGTCATTAATTTGGACTTGGTTAACTGGGTGTGTCGGTAAATTCTCACAAAGTTGAAAAAAATGAAAAACTTGATCTTAATCTCGCTTGAATGGTAATTCCGTTTGAGCTTAATATCGTTTGAAACACATAATTCCACGTGAACCATGTTTTCGTTTGAGGGTTAATTTCGCGTGAAGGACATCAGAGGTAATTCCACGCGGAATTACCTCATCTATAAATAGGGTTTAATATCGTTTGAAGGGCATTGTTCTGTAATTTCGCTTCAAGTTATCTCGTTCTAGGCGATTTCAAACGAGATCTCAAAACCTTCAATTTACAGCCGTTACTTTGCCCATTTGTTGATAGAATTTATGGTTTTAGTTGGTTGGTTCAACTATTATCATGGGAAAGGTGAGAGATCTGTGTTTATCTGATCTTAAACAGATTAAAAATCTTAGATCTAGGGTTTGTTTGTGATGTTTAATGAATGATTAACATACCCCTGTACTCGGAATATGATCTTAAACATGTTTGGGGATTCAATTTTGTCGGATTTAAGTGCTGTCGGTAGTTCAGTTGTTTAAGACTTAGATCTAGGGCGTTTCAGTGGACGAAAATGAATAAAAAACACATCTTGGTGCTCGGAATTCATAATAGAACAAAACCAATTCATCAATTGAATCATCCGTTCATAAAATTTTGATTTTGGTTAATTTCGTTTCAAATCATTAATATCGTTTGAGTGTAATTCCATTTGAGAGTAATATCATTTGAGTGTGATTCCGTTTCAAGTGTAATTCCGTATGAAGTGTAATACCGCATGTAATTGTGATTTCGCTTGAGATTGTATTTTCGTTTGATGATGTAATTCCATTTGTTATGTAGATGTAATTTCGTTTGAATAGGAATTGAGCTGAAAATTTTTCTAAGTGTTGAATCTGTTTGTTGTGATTTTGCAGACTTCGAATGTGTTGTTTGATCCATTGCACAACACTTGCTGTGTTTATGATAAAGCTATCCCAAAAATGGCTGGATTTACAGAAATTCTGGAGTTTATGGAGAGATTGCCAATACAGAAAGCATTGTCGAATCAACGTTTGGTGTTTAGATCTCACATTAAGCGTTTTTGGGAGAAGGCAACTTATGATGAAGCAAACAAGACAATTAATTTAGTTGTGAGGGTGAATGGAAAAGAGGAACCAATTATTATCACTGAACAGCTTGTAAGAGAGGTGATGAATTTTCCGGATGATGAGAACTCTCCAACAAAGTTCCTAGAGAGGATGGTAAAAGGGTGTATGTTAAGGATGGGTTACAACGGTGATCTGAACAGAGCAAATTATCTGAAAGCATGTTTTCCAAGATTATACAAGTTTCTGATTCATTCTGTTGTACTCGCTCCCAGTCACAGGAAAGTTGGTTACGACGTGATGAGAGATTATCAGATGAACATGGTGACAGCTTTAGTGCTCAACAAAAAGTATAATTTCTCGAAGATTGTGTTTAATTACTTGGTTGAAAATATAACCACAGAGAGCAAGACTTGGGTGTATCCACGTTTTATCCAGATGATGTTAGATCACGCTTATCCTCAGTTGGAAAGAGATGAGAAGAATGATTTGTTGATTTTATATCACATGGATAATGAGTCTTTGAAGCAGTTGGCTAGATATCATCCAAACCATCCAGAGCCATCATCAAAAGTTGAATTCTTTGGCTTCATTAAAGACAAGAATTATCAAGATCCAGATCCAGTCAATCATCAGAACTGGAGGAATGAAATAGAAATGAAAGAAAAGAGTTATGCTGATGAGCTGAAAGTTCTTAAAAATTTCAGAGAATCTCGCAATGAATGGTTCTTAAAAGAAGAGAAAAAGAAGAAAAGCAAGAAAGAAACTCCAAAAGTTAAAACTGAAAAAGGTTCTTCATCTCAACCTAAGAAACGTCGAAAGAAAATAGTTGAGACTTCGCTTGTCGATGAACCGGATGAAGAAGAACCAGAAGCAGAAGCTGAAGCTAAAACTGAAGTGAATGTTGAAGGAGATGTTGGTTTATCTCCCGATTCTGCAAATTTACTTAAGTATCTTAATGAATTTAATGCTGAAAAAGAAAAGGAAGCTGGTGAGAAAGAAGGTAACGAGGGTGATAAAAGCTCTTCAAGTTCATCTGAGTCTGAAGTTGATGAAACAGAGTGTGCAAAGAGAATTCAAGCTGAGATAGCTAAAGAAAAGCAGTTGAAAAGAAAAAGAAGACAAGAGAAGGATGATGATGTGTATGTTCCATCTCCTGAACACGTGTCAGAATCTCAAACACCTCCGTCTGATGGTAGAAAGAAAGCAAGTGCTAAAAAGAGTATTGCATCTCCAAAAGCAGCGAGACAAAAGTTGACTCTTAGGCTGCCAAAACGTACACCCAAAACAAAACAACCTACACCACCACCATCACCACCACCTGAACCATCACCACCTAAATCACCACATCAATCACCACCAAGACAACCATCTCCTATCTAATCACCACAACATTTTACACCACCACATCAAACAACATTCCAAGAATAACCTATTCTTACTTCACAGCAAATCTTCCAAACACCACCAACTTCACAACCACATGTTCAATCCACACCTGGTTCTTCTGGTTACAAAATGTTTCCAAATATTCCACCAGAAGGTATTTCTCTTGAAGAAATTGGAGATTTTGACTTTGCGAATGTTGCACAAGTAAAGAATGTAGAAATGAAAGTTGATACAGTGTTGGTTGAGAATAAGAAATTGGCAGATCGTGAAAAGATTCTTGAGATGCGTGTCAAGAAAGTTGAGTCTGAGAACAAGTCTTTGCTGAAGAAGATTGAAGCAGATCAGATTGAAATTGATATTTTGAAAGTGAAAGTAGCAGAGTTGGAGGAAGAGAAAGCACGTCCAGATGAGCAGAATAAGTACTTTGAATTGAAGAACAAAGAACTTGAAGCTGCCAAAGCGATGAAAGAACATGAGTCGTACATGATGAATAAAGTGCTTGAAAATATGCTCGGAAAGTCTATAGAGCAGAGGTTTGAAGAGATAGAAGTTGAAGAGTTAAGAGCGAAACGTCAAGCTGAAATTGATGCTGAAATGAAGTATAAAGGAAAGGGTGTTGAAGGTTCTGAAGTTGAAGAAAGATCAATAGTTATATCTACTGTTGCTGAGTCTCCTATTCAGAATCCTCATCCGATATCTGTCGTGTCTGCTATCTTTGAGGAAGATGTATTACTTGAAGATGTTATTAATGACGAAGAAGATGTTGATGAGGATGATGACGAAGAGGATGATGATGATGATGAGAAAGTTGATGATGCAGAAGATGTATTTTCTGCTAGCAGTCACAGTGATGGCGATGATGACGATGATCAGGGTGGTACTGGTGTTACAGTTACAGAAGCGTCAAGTGAACAAAATGTTGATGATTATATGCATGATGATGCGAATGAAGATCATGAAAGTGCTGAAAGTGAGGGGGAGCAAGTTGATGATCAAAACGTTGATAAAGTTGAAAAGTTAATCTTGCGTTTAGAGCCTGAAGTAGAAGAAGGTGAGATCAGGCACACGTATAAAATGGCTGAGATTATTGAGCTGACAAGGATTGATGATCCTGATTTTAAGTTTGATTTTGAAGAAGAGTTAAATGCATTCGATATCAATCAGCAACCCGAATATGAGTACAAGTATGTTGATGAAGCAGATAACTATGACAGAGTTGAAGTTGAGGATTGCAGTGATGAAGAGGGTGTATCTGAAGACACGTCTAATTTTCCAACTCTTGTTGAGTTTTTCAGTGAAGAGAACAGAGATGAACTGAGGAGAAAAGTTGCTGAAATTTTGAAAGATAAATACTTTGACGGTACTACGAAAGATCCAGAAAAGGAAGAGAGAAAGAAGTGGTTCCGTAAAGACTCTGAAAGAAAGTTGAAGCGTCCTTTGAAGTTCTACAAGAGAGATAGAGATGTTTCGCTTGGTGATATCATTAGCTGGGGATTTCTACCTCAAGTTAATGCATATGCTATTCGTAGAGAATACGATGTGCAATACTTTGAACGTCTTTATGATATTATGTCCCTACCCTGGTGGGACGTGGAAGAGTTGTCAAATACATTGGGCTATCCAATCAGAAAGAACATTGTGCCTATGTGGGGTTTGATAAAGTATGAATCGTTGAAAAACTTCAAGCACTGGAAGCCTCATTACCCGAAGAAAGTTCAAAGGGTAGATCCAGAAACTGGAGTTGAAGAAACAATTTTACATGTGAAGAAGCCGAGAGTGATCAAGAATATTCCTGTGCCGAAAATGGAACAAGAGTTTTATAAAGGTTTTGTATGTTGGGTTTACAGCTGTATATCGACTGAAGCTGTGATTACTTACAGGGCAGAGAATGAGATTAGAGAAATCTTTGTATATGATCCTCTGTGGCTGGTGAACTGCTCTGCTAAAGACATCGAATGTTTGTTTGTAAACAAAATCTGGTTCAAAGCTGAAGACAGAGAACAAGCGATGCAATTTCAGAGAGTTGTGTCGATTTGCTTTCAGAAAGGTATCAATGCTGAAAGTAAATGGAACTCAAAGTGGCGAAAGATTGAAGAAGAAGAGAAGTTAAAGAGAGAGAAAGAACGGAAAGAACGTGAAGACAAAGACAATATGCTGAAGCATACACTAAATCAAAGGATGGCTGCTGAGGAGAAGAAGAGAGTTGATGAGAATGAGAAGCTTAGGAAGCTGTTGCAGAAAAAGCCTAAGCCGAGGGAAGAAAGTTTCAAGTCACTGTGAAGAAAGCGTTGAAGACCAGACTGAAGACTCCGGCTATATCCAAGGGGGAGCTTGTTGGTGCACGGTGTCTAAAGCCTACGTCTTAAGTCTAGGTCACAATGTATAGGGTCTAAAGTGTCAAATCTGTAAAGTTAAGGGTTATTTTGTAATTTCGTTTGTAATGTCCTTGTTTAGTTACGTGCGAAATTACATTATGTAATTTCGCTTGAACTGACACATTTAGTTTCGTGCGGAATTACAAGGCCTATATATAGTTGTGTTGTCTTCTCATTTGGCACGGAATTAGGAAACTTGTCACGAAGTGCTGCCAAAATTCCACTGTGTAATCACGTTGATATTTGAATGAGAAGACTGTTTTAAAGTGAACTCTCTGTTTTCTACTCCATTCTTCACTAATTCTACTCTGTTTGTTTGATTCCGCCTCTCAAACAGTGTGTATTGCCTCTGATTGACTCAATTGGTCGGTAAAACGATCATACACTATGGAATGAATTCTTGGGTCACGTGCGAATAGGCGTTAACTTAGGTACCATTAATCCTTTAAAGGACCACGGAACAAAGGGTTAGATCTATCGGGTTCGGGCGAGCCCATCTCACGGTCCTTGTGCGGCCACTTAGAGTGTTGTTGTGTCTCAGTCGAGGTTAATCGACACTTAAGTCGTCTACCGGTTTGAGTGCTTCCTATGTCAGCACACATATTAATGTCCTTGCAAAAATATTAATGATCACTAAATTCATAGTCGCTTTACATACCAACTTACAACACTTGAACTTTCAAATGTTTTGAGATTCATTTGATGCGCATAAACGTAAAACACATGAACTCGCTCAACTTTTGTTGATTGTTTTCAGAGTTACATGTATTTCAGGAAATTAATTGGATCTTGGTGCTAGCGTTTACTATCAAGCTTTTGGGTTACAAGTCTTCAATGTCATCCCTTTTGGAGGGTTTGGTCCATATATCTCATCTTTGATGAGATATAGGATGCAAAGCCTTACGTTTTAATCTTTTGTCGAACTAGTCCTTTGTGAAACTTAAAACTCATGTTGGTTTGTAACTTAAACAACTTATGGTGTGTGTAATGTTTTAACTTATGAATGGATGAACATCGTTTGTTTTAATCATGTAGTTGTTGATTATTATCGTATGCAATGAAAACTAATCAAGATCACACTGCACGCTTCCGCAATTAGACGGGGGTGACAGGCGACAAGAAAGACGAAATGCTCAATCGTAAGCTAAGCAAGTAAAATTTTGGAAGATTGGTTTTGTAGTTAGCTTGTTATTCTTTATCGTGTATGTTATTATCGTTTGATTTGGTTATTGTTTGTATTGTAATGAATTTGATGTAATGGATTTGATGTTTTATGTTATGCCATTTATGTTCATGTTGATAATGCATCCATTATATTGATAATGCCAGTGAAAATTATGATTATTATGTCAATTATTTTGGTAGCGTTCTTGTAAACGTGTGATTATACTTTGTGATGAACCAATGGGAAAGGCAGAAGATAAAAATGTGGTTGAGAATAACTTTGTGAGGGAGCTGAATATGCCTGAAGAAGAGTTGATAGCACTGTATTATAGGGATGAAATCATTAGTTTGAAGAAGATGTGCAAGGGGGACATTTAAACAAAAAGGAGTTGGAAATTAATAATGATGTGTTAAAAGAGGCTCGGGACTACGACAGATCGGAAGAAAGTGACAACTGGTGGTTTCATGATCCGCACAAAGGAGAGCATGAGTCAGATATTGAATGGTCCAACGATGATTATCATTGGAAATAATATATGTTTGTCATGATTATTGTGTTCAAAATTGTGTTATGTAATGAAACTTGTTATGTAATGGTTGGATTATGATCAATAATGTATTATCCTTCAAATAGGCAATTTTGGTACCCTTGATGTATTTTGACCCATTTTATATTTTATGTTGACTTTCTTCAGTCAAACTTATCAATAACAATCATTGTATGGAAACCAAACCAAGATTGGTTGGTTGAATAATAAACCAAACATCAAAATGTTTGTTACCATCTTTGACTTCGTGTAGTTAATTGTTTCCAAACAAACCTAACATCAAACTGTTTGTGACTTTCTTTGATTTTCTGTGGTCAACTGTTTCCAAACAAACCAAACATCAACTATTGAATAATAAACCAAACATACATTGTCTTAAAATTTAAACCAACATTATCCTGATAACATACAAACCAACATTTTCTTAAAAATACAGTACCATACAAACAAACATTGTCTTAAAGCAGAGAAACATGAAATGAACTACATAAAAATCAGCCTTAAGTAGGTTGTGGTGCACCCTTTGTTGAGTTTTGTGAAACAGGTTGTTGAGCGGGTTGGGCAACACCTCCTTGGCCTTTGTAGCTCTTATGGTTGTGACCTTTTATGATTTGACCTTTCCTAGTCATTTTACATGTTGTTACAAAACTTTTCTGAACCTCATCAACATACATCTTTCTCTTCTTCTTGGGTCTTCCAACCTACAACAACGACACACAATAATTTTACAATCTTTTCATTAACCAAAAAAGAGTGTCATGTCAGGACATACATGTTTATAATGCTTTGGAGGAATTAATGTAGTTGGGCACTAGGATAAAGTCCACATTTCAGGACCACATATTGGCTCAATGTAATGGTCGTATGCTTTTTCCCATATTTCCAACCAGTAAACTTTCGACACCCAGTTTTCAGCAATGCCAGCCCTAATACTGTTCCCTGACATGTCCCAAATTACAACAACAACATGTTTACAAGGAATCCCAGTCAAACCCCACTTTCTACATGAGCATGTCTTTAGATCCACATTAACCACACATTATGATCTTGTACCACTCACTTGGTATTTTGAGGCATTAACCATGAGGACATTCATCCGTGAAGCTTTTTCTTTAGCCTCTTTGAGTACCTATTCAGAATACGGTGTTAATGGACCATTTGTTCTTGCTTGAAGCCTTTTCAAATTAACAATTCTTTTTGTCATGTATTCCCTGATGAACTCCAGACATGTTATTATAGGCTTATCTCTAGCTCGAATTATCTACTTGTTAAACACCTCACATATATTGTTCAACAATATATCACATTGAGTCCTAGGTGTAAAATGAGCTCTTGACCATGATTCAGGTGGGATTTAAAGTAGCCAATGGTGTAGTTTTGGGCTGGCAGGTTTGGAAGTAAGGCATGCTTGTCATCATAGCTGCTCTCCATAACATGTTTTTAAAAACATTTTCTGGCCATTGCTTCTTCATGTTCTCGTGTATGTGCCTAAGACAATACATATGCTCTGTTTGTGGGAAAAACCCTTTTCAAAACTGGAATGAGAGCTTGCATGGATAGGACCAGACAACTTACGTAACTTTCATTTCATAGCACAATAATGATGAATTGGAGGACTTACCTTTTGCCGGTCACTAATAAATGTGAAATTAGACTCCATAGTGCAATCAAGATGACCCTAGATGTTTCTTAAAAACCATGACAAACTTTAATAGCATTCACTTTCAACAAGAGAAAAACTGGGTGAATAGATTCCATTATTGTCGTCCACACCCAATCACTCAAGATCTGTCCTGGATATAGCCCTTTCATAAACAACCATCCAATCCCAACAATTCTCTACCATAAAGCTTAAAACCTCTCTTCATACCAACATAGCATATGTAAATCCTTCTAAATTACCTCATACCACTACTATAGTTTGCATGAGGCTCCACATCGATCTTAATTGTGCTACCTGGATTAGTGTTTAATAGTTCATCACAATAGGTTCTTAACAACCCATACTGATCTCTATAGTCACTATTAATTTTTGCTAAGGCAATACACTTTGCTCTAAACACTTTTATAATTCAAACTTGTACCTGATGCTTTTTCTGGATTATATCTTGAAGAGCCGGCAGGGGTATATCGGGTTGGTTTCAACAAGCGGCTGTATCTCCTTGGCGATGAAACTCATGGTATAGAGACCAACTTCTCTAGTTTGAAGACACTTGTGCTCAGGCTGAATTGTTTTCACACACCAAGCATCTAAGGTTGTTTGTCTAGAGATCTGAACAACAAATGGACAAGTAGGTTTTGTTTTCCTTTTCCAAAGTTTAGATTTTGCAGATTGACCCCCATTGTTTTGGCCAACTTCCCTTTCTACACCTACAACCCCTACCAATTGCGGATTTTCCCTTTTGCATACTACCCTATACCTTAGTAGTTCATTTCTACCAATGTAAATATCTCTTCTATCCTTAAGAGCATATGCTTTAACAATCTGATTAATTTACTGCTTATCTTTAATAAGTTGGCCAATATAAAAAGGATTATGTTGGTCAAGATTTTTCCTTCTTTGCTTCCTAATTCTCCTAGCTGCTTGGTTTAGCACACAAACCTCAAATCACCTTCATTTTAACTAGTACTATCAAAGTTATCCATATCAACATTTAAGTCTTCTTCAAATTCATTAAAAAAATCATCATGGAGGTCACTCTCTACGACATCATGATTAACTAATGGCTTAAAGTTACTCATGTCCACTTCTAAACTATCCATCCCAAGATTGTCTTTCTACTACCATAACGTCAGCATCATCCTTGCCTGATCCTTCCAATCCTGCATCACCTTCTTCTCCTTCAAAACCTGCATCACCTTCTGAACCTTCTAAACCTGCATCAACATGTGATCCTGAATTCCTTTCTAATCATGATGGATCATTGACATCTTCAGTATTGTCCATTCCTAAACCGGAGCTAGGACTCAAGGGAACTTATTGACTAGATTTAATTTTAACCGAATCCTTAGACGGGGCAACTCTTAACTCTTGAGATGATGGGTTGGAGTCTAACAACACCTGTGAAACCCAATGTTCAACGTAAATTTCAATTAACTTAACACCTGATTGGACATGACCTCTAAATCATTCAAAATCATTATCGATAGGCAGACTTCTTAAACCATCATCCAAAGAGAAATTATGATCTTTAAAATGCTAGTAGAAAACCATATCTACATCATAACCAATCTGTTTAACCATCTCTTCCAACACATCTATTCCAAAATCGTTTGTATCGACAAAATCAATATATGCAATGTCAGCGGGTAGGTAGTTCCGATCAGGAGCTTGAGTAAACTCACCTGCATGGAATATCTTCAACGTAAGCAGTATCACTTCGTTAGCTACAAACAAACACAACAACGGATTTCAATTTCATATGCAAAGCTTCAGCCTTTGCTATACACTGAACGTTACAAGCGATACTTACCATGGTATAATCGGTATGGATCAACATGGTTTTCACTTGGACGAACTCTCTAATCTCCAGCGGCCACAACATTAATCCACTTGTAATTGAAGCTTTAATCGACCTTTTTTAGTGTACATACCACTAGTGATTGTAATTTAGTATACTACAGGGTCGCAATATACATATAAACGATTTGGGGGGGGGGGTTATGAAGGAGATGCAACATTACGATTATACCCCTCATTTGGATGGTCAAACCTTTTCTCACTAACAGTTGACTAACGTCTGGTGGCAGGGTGAGATGAAATACCCACCTCGGGGTTTCATTTGGCAATATGGACCAAACCAAAGGATGACAGATTGCACTTTACTTTAAAGAAAATTAAATGGGAACACATGTCATTCATTAGATTTATCTAATTCTTGATTTTGAGGCATATCTTTTCTACTTAATTATGAATACTTATTTTTTTAATTAAAGATAGTTTATTATATCATTAACCAAATGAATTTATATGAAATTAATTATTAAGTTTTAAATAAACTTGTATTTTTTACTTAAAAGTTTCACCAAGTTCAAAATTATGTTAGTTAAAATATTAAAAAATGAAGAACAACGATAAAGATGTTTTTAGTGATTTCAAAACAAATTTAAATATATAATGTGGTTCGATGAACCGAATAGCTAAAATACATGTTAAATATTAAAAAATAGGTGGTATTAAAAAAATCAAAGTTAATACCCAGTTGAAAGAAATAATGTTTTTAAAAGTAACTTGACAAGAGTTATAACTTTCACGTCAATGTTAATTTTTTTAAATACATATCTTGACAACTGTATATATTAACAGATTACATTATATTTTATTACTATAATACGCGGTTTATTCGACTGTACAATATCCTTTTTAAAACATACTTTTTATTACTATTTATATAAAATTACATTTATTAACATATATAATACATGAGATTGTAACATAGTAAATATATACATATACAAAGGAAAGAGAAAAATGCAATTTGCGTCCCTGTGGTATGTCCTAAACATCAACCTGAGCCCCTAAATTAAATTTTTGGATGTTTGAGCCCCTGACCTTATAAATTCATAACACTTTGAGTCCCTGCCGTCAGTTTGACTGTTTGAGGCAGGGGTAGGACCGTCTTTTGACATATATTAATAACACTTTGCGTCCCTATGGTATGAGTGAAATATCAACCTGAGCCCCTAAATTCATTTTTTGCTTTTTTCTTAAGAGATCTAATAATTCAAATTAAATTAACTCTTTTATTTTTTAAAAAATGCAATATAATAATTAAATGTATCCTATATATATCAAAGATCCACAAGCAATTAGGTTATATTCATTCATAATAAAATTCTTGATAACAAAAGACCGTAACTTACAGACTCGATAACAAAAGACCGAAACATACAATACAGAGACAAAACGTCAAAGATCCACAAGCAATTGTGGATCTTTACTGACGGGTGCACTTCGGAATGTAGCAGATATGAATGAATATAACCCAAGTGGTAGATATGAAATTCCAGAGCTCGCTAATTACATATCTGCCACTGGGGTTATATTCATTCATATGAATGAATATAACCCAAGTGGTAGATATGAAATTCCAGAGCTCGCTAATTACGTATCTGCCACTGGGGTTGTATTCATTCATATCAATCACTTCCTTATGTGCACCGCGCCATCTTCTAGGAGGTTGTCAAGTGTTCTCGCCTTCGTAGTTGGTGTTTTGCGTAGTATCTTTACGTCCGCAGCCATTCTGTACAACAAAACACATTCAAATGAGGAAAACATTCAATCCAAAACTGATCCGATACAACAAAAACATTCAAACCAGAATCAAAACAAAAACACATTCAAACGAGGAACACATTCAATCCGAAACTGATTCGATACAACAAAAACATTCAAACCAGCATCAAAACCAAAACACATTCAAATGAGGATACCCTAAACCCTAAACCCACAAGAATCAAAATCCACAAGAATCAAAAACCAAAACACATTCAAACCCACATTGAAACATTCAAACCCACATTGAAACCCTCTCTGTTTTGATACCGTAAACCCTAAACCCACAAGAATCAATACCAAAACACATTCAAACCCCCCAAATAACACATTCAAATCATTAAATCAAAACCAAAATACCCAAATAACTGTTATCATCGAATCAAACAAAAAACAAAAATCAAAATGAGGAACACATTCAATCCGAAACTGATACGATCAGTTCTTAATATGAGGAACCCAAATCATCGAATCAAACCCTCTATTTTTAACCGAAAATCAACCCTCTGTTTTTCACCCTCTGTTTTTCACAATATAAACACATTCAAAATCAAACCCAGAATCAACCCAAAATCAAACCCAAAATCTGTTTTTCACCCTCTGTTTTTCACCCTCTGTTTTTCATCGAATGTAACCCAAAATCAACCCAGAATCAAACCCAGAATCAACCCTCTGTTTTTTTTCACAATATAAACACATTCAAAATCAAACCCAAAATCAAACCCAGAATCAACCGAAAATCAACCCAAAATCAAACCCAAAATCTGTTTTTCACCCTCTGTTTTTCATCGAATGTAACCCAAAATCAAACCCAGAATCAACCCTCTGTTTTTTCACAATATAAACACATCGAATGACCAATATGAGGATGAAGATGAACCTGATCTGTTCGATGAAGATGAAGATGATCTGTTCGATGTTCGATGAAGATGATGAAGATGATCTGTTGATCTCTTCGATGAAGATGATGATGATGATCTTGGGAGTTGGGAGAGCTGTTGATGATGATGATATTGGGAGTTGGGAGAACTTTGTCGAGACTGTTGATGATGATAATGAAACTGGTGAACATTTAAGTGTAGATATTAAAGGGTGGGGGGTATTATGGACTTTTCACAACTGGCAAACGGTCAAACTGACGGAAGACTGACGGCAGGGACTCATACTGTTATGAAATTAATACCACAGGGGCTCAAAATGCAAAAAATTGTTTTTAGGGGCTCAAGTTGATGTTTGAGACATACCACAGGAACACAAATTGCATTTTTACTCCAAAGGAAATGAGAATACTTCTATCATTTTACATGTCGCATGGAACAAAATTATAACAATACATTTATCATAAGGACGAAACTGAAAATTAAAACTAATATGTGGTTGGATTTTCTAAGATTCCATGGGATATTATTTAATTAGTCTACTTACCAACTTCATTTATAATTAGTAATTAAGGATAATACTGTTCATCATTTCTGATGTCATTTATGAGCTAAATTTATTATAAAGGCTTTTATAATAACAAGTGTCAATCAATATAGCTGTAAACGTTTCAATGGGTGAAGAATTTGTAAAAAAATGTAGTGTGAATTTGTTTCTAGTAGGATGGGAGTCCCTAACCCTGACTTTCAATGTTTTTAAAATCGGTTTTTAAATCGTACTAGGTTAAGCTTAGAAATGATTCAACCGGTTGAACCGTATTATACTGGACAGTTCAATTGAGTTGACTAATTAACCCTATAAATCTATAAAATACAATTTCAACTCAAAAAATAATCCAAAACTACATCATTTCATAAAAAAAAAAAAAAAAAAAAACTATCTCAAAAGTTAATCCATAATAAAAAAATAAACCAAAAATTTACCAGCGGTACAATTTCTTTACCGTTCCCTCAGTTTACTGGTATGATTCGAGCCGACCAAGCTTCCGGCATCCGATTTAACCGACTCAACCGGCCGATATAAACCGGTCTTTAAAACATTACTGACTTTAGCTTCTTGAATTATCAAATATGAATATGAAAGATCGCTACTTTAGCGAACCCAACTTCAAGAAGGGAACACGAAAACAAAGTGAACGACCAAGTCTTCTACTAGAAATACAATAAAAAAGGCAATCATTTTTTATTAAGTATCCTTAAAAAAATCATGTCTAGTATACAAAATAGACACGTGTTTCTCTAACTTATACATAATTTATAGATTTACGAATGTTAATGGATCTTTTTATTCATATATGTTCAATATACAGATACTAAGCAAAACATTATGAGTTATGAAAATAAAGTATATTTAGACACATAAGTTTTTATCTTTTTAGCTTTTGAAGTACGTAAACTTATTTCTCATATTACTTCAAGTTTCCATACCATGAGAAAATCATTGGAACGTAATACACTTTTTTTATTTATACATGAAATTTTGTTGAGCATCTACGTTATACAAGCATTTACTTTATTTTCACGTATGTGCTTTGTTTTCCTAAAAACTGGGTAATATTTGTGTAGTCAAAGACATTTATAATGTTACATGAACATAAAATGAATAGATAAACGGTGTATTTTATCGCTATATAGTATAGTTTAGCCTCACATACTTAGCTAGTGACGTAGGAATTGCAATTCAAAATATCTAATATTTCTATGAACTAAATTAACTTCGTGTATGAGGAGTATTTATTGGTCAAAGATCATTTTAATATTTTAATCCTCATCATGACATGTACACATATAATTTATTCACAGTTACAAAGTCATAATCAACTATTTCCAAGAAATTTCAGGAGTAGACTTTATGATATATATTCCACGTTTCTTGACATCATTACTCAAACACACCCAATTCTTTATAATAATCCGAAATGATTTGAAAATCTTTGGATATATGTCTATATATATGACTGACTATATATGCATATATGTGTGTATGTATTAACTCTCACTAATAGCAAACATAGGCAAGAACCAAGAAAGAAGTGCATGAAGATCCGTCGAGTTCCAAAACTTTTATCTTTCATAAGTAGCATCGTCTCGTTCTTTTCTTCGTCGCGTCGCCATCAAAAACTTCTTGTTCATCATATTGCTATCAAACCCGCAAGTGAGATAAACCATATCTATGTTTTGCTAGTGTTTTTGGCACTAATTAGTTGGTGCATTGTAACCATATTCTCGAGTGGTTCTTCGAAGCAATCACATGATAGTGAAGAATCTCAACGTCACTCCGACCCTTTTCTCTCTATATTAGAGTTGTACCCATTATCTCACAAAGTTGATGAAGAAATGTTAGATGAGACTTATTGTCTCACTAATGTAGCCGAAAATGACTGGGGGTTCATCCCTTGGTTACATAAAGTTGATGAAAGAATATTAGATGAGACTTATAGTCTCACTAATATTATGGCTGTTGATGACCAGGAGTTCATCCCTCGATTACACAAAGTTGATGAAGAAACATTAGATGAGACTTATAGTCTCGCTAATATTGTGGCTGATGATGACCGGGTGTTAATCCCTCGGTCACACAAAATTCATGAAGAAATATTAGATGAGACTTATAGTCTCACTAATGTTGTAAATGAAGATGAAAAGGAGTTCATTCCTCGATTAGTTCATCTAGAACTAACCGAAGGTGCCACTGGGAACCATGAAGATTACAACAAAGTCGCCCCTCATGTTATTCATGTGAAACTAATCGAGGGTGCTATTGTGAGCAATAACGAGATTGAAGAGTTTAATGGGTATGCTGAGAATTGCGACTATGAAGGTGATGATGATGATGGTATTCTTGATGATGGTAACGATAGCGATAGCGATGATCTTACCATTAGAATAGAAGAATTTATAGCCAAGAATATTAGGAAATGGAGGGAAGAAATGCTCAATGACAAGTTTAATTATTACCTGGAATGCTAGCATAATATGTTTAGATTTTTTAAGGTAGAAATAAACTGGGTTTGATTTTTGTATATATGATAAGCTTTCTCGTTGGTTCCACACTTCCACTTGTATTTTAGGAATTTAAGGGGATTATCATCTATGTACATGTCATTTTAAATTATCCTCATTCATGATGTTTGTGAACTGTGATGTGAGATTGAATTGGTGACATCGATTATGCAATATATACGTCTGTGTATTACACACTATATTAAAATTAAAAATATATATAAAGATGATAAAAATGTAATTTTACGTAATTTTAAGAATTTAAGTAATATAACTCTTAGAGCATAAGCATGCAATCTTTTAAAACATATTGTTAATTTTTAAATCAACTACCATCACGATTTTTAAACGGTCATAATTTTTTCATATGTTAATATATATATATATACATATATATATATATATACATATATATATATATATATATATATATATATATATTTAAATTATACCATAAAAAAGAACATTTTACTCTCTTTAATTTGAGTATGGCATTACTATAGTTTTTTATTTAAGAATAACATATTATGTGATTAGTAATGATGTTTTTTTTGTCGCATTGCACGGACACCCCTGTAGTGTGTGTGTGTGTGTGTGTGTGTGTGTGTGTGTGTGTGTGTGTGTGTGTGTGTGTGTGTGTGTGTGTGTGTGTGTGTGTGTGTGTGAAGGATGTATAGAAAACCCACTTGTGGTGAGAAAACCGAGGAAACTCAAAGCTCCCGATTTTTTTTTTTTTTTGAAAAAATTTACACATGTAATATAGATGTTTTTAAGAGTTTTGGTCAAAAAAAATCAAAAAAAAAATAAATAAATAACGCCAAGTGGATATTTAAAAAAAATAAAAACTTTTGGTGTAACATATGTTACATTCATATGACATATGTTACCCAGGAGACTTGTTTATTTTTTTTTAAAAATATCAACTTGGCGCTTTTTTGATTTTTTTTTTTTGCCCAAAAACCCTTGAAAACATGTATATTACATGTGTACATTTTTTCAAAAAAAAAAAATCAGGATGTTAGAGTTTCCTAGGTTTTCTCATTTGTAGGGGTTTTCTCTAGATACTTACATTATATATATAGGATCGTGTACATTAATTTAAAAGTGTGAGAAGGGTGAGAAATATTGTAGTGATGACATGTGTCCTCAATCTAAATTAATTCAAAAGGGTAAACAAGTAATTTTCTTATTGATTTAATTAATTGATAACCTTCCATAACTGTCACCCTTAATTATAGGAATACGAATTAAGAATTAATCTACGAATTTGTGTCATCTCGTTCAGAACTGTATAGTATTATATATTTTTATATAGTGTTATATAGTTTTATATAGTGTTACATAGTGTTATATGATGTTATATAGTGTTTTTTGGTGTTATATAGTGTTATATGATGGATGTATAGTGTTATATGATGTTATATAGTGTTATTTAGAGTTATATAGTGTTATATAGTGTTATATTTGTCTAATAGCATGTCTATGATAGATGTATAGTGTTATATATTGTTATACAGTGTTACATAGTGTTATATGGTGTTACATAGTGTTATACAGTGTTATATGGTGTTATATAGTGGTATATGATGAATGTATAGTGTTATATATTTCTTGTAGAAGTTACATATTTCTGGTTTTAGAATGTCCGAATTTTAAAATAAGTTTAAAATTGAATCGCTAGAATTTAGGAGTGAATCGCTAGAATTTAGGAGAGGTTACCTAATTTGAAATATATATATATATATATATATATATATATATATATATATATAAAGACACTATTACCCCTACAATTTTTAAATCAGTCAAAATAATTAAAACACAATTTATAATTTGGTCTTTATTGATCTCAACCATTAGATAAAAGATCTAATGGTTTAAAACACATCTCACACTTCTCACACTTTTGAATTAATGTACACTATCCCTACCCATATATATATATAGACCTTTATAAAACATTTCCTATGTCTACAAATGTAATTTTCATCCTATTTTTTAAGATGGCATACCAAAAGCTAGAACAAACTCCTTTATTTTTACACTTTTCTACCCTTATAGAAACCAAAAGCCCTAAGTTTTCAATACACCTCAAGTATGAGTCGATCAATTCCTCTACGCTTTCAGTACCATAAATCCTCAAGCACTTTGCCGGACCCTAATTCATCAATGAAATTTTTATTATAAGTAGGCCAAAACTCCACGGTTATTAACGTGAAACCCTCAAAATTGAATTAAATCTTGTGCTTGCTCTTCCTTCGTTCTCTGTCTCTCTCTCAAATCCCCCTAATGGCGCTCTGGTTGAGTGGAGTTCAATACAGCCAGGTGGGTAGCGCTCCAATTCGATCAAGTACCGCGAATTTGATAAAAAATCTTGGCGTACCAGGTTCAATTTGGTACGTATCTGGTTCAATTTGCTCATTGATCTTGGTCTGTAATTCGAATATGTTTGATTGTTGTTTGTGTCTGAATGAAAGAAAGAAGAAGAGGTGTAGTGGGCTGGTAATGTGAAAAAGGAGCGGCTGGTAGAAATATTAGGGTTTTTGGGTTGTTTAGTGAAGAAAAAGAAATAAAAAGAATAGGTCGTGTGTGCAGCTGTAAAAGCATTTCTAGGGTTTTAGGTTTTGTTTTTTCTTATTGGTGGAAAAAATGGTAAGGTTGGGGTTATATTGTTTGACAGCCAAGGGGTTTTCAATAAATCAGATAAAAAAAATTAATGTGTGTTTTTAGAACTTTTTGTTTACGTTTTCTATTGGTAATATGAATTTGGATTTTGGTTATTTGGATTTGTAATTTCTGTTTTAATTTGTGTATACCGAACCGGACTCAATGGTTCACCGTACCGGATCGTACCGAAATGAACCTACCCCTTTCGTACCGAATTCGTCCTATCTCGCGAATCGCAAACCCGAATCGCATTCTCGAACCAGAGCGAACCGCGAATTAGGTGACTACATGAGACTTCTATAATAGCAGCTCTTATGGCAATGCATCATCAAAAGTCGATTGTTTTATCTGGCGCCTTCAGTGCACTGTTCGTGATGACGGTACATAGAAAAACAAATCCAAGTTGTTTTTGTTTTGAATTTCGAATGCATGATGAATTATGATCTTTTCGTATTAAGCTTGATTTTGGTTTACTTGGTATGTAGATACTGTCTACAGGGCTTGGTAGGATTTTTCCAAATTTGATATCTAGGAAGCAGACAAACAATGCTGCTACAGGCATGTAGTTGACCCTTTCTTCTTAGATGATTACATGTGAACCTTATTCTGCCATATTCAAATTACATGTAATATACGAAGATTGGCAGACATCTAAGTTGTTGTTCGAAAATGCAGCTCTTTATGCCTTTTTTGGGCTGCGTTTGCTCTATATAGCTTGGAGATCAGATTCAAAAGCATCTCAGAAGAAGGAGATGGAAGAGGTATGTTTTAATTTTTAATTTTTATGTTTAATGTTTAGTTATCAGAAAACTATGCCAACTTAATGCACTAATAACCCTGAAAATGTCAAATTTCTTGGTGAAGTTATCATTTACCAGACTTATTGGGTTGAATAATGTCCCTTTATAGCTGGTGTCTCTATATATTTGTAAATGTATTTTCCTCTTAAATTGATTTATAATATATACAGGTAGAAGAGAAACTTGAGTCTGGACAAGGAAAAACAGCTGCCCGACGGTTCTTTTCTAGATTCTGTACGCCTATTTTCTTGGAGGTACATTTAATTCAATGGTTTTCAATTTTTGTTGTTTGTATTCTTGTTATAGTTTTATCAATTTATTTAAGATGCACAGAAGTTAATGAAGCCAAGATTTCTAAACGTTAATCACTAAAGTAATTTTTCGAGACTAGACATTTTGGTGTTTTCAAGGTTAACAAGACTGGTTTAAGTACCCTTGGTTTAGAAAAGCGTGAAGCGCTCTGAGGCGTTTTACGTTTAGGCCGCCCGAGGCGTGAAGCAAAAGCCTCACACGCACGCGAGGTGTTGTTGTATGTACAACCAAATAAGCTTTATGTACAACCAAGAACGGCATTTGTCTCATGGTTTTACGTATCACCAACCTAACTGTGCGTGAGGTTCCACCTCAAGGCCCTGTGGTGCTTTCCTGATGCCTTTGTTCATCAGGCTTTTTTAAACCAAGATAGAACTAAATGGAGATAATTTGTTTGCATTATAACTCTTGTCCATGACTTTGAAATTGAGTTTTCATGATTAATTTTCACATGTTGTAACATGTGTAGTTTGATGCATTGGTAGCTGCTCTTCTGTTTTTCGAAGGAGGTGAGGAAGCTCAGCTGAAAAAAAATTGAAGAACTTAAGGTATATTAGCCCACATAGAAAGTTTTAGTGTTTATATGTGTGGATTTTATTAAAAAAATTGTTACCATAGTGCATCCCATGAATAATCATCATACGCGTGACGATAACAACCTAAAAGAACTAAAGAAGTTAAGAAGAATGATTATAGATTGTGATCTCACAGATAATGAATCTTTTTGTGAAGGCTGAAAATGATCTTGTTGGTCAAGAACTTCAAAAGCAACTTGAGGCTGCAGGTAAATTTATTCTACGCTATCTTTTCTGCATGTTTGGTTCCACTTGATTTGTTTCTTTTTTTCTTATTTTGCCAATGACTGTGGGATGCTGATATTTAGGGTTGTTTCTTGGCTCATATCAGAGTTAAGCTTACACTTCAAAAAATCAAGTAGCTCATCTTCGAGTTGAAAATTGTGTCAGTTTTGAAGTTTTTGACAACTAGATTAACTTTTCGAATAATTAATTAGTTATGGTGTGTTCAATGTAAATCGATATGTGGTAAAATAAATTAAGCGTAAATACTGAGGTGGCAAACGGGTGGGTAGGATAATGGGTCAAAATACTTCAGAATTATAAAAAGATAGATATCTCAATCTCTCAAAGTGGGTAGGATAATGCATGATATCTCAATCTCTCAAAGTGGGTAGGATAATGCATCAATACACCACCAGGTGTTTGATAGTCAAGCCATGCACATCTGATAACCTTGTCAAACATTTGTTTCTTTCTCTTCACTGTAGGTGTCAAAATGGTTTGGTTGGGTTGGATTGGATTGGGATTTGCGACTGGTCAAAATAGCTGGACACTAAAACAAGTTACAGGCCACCGGTCACTTTCGGCATGTTGACCCGTTAAGGAAATTAAAATTTTTCTTTGGGTCTTGATTTTTTGGATAGAGCATGATTTTGGGAAAGAATATATATATATATATATATATATATATATATATATATATATATATATATATATATATATATATATATATAGGGGGCTGCTAGAATGAGAACCACCCCGAGTTGTAAGAACCGCGAGAACTACACCTCACGGAGCGCCGTTCGCCATGATTTTTTTTTTACAAGTAGATGTGTATATTATAAACACAGCCGTAAAAAATCATGGCGAACGGCGCTCCGTGGGGTGTAGTTTTTTACACCACAAGTTTGGTGTTTTTTAATTTTTTTGTTTTTTCTTTTTTTTTTCACCAAACTTGTGGTGTAAAAAACTACACCCCACGGAGCGCCGTTCGCCATGATTTTTTACGGCTGTGTTTATAATATACACATCTACTTGTAAAAAAAAATCATGGCGAACGGCGCTCCGTGGGGTGTAGTTCTCGCAGTTCTTACAACTCGAGGTGGTTCTCATTCTAGCGGCTCCATATATATATATATATATATATATATATATATATATATAGGATAAGGATCATTACAGAACACTAATTATTGCGAGAACAAAAAGAACAACTCTAAATCACTAAATTTTGGGATTTAAGATTCATATTTCTTAAATTTTATGTTTCTTACATTCATATGTGTTTTATATATACATAAAAAAAAATCATATATTTTTTCCTACACATAATCTACATATATGTAGGAAATTTAGCCTACACATAACCTACATGTGTGTAGGTTATTTAAAAACCGAAGATATTTCATTTTTTGTTTCAAATTCTAGTTTGAGAAACAATAAATCTTACATTTATAACATTTTCATTTACTTTTTAGGTTTTTAGGATTGAAAAAAATGAGTGATTCACTTTGTTCTGCGTGTTCTCGCGATATTTAGTGTTCTGCAAAGAAACTTCCCCTACATATATATATATATATATATATATATATATATAGGACAAAGATCCGTTAGGAACCACCCTTTATTGCGAGAACCGCGAGAACCAGTGTGAACACAAACAGTAATACCTAAAAAAATCTAAAAAACACCCAAAAATTTTTTTTTTATTTTTTTACTATTTTTTATATAAAAATCGCTACTTTTAGTATCCAAAAAAAAAAAAAATTTTTTTTTTTAAAATTTTTTTTTTTTTTTTGCTACTAAAAGTGGCGATTTGAACATAAAAAATAGTAAAAAAATAAAAAAAAAAATTTAGATTTTTTTTTGATTTTTTTAGATTTTTTAGGTTTTTTGGGGGGTTTAGTTTTTAGCATTTTAGCTTGGGGGGGGGGGGGGTTAGGTTTTTTTTAGGTTTTTTGAGGGTTTTAGTTTTTAGCATTTAGCTTTGTGGGGGGGGGGGGGTAGGTTTTTTTTTGGGGGGGGGGGGGGGTTTAGGTTTTTGGGGGGTGGGGGTTAGGTTTTTTTAGGGTTTTTTTAGGTTTTTTTAGCTATTTTAGCTTGTGTTCACATTGGTTCTCGCGGTTCTCGCAATAAAGGTGGTTCTCGCATGAACCTTACCCTATATATATATATATATATATATATATATATATATATATATATATATATATATATATATATGTATGTATTAGGCTTACAGTTTCTGAACAAGATAAAAAAAATGTTACGTAAACTAACCAGGTCCAAAATAATCGAGATTTTTTTTCTTATCTTTTCTAAAGATAATCTATTGCAAACTACCTTCTAAATCTTGCTATCGAAGATTTAAGTAATTGTTTTTTATATTCAACACATTCATATATATAAAATAGATGGACGTAAAAGTTTTTGTGGGTGCGTGTTGTCCGGCACTTTTGGTCCCGACACATGCAGAAAGTTGAAAACAGACTTAGGAAAATTGATTTGAGAGAGCTTGCATCAGCTGAGAGCCCATATACTTTCGCACTTGGTTACACGCACATCCTCAAACATCAACCTGATTACCCAGTAAGTATGGTTTAATGTCCTACTTGATAATTTATTTTATCTGATTGAATAAGCAGTTTACTCAATTCTGCTTGACAGCTTGAGAGATAAAAAGGTCGAATCTTGATGAGTTTCTCTATTCAATTATCGGTTCATCCATACATCCTGTCAATGAAATCTCAAGACAATTGATGCCAAATTCCATCTGAAAATCAGTTATTTTTATACTTTCTTATTTGATTATTTGATGAAAAAACTCATTAGCTGGTTTGGTTTGCAATTTTCATAAAAGATGGATATCTTGATTCACGTGTGTCATTAGGTGGCTTGCATTTATGCTGGTGTTCATCAACAGTGTTTCTTTCATTTTGACTTTTGGTGTCACATATTGTAATCTAAGGATAGTCATAGAGATTGGGTATGAACCTCTGCCACATTGTTTTATAAAGATTTGATATAATAAATAATTTTTTTGGGTTGCAGGCACTTCTTTCTCTGTGCTCAACTAGCAGTCTGGCATCTATTTTACACTGTGATGAGTTTAATGTTTGGCCAATGCTGGAATACTTATGGACACGTAAGATCGATATATGTTTGTGTTTCCAGCTAAATATTTTTGTTTTCTTATCTCCATTTTATAATGTTGTTATGTTCGATTTTTATAAAATTTTAGGACTGATGTTGCTGATGGACATACGCTAAGGGTCATGTTTGAAGGTGTTATTACCTTGCATGTACTTATAATTAGAGGAATTCGAGTATTGTTCATATTTCATAGTTGCTCCTAGGTAACGAAATAAACCGTTGATAGTTTCTGTTCTTTGTTCGAACATTATGTACTTTAAGGTTGAGTCTTCAGGATCATCCCTTTAAAAACAAAAAACAGTTGCTCCTAGGTAAGGTTATCAACCGTTGATAGCTTCTGTTCTTTGTTCGAACATTATGTACTTTAAAATTGGTTAAAGGAGTGTTGGCTATTACGGTATGTGTTGAATCGATGATAATTTGAAACTTGAAAGCATCTAGCGATTTCTACTGACAACTTTTTATAAATTCTATTGCAAAGTATTGACTCGCCGCAATGCGCGGGTTTCCCACTAGTATATATATATATATATATATATATATATATATATATATATATATATATATATACATATATATGTAGGGTTAGGGTAAAATGAAAACCTATAAGAATTTTGAGAACTTAGAGAACTCGGTCTTAAGAAAGGTTTTTTCAAAAAATTCTTTTACCAAAAATCCTTAAAAAATCTTAGTTTTTTTTTTAATTTTACACGAGTCGTAAATGTTGTAAAAAGTTTATTTCATGGTGATGTCATTATCTTTTTACAGCTGATGTAAAGGGCCGAAAAACATTACTTCGAATTTTTTCCCCTTCTTCTACAGTCGTCTTTGTAACGTTTTAATCTAGGGGTATGCAAAAAATAGGGGTAAAACTTGCAGGAGAAGGTCGAGTTTACACCCCCTTCACTTTAATCGGTCTATTTCTTCCTTTTTGTTTAGTCAATTACTTTTGTATCCTTTAATTATAAAAAAATTACCATACAAGCTTTAAACTTTAATAAAGTTACTTTTTTTTATTTTTTTACAACCATACCAAGCTCATAAATAAAGTTACAAATTAAATTGCTGTTCATTTTGTTTTGTATATTCTTCATAATATTGGATATAGGTTAGAGATTGTCCTTGATTTTCTTGACTGTATATCTCTTAAATGTCAACATATTTACGTGTGATTTAGTTTACGAAGATTTTTCAATGCCGAGAACCTCGATCTGAGAGTAAAAAAGGCGTAAGTATTGGTACCGAAAAATACCGGTAACGTACCAATTAAATTTTGGGACCCACTTTTTGGCTTTTTCAGGATCAGTACTTTAGGTTCGGTATCAATATTTTGCTGATTTTTACCTTTATATATCGTATCCTACGAAGCATTTTCAGTACCGATACATAGTTTTGATGATTTGCGGGATCAGTATTTTGGGTATTAGTACGAGCTCATCCCTAATACAGGTTGATGATAAATTATGTGAATGGATCAAGTGTTATTATATTTAACCATGTTAATGTCATTGTCGTAACAAGTGTTTATAAAATTAGCACTACTCTGTTGTTGTTACACGCCACAAAGCGCGAGTAAAATTCCTCCTTACAATTTAAAAACAAATGTTATTTATATTTTTAATAAACACTATTCTTTATAATTTTATTGGATTTTTAAAATCTTAATTGACATTTGAACCGCCAAAATTTTAAATGCAAAATAGGTTTTTTTTTTCTTTTACATATTTGATTAGGTGAATCCACAATACAAATTCACATTTAAACTACTATTAGATTTTTTTGTTTTGTTCAATGTTTATTTATATATGAATTCATACATTATCCTTATATTAATTATCCTTATATTAATTTTTGAGTACTTTGAACAGTAACTTTGTTTATTTCTATTTTAGTGTAAATTACGTTTTTGACCCCTGTGATTATATCACTTTTTACTATATTAGCCCAAAATAAGAATTTTTAACATATTTGTCCTCATGGTCTCTATAACTAACCATTTTGGCCCCCATGGTCTCTATAACTAACCATTTTGGCCCATTATCCTTATATTAATTTTTGAGTACTTTGAACAGTAACTTTGTTTATTTCTATTTTAGTGTAAATTACGTTTTTGACCCCTGTGATTATATCACTTTTTACTATATTAGCCCAAAATAAGAATTTTTAACATATTTGTCCTCATGGTCTCTATAACTAACCATTTTGGCCCCCATGGTCTCTATAACTAACCATTTTGGCCCATTTTTTTAATTGGTTGACTCGATGTAACTTTTATTGATATCGTGTTATGAGTAGCATGTACAAGTAAGCAAAATACAGGCGTACATGTTAGGAAAGTGAGAAATATTCGGTTTAGTGCCCCGCAACGCGGGCGGGGCAAAAAATAGTTTGGTTAACAATAATTCATACATGAACAAATGTTATGAAACAAGAGTATGTTTTGTTTTGTTTTTACCCATTCAAAGAAATCCTTGAGCTTCGAGAGTTAACTTCAAATACATGCTGTCCAAAAAAGTACCTAATATAAAGAAAACTTAGATAGCATTTCACAAAAAGAAAAAGAATATCAAATATTTCATTTACAAAAGATGCTTATTTTTTTAACAGACCCTCTAGCAATATGCTAGAAAAGAAAAAAAAAAAAAAAAAAAAAAGAAGATGCAGCCATATTTTAAACATCAAACCAACCTAACATCAAAAAAGTTCTCCCATTCTTGATTAATTTGTTTTTTTTTTTTCGTCACAAATCTTTCTTCTTTGTTAATGTTACATTTCTGTCACCAACAAAAGAATCAAGCTTTCCCAAAGGACATTAAGAACAGTTGACGCAGCCCCCGACCCCTACCCCGATAGCGGAAGCCGCGAGACATGTTAGGTGGTATCGGTGTTTATTAATTTGGTAGCAGAAATGAGACATCGGTATCGTAGTTAGAAAATATTATCAAAGTTTCAAAACACCAAACTTTTCTAATAAATAAATGGGATAAAAACCCAAGTTTCATTGAGAGTACATTTATAGGGATAAACTCTAATTATTGAAAACATAATCTCCTTTTTATTTAGGTAACTTTTATAGCCACTTCTTTAAGCCTTCAGTGCTCTCCAGCTGGCTTCTATTAGCTTCACATTAAGTTAACTGAAACGTGTTTTAAAAAGTTTTTATCAGCAAGAAATATTGGCGAGTGCATCCCAGTTTAATCAAAACAGGCTTTTATAACTTTACAGTATTGAGAGCAATTACAATGTTTATATCTACCACTATACTCATTCAGTATCTGTCATGTTCACAGTTCCATAACTGTGGTCATGTTACTCATTGGCTAACTCGTCGTCCAATAATAACGGATTACAAGTAGTGTATACAAAACCCCACATACTGGCAGCAATTGTAGAACACATAGACTCAATCACTGTAAGTATAACTTAAAACATTTGAGCTTTTGTAAAAACGGTTTGGTAGAAAAAGAGAATAACTCACATTGTTGACTTAGGTGTTACTATAGCTTCCTGTTGCTTTTCCTGTTATTATCTATTAAAATTAAACAATGCACACGTGTTAGCAAGATAACCCAAATCACATTAGCTATACAACCGAGATAGAACTCCAACAAACTGAGCCAGGCAGAGCCTTGACATGCGTTACGGAGCCCTATATCAATCGGGTAGGGTAACGAATACGTGATCAGGGGTTAAAATACTTACAACGAGGCAAAGCTTCGTGTTTTAAGGGTATAATACCCTAGTATTTTACACTATAACTTTGAGAAAGAAAAGAAATTTAAGCGATGGACAACTGAGGCTTCGGCCTCCTTTTATAGGCTGGATCAGGGATGGCTCACACCTCGCGAGTCCCCACCCCTTCTCCTTCGCGGCCCGCGAGCCAGCTAGATTGGGGTCTAGCTTGGGTTAGTTACCTATATAGCTTCGACAAGCATCAGGACACGTGGCACAAGGAGGTTCCGGCGAACCAGGGGCTGTCGCCCCCCGCGAGCCACAGGGTGGACTCACTCGCGGCCCGCGAGTGACGCTATTCATTTGTTTTATTTGATTTTTAATAATATTAAGGTTATACGGGTTCATTTAAATATATACGAGGTATATTAGGAATGTTTAGGGGTGTTTTCGAGGGTTGTTATATTCTCCCCCACCTTGTTCTAAATCTTGTCCTCGAGATCTACTGTAACACCTCGAAAATTCATGTCCAATATCATATTGACACGTGTCATGGACTTAAAACGTGTAAAGGATTGAATTAGAGGGACTAAAGTTGACAAACAGGGAATCTATGTGTGTAAAAGGATTCAAAATGTCAACAATGAATAAATATATCTTTCAATAACCTTACATGATGTTCATACCCTTAAACGAATAAATCATGGATCATACGAAGCTAATTGTGAAAGAAAGTGAGGAATTACAAACTACATGGGCTAAATGTGTCAACATGTTTAAAGTATACCTCTGAGTGACCTTTTAGCAAACCCGAGGCTTTGTAATGGTTAGTTATACTCACGAGGATAAGTGATAAAAATTTCACAAGGTTTCGATTAAGTATGAGAAAGTTATGACAATATTCGTATACGAGGGGTTAAAAGCGTCAATATTGAAATTTAAGACTTTTCGGTGAACGTATGAATAACCGGGGACTTAACAAAGTTGGTTTATAACTTGGGGTCCTTAAAAGTCAAGTTTGGGGGTTTATAGTGCAAGAAACCATGTTAAAAATGAGTTTAGACGGACCAGGGACTAAAGATGCAATATTTGAAACTTTGTAACCGGATCACAACCCTCACACGGGGCGCGTAAGGTCTCTATGGAGCCTTACGTGGGCCGCCTAAGGTGCCCAGATACAGAAAAGTGTTGGCAGCTGCCTGTACAGCCGGTTTAACCGACTTAACTTACCATTTTTCGATTCAAGGGGCTTGTTTGATGGTTTTAAAGGGTCTAGGGACACTTGTAATCATCTGGAATCAATCCTAGACTTGTTTGGCATGATCAAATTGCATCAAGAAACCTATATAAAGGCCATAATTTGAGTTCTTCATTTGCTCATTCGCTTGGAAGTTCATAACTCACTTCTTGGAGGTTCCTGGAGCTCAAACACCTTTCCATAGTGATCATTAGTCGTGCTTAGGACTATTGTAAGTATGCTTAACCTCCTTTAATTCAGTTTTGCTTAGTTTATTAGCGTAAAGTCAAACCGTCGTAATTAAGATTTGACTTTGTCATTACTCTTAATTTCTCCAGTCAAATTTTAAACTGAAAGTACCTGTGAGTTGGTAATTATGTGGGCAATAAACCCTTAAAAGGTCACCCTCTGATTCCCACTCTAATTAGGTCAATTGTCGGGTCAAAGCTTACTTTAAAAAGTCAACAGAAAGCTAGTTTTCAAATAAATGCATAATTAGCAATGTAGAAGCTATGCAACCTGTTTTGACATTAATATAACTTGGTAATTAATGTAAGAACATGTCTAAACATGTTCAACTCGACAATTTTCAGTATTAGGCTCGGTTCGGGACCGAAAGTCGCATAGTATGACTTATGCTTTGACTTTCAGTTCTGACCCGTTTGAGCATGATTTAGGAATGCCTTAGAGTCTTAATAGGACCAAATTACCTATAAGTATAACCCTCTGAGATTATACAACTTGGTTCATTAGTTATCCGATTCATATGCATGATTCCATTAAATGCTTAAATATTGACTATTATGCCCTTATCATCTTAAAATGTGATTTTTGATAAAGTGAAAGAATAGAAACCCTCACTGCTGATTTATAGAGTTGTCCCTAAAATTTGACATCAGTTTGAAGTTTAGATTAGGAGTTATGCTCATTAGCGTAATTAGAAAGCTTTTTAGTAATTAAACCGAATAATTAGCATATAACCTATCTAAACCTAATTTTTGATACCAAACTTTTTACCCACTGATGTTATATAATATTTTAGGATTTTTGAAGATTTTTATTTATTTTTAGGCGGAGCATAGCTCAGAGTTCTAAGCTTGATTCGGTAATTGCTGGTTTTGCCCTTTTGGGCTATAAACTGAGTTTTACAAATCCTTTTGACCCCAACCCTTTTTCTACTGATCTTATATGATAAATAAAGTATTTTGAGCCTTCTGGAATAATAAAAATATCAGCTTTCCTTTAAAAACCTGAAAATGGCTCCAAATCGCCTTTTTAAGCGTTTTTAACGCATAGTATGTATTAAAACCATTTTATAAATATAAGGTTTGATGCCTAGTAATATTTTTAGTAAATATTTACATTCTAACAGTAAGCAAAGGTCTTAAGCTCAGATTTCCAATTTTGACCTTTTAAGCCTATATGAAATTACCAAAATGCCCTTAAGATGCATATTTTGGTTATAAAGGATAGATTTCACATATAAGTTATACCCTACTGATATAACTTAGTAAATTAAGTATTTTTACTGATTACATCAGACCCGAAACTCAGAATTATATTTAAACTCTTTTATAACCTTTTAAATGACCAAAATGCCCTTTCGGGGCGTAATTTGAATTTAAATTCATTTGGGGCATAATAGAAGATATCTTTCTAATGTCACAACATATTTAAGTCATATTAACTTAGGAAACTTGTATATGACTCTTATGATTACTCGTTACGCACTTTTCGCGTTCGGATCGGCTTATGTAACTAGTTTACACATATTAGCCGAAACGGGTCAAATCATATTTTTTTTGTCTCAAAATCCAGAATGTGATTAAGTTACCCATATTAAACAAGTATTCAAGCTTGTCGGGTCAAAACCACATTCTAAACCGGTCTTTGCTTTATAATGCGTTTGAACCGTGTCTTCCTTTTGAAAACTAACCGGTCTAAGTCTAAGCTTAATTAAAGACCCGTTAGGATTCTAGTAGGTTATTAAAAAACCTTCGTTCCAGATTAGGAGCCCAGTAAAAGATACGTGCACTTGTTGTATTTGATTTATATTTTGCTCAGGTAAATATCTTTAACTTATTTTCCCTATACGGGTTTCAGATATGGTACTATAAAAGTACCGCTTGGTCGGGTTTGTGTAGTCATTTAAATCGGATTGTGATTAATGTATTTGCATGACCCGTTTGATATGTATTATTTGGTGTATGGCCCTTGGGGGTTAAACGACCATGTCCTGGATATCCTTGGCATCATTCAAAGAAATGGCCACGACCTAAGCACGGGTGTAGGCGTACACCTGACCGATGCATTATGTAAAAACTGGTATCCCACTTAAAGGAATCTATCTTGTGGGCATTATACCTGTGGCGTGTCAGTTAACTTAAGTCCGGCCTTACAAACCGGCCCTAATGGACGACAAATGAGTAAAACTGTATACAAGATTATTTTTAATTGTCCCAAGTTATAAAAATATTTTTGCCGAAGTGCATTCAAATCAATTTTCAAACTCTTTTCAAAATGAGTCAGTTAAGTTGTATTTACCAGTGTAAACTGACGTATTTTCCAAAAAGGCTAAGTGCAGGTACTAGACGAAATTGGCTGGCTACTCCAGGCATCATTACTTAAGTCTCGCAAGCTTTAGATGTCAAAGTCTGTTGAACCATTTTCCTTTTATTTGATCCGCCTGTGGATCTGTTTCAACTGTTTTGTGATACTTAACATTACAATTTATTGAGTTGAAATAAATCTATCTTTTGCTTCCGCTGTGCATTTATTATTTGTGTTGTTTAACTATAATGATATCAACCACGTCACGATACTCCCCACCGGGCTCACCGGTGACATGTGGAAAATAGGGGTGTGACAGGTTGGTATCAGAGCCAACACTGAGTAAATTAAACACTAGCCTTTTGTGTTTAATCTCAGTTACACAATTGCACATTCTCTAGTCTAGACAAGAACTTAGGACTAATCCTAATTCGTTTTGTTTTGTCTTTGATTTATTTTCTTGTTATTTTTCTGATTGGCCCTTGCATGGGTAAATCATTTCAGTTAGAAGTCCCGTTTAGGGCAACCATATACTTGTTTAAATTTTAAATGGAATGGTCTGATTTAAAATAACATTCCTATTATAAGATCTACCATTGTGATAAAATGGCAAAATCTAAAAAGGACAAGACCTAGCTCAAGTGTCGTTCTAAGACAGGGCCAAGATGGTAGTTCCTCAATTAGCTTCAGATCCTTGTTAACATCTCAATTTAGGATTGCTCTGCGTTAATATTAAAAGAATCTTAAAGGTAAAACCTAGCCTAAATGTCATTGCAGACATGGCCAAGATGGTACAACCTATTCAAAAGATTCAAAACCTTGTTAACGTCAGAAAGCATATTAATATGCTTGACAAATGTGATTCGATAAAATCACATAAGTCATTATTAAAATGGGTTATTCTAAATTCCCTTATTTATATGATCATCCCTTAAGGATGAAGTGCCCACGGTCTATAATTAATAGACCTGGCAAACGGGTCGGGTCGGGTCATGGGTCAAAACGGGTTCGGGTCAAAACGGGTCAATTAAAAAAAGGGTTGTTTTGGTTCGGGTCAAAACAGGTTCGGGTCGGAACGGTTTCGGGTCGGAACGGGTTCGGGTCGGAACGGGTTTCGGGTCAGAACGGGTTTCGGGTCGGGTCGGGTCTGGTTAGTTAAAAAATGGTTGGCTAGCGAACGAATTGTAGAAGAACGATGTAGAAGGGGATTCTGGCTACTGAAAATGAAAATGAAAATGAAAATGAATTCATAATATAAAAAACATCCATTCTTACTTCCACTAGATCCAAATTAACTTACAGAAACATATCAACAAATTATTAATTAATATAAAAAACAAAGACATACAGTCATAGAACTAGCATTAAGAACATGTAAGTCCTGGAGTACCATCCATAGCAATAGTCCTCACCATATTCTCTCCCAGATGTTCTGCCACTTCTAAAACCAACCGAATCGAGTTATCCAAAACCTCAAGAGCCGTGAGGATCGGCGGTAATCCTTAGCTAAACCCAACATCAACAACAACATCGATCACCTCACACACTTGTCCGATAGCACCGGCACCGGTGAACTCGTCGGTGATCTTGCCGTCGTGAGATCCAGCGACGGCAGTTGGTGATGGCGGAGATGGAGCGGCAGTTGAGGTGGAGTAGGTGGTGTAACGGGTGAAATGAGGGGGAGGGGGTGAGGGAGAGTGGAAGAGGCGCGTGCGGCGGCGGATCTGGTGACGGGGGAGCGGTGGAGGGAGCGGGGGAGGAGTGTGGCGAGGAGCTGCCGTGAAGACATGGTTAGGGTTTGTAGGGTTTGAACTTTGAAATGTGGATTGGCAACGAACCCATTCATTCCTTCTAATTTTTTCTTCCACCCATTTTCACCCATTTCTTTTTTTACCTTGACCCGTATTAACCTGTTCCATCCTTTCCCTCTTTTTATTTTGACCCAGTTTGACCCTTCAAAGATAATATTAAAACCCAAAAAGACCCATGAGGTTATTTTTATGACCCAAAATGACCCAAAATCAGCTATATGGGTTACTTTTGCCAGCCCTAATAATTAACGTCCTCTGGGACTAAAGACAGTGGTAGCCTACAACTCCGTGTCTAGAAAAGGTAATGAACTTTGATTCAAACCTTAATATCTCGATTCTGTAAGAATCCTGGTTTATAAATTAAACTTGTCTTCGAGACTAGGCCTTTTATGCTATTATT